>NC_056569.1:5979915-6085287 GCF_013358625.1 Macadamia integrifolia
GATCTTTCAAAATTGAACTTGAGACTTTGACTATTATGGTTCATTAATAGCATCAACTTTTTTATGTAAATGATATAACTTATTTAATTAAAAAAAAAAAAAAGTTGCTACCAGTTACTGTTCCGTATGTCCAGCTATTTGGGGTAAATGGAAAATAGAGCCAGAGTGTGGGCATCTTTTTACAATCTGATTCCACTTCCTATGTGTTTGGGCATATGAAACATTGATGGAGAAGATTATTTTCATGTTTATTAACTTATCCTCTACCAGCTCGTCTATTAATCCAATTAGAGAGAGTTTAGTTATTTACAAGTCCATGTAAAACATTTTAGGAAAAATATATGATCACATGCCAAGTTAGGGAAAACTTCAAAATTTAAATCATATACAAATCACACTTGCAAGAAAAAATCTTAAATAATCATAGATATTTTATATGATACCACCTAACTTCCTCCCACTTTTGTCTCTGGAATCTTCTTCAATCTTTAGCTGATTTTATATTGACTACCAAAATACCTAAATGCCTCTGAGAATGTGTAATAGTTTTTGGTTCATGATATACCATCCCAAAGTATGTCAATTTGCTAACTGTATTTAAGATTATTTTAAGCTGCTATATGGGACTTTGTTCAACACCCAAGTTTTTAGATATTTCTCCACATATCGGTCAAGCATAGCCAAAAAAAAATTTACCATGTGGTGAAACAAACCTTGAAAAAAATTGACTGCAAGGATAGGGTATTTAATGGGAAATAACATTATGGGAGAGGGATGAGTATGTTAGCGGGTTATCTTGGAATCTTATGTGCAAGCTGGATTTTAGCCGTAGAATTTGATCATCTTAAATATAACCATTGGATGGAGGTTAAAAAGTACAAACTTTCACTATACTGCTAACAACTGTCTCGTGCCATTGCTACTGGAGTATCAAACCTTTTTTTTTGCTTTTCAATGGTTCTCGCCTCTCAGAACAAGATCTCTCTCTCTCTCTCTCTCTCTCTCTCTCTCGCTCTCACTCTCTCACGGCTGCTCCTCTCCTTAGCCTCTCCTACAGGCCCTTCACAAGAGCCTGTCAATGCAAACCTTGCATCAGGACTGCCGCAAACGTGACAGCTTGTTACCAAGCCAACTAGAACCAACTCTAGTTTAAGTTAGGCCACGCTACAAAGATAGCAATATTCCAATTTATTGCATTCCCAACCTGTTCACTGATAATATCGTCGGGATTTTTTATTTTTAATTCGAAGATGAAGATTCCGATGGAATATTATTCCCTGTGTTGCTGGAATGTCCATGAACCGGGTCCAACAAATCCCCAGAGATTTTGTAAATAGTTGTTTTTAGGTTCCTATTGATAACAATGTTGAAGGTGGGATCTCTTGAATTAGTCAAAATTGGTCTATGATTGATCTTTGTATTTTTTCCTTTTCCCATTTATTAATTTTTTTTCTATTTTTAGAGGAAAAAAAATTACTGGTAGGTGTTTGGGGGTGAAGAGCCCCTTCAAATTAAGGTTATTTATAGTCTCTTAGTTGAATATTCAATCCCTTGGTGCTCCTTTTTGTAAGCGACTCAAAGTCATGGGATTTGAAGAACTTTCAGATTTATTATACACCACGGTTCCCATATCCCCTCTCTTCATTAAAGGTTCAACCATATTGGATGACTCGTCACCCTCCCCCTTATTGGTGCAAACCTGTACACTAGCATCGTATAGAACCTCTTCCCAAATTCAATTATTTACACTTTCATGTATTTGTAAAAGGAATTATCATCTATGGTTAAAAAGGCATAATAGGTTGAGAAGACAACTGCTAGCTTCATTTGGGGCTTACTCTCCGTGTCAGACAAGTGGGTTGAAGCTTAACACGTAAGTAAGGAAAATTTAGACCTACATACTCTAGGGTTTAATAACATGGAATTAGGATCTAGATCGACTCTGAACCAGTGCTTTAATGGCTCGACCCTAGTTTTTGTACAAAGAACAGACGAGCCAAATCAATTGGAATTGGGATTGGCTTCGGCAAATTTCAATCTGGATCAATAGATACAACCAGCCCTATTTGATTCTTGAAATCCTAACTTGCCCACAATATTTCACCTTTTTTTTCAATCCACCACATGGCAAGGCTAATTCCAATTCAAATTGTGACACCCAAGAAAATGGCAAGTATATTGAACCCACTTGGAAGATTAGTGATGTATCTTTCACAAAGAGACGACAAGTACCAAGGGGTTTGAGAGACCGGTGAGTGTGTGTAAACTTTAGTCTCACATCAGTGTGTGAAATTTAGCTCACCCTAGAGAGAGATTGTTGAGCTAATTGATAACCTCTAGCCTCCTTAAAATGGTACAATGCATTTTAAATCCTTGATATCATGGCCCAAGAGAACTACATTCTGCCAATATTAATAGGACCGAGCCATTACACAAATAGACCGATGCAACAAACAGATCCGATCCTTATTTTTTAAACCTGGAGAGCAAAAGCTAATTAAAAGAGACAAGTGCAACAACTTAGCTCCACTACTGGAAACCCCATGAATTAAAAGTCACAAAGGAACAGTAAAACAGTAAATGACCTTTTAACTTATGGGGTTGCCTAAGATTAACCTTCCTTCCACCCCGGCATAGGCAGCAACAACTTAGCTCCACTACTGGAAACCCCATGAGTTAAAAGCCACAAAGGAACAGTAACACAGCAAAGGGCCTTTTAACTTATGGGGTTGCCTAAGATTAACCATCCTTCTACCCCAGCATAGGCATCCTTATCATCATGCCCCTTTTCCGCTCTCTAGGTTGCACCTTTGTAATACCCATGGGAGGAGGGGGTTGTTGTGGGAGATCGCCGCAAAGGGAGGGAAAGTGGGAAGAAGAAGAAATGAAGTATGGTTGGCACAATCCTAGCAACTGTGACCTCTCTCCTTTTTTTTTTTTTTTTTTTTTTTTTTCTCTGGGTGTGCTAAATATCAACAAAAATATATTAAAAAATTATGGAATTTACAGGATTAAATTCTTAGCACTCATAGACCAAAATACATGACCAAAATAGAATTCTAAGTTTCTCCTTCAGTATTGCCATCAGCGAATTAAAACAAAAGATTACACTACTTTACATTGAGGATTTACTTTCTCATAGCCATCAACAGAATCCTAAAGCAAAATTCAAATAAATACAGAGAGAAATGCTCATCATAAATCAAGCCGATAGTATAATAAATCATTACAATCTCAATAAAAGAGTGATGCACTTCATTTAACTCTTCATAGTAACATACAGAACAACTGTTTACTTAATTAAAAAGGGTAGAGGAATCCATTCCCATGTACACCTTGTATACAAGTTTGTTTTATTGCCATCCATAAGGGGGGAAAAAGGAAGATTACAAAATGTCTTCAGGTGCAATTATATGCTTTGATATTGCATGTGTCGATCGTGTCCTTAGCATCATAAGCTATATCTATTAATTTGTCCTCCACCATCTCCTCTAATAGCCTATTAGGGAGGGTTTAATTATTTACAAGCCCACGTGAGTCTTTCTAGGAAAAATATGAGATGTCAAGTTAAGGAAAAACTTCAAATTTTTAATATATACAAGTCCCACTTGCAAGGAAAAATCTCCTTCCATATCACCTCCTCCCATATTTCTTTAGAATTTTCTTCCATCTTTAGATGATTTAATATTGATTATCAAAACCACTAAATACCTTTGAGAGTGAATAATAGGTTTTGCTTCATATTTTTTGGTAGAAAGTAGGTTCTGCTTCATGATACCATCCAAAAGTATGTCAATTTTTTAATTGAACTTAAGATTATCTTAAGTTGCTACATGGAAATTTGTTCACTACAAAAGTTTAGATAAATAGAAGTCATTGGTTCATTTTATCCACATATTGGTTAAATATAGGTCAAAGAAAATTTATTATGTGATAAAACAAACTTTTAAAAAAAAAATTTGATTAAAAAACTAAGGTATTAAAGGGAAATAGTATTACATATAACATGGGATTTTTTTACATAATTTTATTAATACTAAGATATATATATATATATATATATATTCCAAGCCATAAACCATAGGCAAAATGATCAGCAAGTCAAATTGTGTCACATGGGGAAAACAGAAAAAGAAAAGCAGAAACCCTAAAAAAATGAATCACTGGGAAAAGGGAATGGGAACCGAAACTGATGTACTTGTAAGGCATTTTGAATTAGGAAGAGCAAGTGATCTTAGCAAAATCAAGAGACTTCTTCCCTGCATGAGCCTGGCTGAAGAAGTTGCTCGTGTAATCTTGAAACAACACCTCATTGTAATGAGCGATCCCATCCTTCTCAACCACCTGAGGCAATGGCACAATCTTGGTCGTCGGTTGAGGGCTAAAAAATATAGGGCATGAAACTCTTGATTGCGTGCTTGTAGTTCGGACTCGGTGTTCTGCACTCTTGTATCTCCCATTACTCAGTATCTTGCACACCAAAGAAGAGAAGGAAAAAAGAAAAGCTTAATTAATGAGAGTTGAGCAAGTAATGAACAGTGTGTTCTAGCCCAAGAAATTTTTTTGTCAATGATAATAGTGATCAACGAAAACAATTTTCCCTGAGATACAACAACTTTGTTAGAAATTGATTTGAGCAGGGAGAGGAATCGTGGCTTCTTGTTTAGTGCAAGTCACAATTCTCCTTAAGGGTTTCTTGGTCCTAGTGGACCTTATGAATTTAGAGTTGGTAAGTTAGCTAGTTCCCTATTCAGTATACTCTCTAGTTTCCTATTCTATAATAGTTAGTCCACATATTGAGTGGAGGAGGACAGTCTCAATCTCACAGTTGTGACTCCCAAGTTACAATCATCTCTTGTCTTTTTTCTTCTTCTTATTCTTTTCAAGTCATGGTTGATTATACTCTGATCATAGACATGGACATGTTGAATGTTTTTGTGATGTTAATTGGGCTGGATTTTCTACTAATAGGTTTTAACTATTTTGTTACTTTTGTTGATGACTATTCCAGAGTTATCAAGTTTTATTTAATGAAAAACCATTCTGAGATCTTTTCTATCTTGTGTGCCTTTGTTGCTGAAATTTGAATCCAAATTAATGTGACCATTAAAGTTTTTTTTTTTTTGCTAAAAGGTCATTTTATTAAAAGAGAACAAAGCAAAACGAAGAAAAATACAAAAGGGCAGGCCGATCCCACTAAACCCACTTGCAACCTCCACCTTCGGCATGGCCATCAGCAGAGGGAACAAGCAAAGGGCTTAGCCAAATCGAAAACGGTGCCTGTCCAATGCATCAGAAGCTAACTCATCAACTACATGTCTCGGGAACTCCACTGAGAATTCTGAAGTACAAGATTTAGATGCTTTCCTAGCCAGAAAATCTGCGACTACATTAGCTTCACGAAAACAGTGAGTGATCTTCCATTGCACCAACTCCAAAAAGGAAATAACAGATCTCCATTTCTGCAGGGCAAACCATGGAATCTCCCTTCTTTGAACTGCTGAGACCACGGACGCTGAGTCTGACTCAATCCAAACACCCCTAGCATGATAGTGTCTAGCTAGCAAAATACCCTCCAAGACTGCCTCAAATTCAGCTTCATATATTTGTTTGACTCCCAGAAAAATGCTAAAAGAGTCGATTACCTTGCCTTTATCATCCCGTAGGACACCACCAGCACCTGCATTACCTGGGTTACCAAGCGAACTTCCATCCACATTGATCTTCATCCACGCCCTGGAAGGCTTACACCAGTGAACCTCAAGAGGTGAAGGGGAAGTTGGATTTCTAATACTTAAACCTATCTTCCTGCAGGTCATCAAGTCTGAAATCGAACGAACTTCTTCACTTGATCCGTCACAACAAAGCTGAACCTCTTGCCTTATACTTTGAAAGACATACCGCCCTGCCCTTTCTTTATTTTCCTGCCTTCTTTTATTTCTTTCCCACCAAATATGGTTGATAGTGATGATCAAGCCCAACTTCCATGGTTTCTTTAGCTGAATCACTTGAGATTTCCTCTTCCACCACTGGAACAATGCTTGAATGCTTGGATGATTTACCCACGCCACTCCAAAAAAATCTAAAAAACTCTTCCATATTGAAATGGAGAATGAACAGTGTAAAAAAATATGAACCATACTTTCTTCAGCCTTTCCACACAGGTTGCATCTGGATGGGAGATAAACACCTTTTTGGCAAACCAGGTCGTCCGTTGGAATTCTACCATGCACCACTCTCCATCCAAAAATGGAGTGTCTTGGAGGAAGATTCTTCTGCCAAATCAAAGAAGACCAGTTCACCTTCAAGGATTTCACTCTAACAGCCTCCCAAGCCGACTTTGAGGAGAAATACCCTGAAGGAACTAGCGACCACACCCTGAAATCCTCCATCTGCAAACTCGGAATGTCAATCTTTTTAATCTGTCCAAAAATTTCATTGAGCATAGGAGATACTACCTCAGGTAGACACCATTCTCCATTTATGATAAACTCCCCCACCTTTGCTGATGTAGAGAGAGTATGGTCACTATCCAGCGAAAGAAGTTCCATAATGGATTTTGGACCCCACCATTTATCCTTCCAGAAATTTGCAAGCTGACCGTTCCCTATGATCCAGCGCTCCTTGTCATCCACAAAGGACCACATTTTCCTGAGACCTGCAAAAATTGTGGAGGTGTTGCAATTTTTGAAGGATCTTCCATCCTTCTTTAGGAATCGAGCTCTGAGAAAGGTTAACGCTGCTGTCTTCTCCGTTTTGATCCTCCAAATCAATTTGCACAGCATTGCTTTATTGGAATCTCGCAGTCTCCTAAGACCCAGCCCTCCCTCATCCTTTGGCTTACACATAGAGTCCCACTTCACTGTGACAGCCTTAACCGTATCTACATCACCTGTCCAAATAAAATTTCGCATCCATTTCTCCATCATTGCCACAAGAGATGCAGGCCACCAATAAACAGAGAAACTATGAGTCGGCATCCCCGAAAGCACCGATTTAACCAATTCCACCCTACCTGCCATTGACAACAATTTCCCTTTCCAACCCGCCAGTCTCCCCTTAACCTTGTCCATAATCGGCAACAAAGTATCTTTTTTAATCCTTCCCTTGAATATTTCCACACCTAGATACCTTGTAGGGAAGGTACACATGGGAATGCCTAAAGTTTCAGATATTCGATGCTTCCTGGAAGGTGATATTTTTCCCAAAAAAAGTTTACTTTTTTCTAAGCTGATGCCCTGCCCAGAAAACTCTTGGTACTTTAGAAGAAATTCCTTAAGAGTCCTCACATACCTCATAGAAGCATTGGAGAAGATGAAAATGTCATCTGCAAATAGAATATGGGCAGGAATTTTGACACCGCGAGGCCCATGAATTGGCTTCAATTGATTAATCTCGATCAGATGCTTTAAACCTCGCGATAGCACTTCCTCTGCAATAATAAAAAGCATGGGAGATATTGGGTCCCCTTGCCTCAGCCCTCTCTCCACACCAAAATATCCCTGTGGACCTCCATTAATCAAAATCGATATCTTAGAGGATATCAAAATTTGGTTCAGCCATGTTATCCACTTCTCTGTGAATCCAAAGCGACGCAGCACCTGAAACATAAAGGACCACGAAAGAGTATCATATGCTTTCTTGATGTCAATTTTTAATCCCAGACCTCCCCCTCTCATAGAAGCAAACATCATATTGGCCAGTTCTGAGGCCACACTGATGTTGTCATGGATCAACTTTCCTTTTTGAAATGCCCCCTGCTCTTCAAATATCAGCCTAGGGAGCAACTTAGCAAGCCTCATTGCCATTATTTTGGAAAGAATTTTACAATAAAAATTCCCCATACACAGTGGCCGGAATTTATCGATAGAATATGCTCCCTCCTCCTTAGGAATAAGTACCAAAAAATTGTTATTCACACCAGTGGGCAAATGACTAGTACTAAAGAAATACTTAACTGCATTGCACACCTCTAACTCGACAATATTCCAGCATCTTCTAAAGAAAGCTCCAGAAAATCCATCCGGACCAGGAGAGCTATCTGGGTCCAGGTCCCAAACAGCTCTTTTGATTTCTTCATTCCCTGGTAAGACATCGAGCACATATTGATCACCTTGATTAAGAATCATAGGTATAGATTCAAGAAGCTCCACATGCTCCACAAGAGGCACAGCTTTGTAAAATTGCTCATATGACTGAACTGTATAATTCCCAATCTGGTCGTTACCTTCCACCAAAGTCCCATCAGGAGTTTTGAGGCTTCTTATAGAGTTTCTGAGTCTTCTCATTTTAACAGAAAAATGAAAAAACCTAGAATTGCGATCCCCTTGCTTCATCCATCTAACTTTGGCTTTTTCGGCCCAAAGTTTTTCATGGTTTTCCATTGCTTTTAGTAGAGAGGTCTTCGCATCAGCTTCTAACCCAAACAACTGATCATCCATGCCATTTATTTCAATAGTCTGTTGCACCTGCGCTAGCTTATCCTTGGCTTCCACAAGGGCTTTATTGAAATTCGGGAAAGCCTCTCTCCCCCAATTACGGAGCACACCCTTCAACCTTTTGAGTTTCAGCATGAGAACAAATATCGGATTCCCTGAGACCCACTCTTCCCATGATGTAGCAACAACCTGCTCAAAATCTCCATGTTCCATCCAGAACTTATGGAACCTAAAGGGGCAATTACCGGGCCGTTGAGATAAAATTGAGGTGAACAATAATGGAGAATGATCCGAAGCAATTCTAGGGAGGACCCGTTGTCCACAATCCTGGAAAAAGTCAATCCATTCTTCATTACAAAAACATCTGTCCAGAACCGCCAAAACATTACCACGACGTCTGTTATTAGACCAGGTGAATTTCCTCCCCGATGATGGCACTTGGGCCATCCCACAAGCATCCACCAGAGCACCAAACTCAGCAGCTGAACCCATACTAAAATTCCCTGGCCCCCTTTTTTCATGGGAGAACAAAGTCGCATTAAAATCCCCAATTATAGCCCAAGGAAGAAGAGGCTGGGGGAGATCAGCCACTAGCTTCAACCACAGATCCCTTCTTCCTACTCTAAAGCTGCTGGCATGAATGAAAGAAATCTGGAACCTTTTCAATTCCCACTTAATAATGATCGAAATGTGCTGCTCAGACTCAGAGACAACATCTGGGGTGTTCAAATTTCTCTTCCATAAAATCCACAAATTAGAGGGTTTCCCTACTCTACAATTGTAAATGAAAGAACTATTGAATCCCAATTTATTAAAAAATAAATTTGGAAAAGCACTTACCTCAATCATCGGCTCTGCTATACATAAAATGTCCGGAGCTCTATCCTTAATAAACTGTCGTAAGGCATTCCTGCCTGCCGCCTTCTTAATTCCTCTGATGTTCCAGAAGAAAACCTTCATGAACAGTTACATGGAGGCAGAGTAGTGAGCAGCCTCATCATTCTGCTCTGTCTCAGAAACGTGCTTACCAAGTCTATCCGACCCTTCAACACGCTGCATGATCATATCTATTTCTTCCACTTCCTTATGATGAATAACTACTCGGCCTTCCACCAGGCACGATTGAGAAAGCTCAGTCAAATTATTCTCAACCCCCTCCCAAACTTGGCCCCTGCCACTCTTTCCCCCTCTGCCACCCCTACCACCTGGTTTGTAATTAATTTTGCGCCTTGGTCGTAAAGCACGTACCATTTGAGAGTACTCCCTCTGTGTCTGAGGTTCCCTGACCTGAATATCACCCTCCCTGTGATCGCTCTCCTCACCTGATGCCTGCGATTCATTCTCAGACGGGTTAGAAGACCGGGTCGACCCAAGGACATCCACGTCCAAAGTATTATCCACTCTCTGCCCAACACCCATCGGGTCCACCCCAGCCATAGCATTGTGAGGAATATTCTCAGTTGGGAAATATTCTTCACCATTTAAGTCCACCACTAAATCTTGGCACTTAAGGTAGCCCTCCACGTTTGGCTCATTACTGATTTGGGAAGTATTCCCATTTGCTTCATCTACCATTCTGGTAGGAGACCGCATATTCCTTTCCTTTTGTGAAAGATTGTCATCCCTGCCAGCTTCGTGACCACCGCCAACCTTATGAGAAGGCTGCTCAACTGCAATTTTCCCCACCGTTTTACCTCTACATTGGTTCGCATGATGTCCCAGTTTTTTGCACGAGAAGCATCGAACCATATTGTCTTCGTAGACGATTCGCTGATTGAACCAGAATCTCGTCTCCTTTCCCGGTTGTCTTCGTTCCACTTGCATCTCCTCAACTCTAACGCCATTGAGCTCCATCTCAACTAGGACTCTTGCATAATTACCCATTGTTGCTTTTAATGTTTTATTGTCCAGGGCGACAGGCCTTCCTGCTACCTTTGCCATGGTCAATAGGATTCTCTCATGCCAATACTCCATGGGAAGCTCAGGGAATCGGATCCAAACGAGCTTAGTGTGAGAGTAATTATCATTAATATTAAAATCTGGGCGCCATCTCTGAAAGCGAATAATTTGTCCCCCTACTTTGATCGGTCCTCTCCTCCATATTGAGGCCATATCTCCCTCCTTCTCAAAACGAAATAGAATAAAACCCTTCCCTAGGGGAGAAAGGTTCACGTTCCCCTTTAGCCTCCAACTTGCAACCACCTCGCACCTTATATCATCCATAGATACAAATCTGAAGTTTACTTTGCCTATCAGCGCAAAGGAAAAAGTCTCCAGTTTCTCTTCATACGCTTCCTGTGGAATCACTACCCTCGTCAGAGATCCAACACGAATCGGATTTGGGAGATCCTCCACGTCAGGGAGAGTCTTCTTTGTCACCGTAGCATAAGATTTGCGGGTTTTCCGATTCACTGGCTGTCCATCTTCATTATTTCTCTCATCCTCCCTCTCCTCCCCTTGCTCCACCGCAATAACCACATCAGGAGTGGAGGGACACGCAGGGCGCAAAAAGTCCGTGATCAATCGTTGTTTGCCTCTTTCCGGCAGCCTGCCATCGTTTCTTTCCCCTGTCAGGCAGGTCGCTCTATCTCCTTCACCCATCACAAGCCCCAGACAGATCTCCGAAAACCTCTCTTCCAGAGGATTCAATCACCTGCCAAACATGAGACTCTCATAGGAACTCGCCCGGCCAGGTCCTCTTTGTCTTCCCCCCGGTTCTTTGCCGGAAAACGATCCCGGTCGGCCTCAAAGAATCTCAAGCGTGTCTCTCAATCCTTCGATGAAAACCTCCTCCGTCTTCTCCAAAAGGAAGATCGCTGCTGCGTCTGTGCTCCTAGAGAATCATTTTCCCGATCGGAACTGTTTTCTCTCCCTGATCAGAGGAAACCCGATCGGATCTGTTATCTCTCCTCCAAAAGGAAGATCGCTTCTCCAAAAGGAAGAACGCTGCTCTCCGATCGGATCTGACGGAGACCGCCCTTCAGATCTTCAGTCTGACGCTGCTCTCCGATCGCTGCTCTCCGATCGGATTCTTCAGATCTTCAGTCTGGGGTGAAAGAAATAAGGAAACGATGCTCTCCGATCGCTGCTCTCCGATCGCTGCTCCGATCGCTGCTCTCCGATCGGAGTCTTCAGATCTTCAGTCTGGGATGAAAGAAATAAGGAAACGATGCTCTCCGATCGCTGCTCTCCGATCGGAGTCTTCAGATCTTCAGTCCGATCGCTGCTCTCCGACGCTGCTCCGTGGATCTTCAGTCCGATCGCTGCTCTCCGACCCTCTCTCTCTCTCTCTCTCTCTCCCTCTCTCTCTCTCTCTCCTTGGGGTATTATTACTGGAGATCATTCGGTTGAGATACTAACTTAGATGAAAACTCTGTAGCTGTTTCAATAATCCCACAAGATAATCACATTCAATCCATATTTGATTTGTGTTCAAGTTGTTTACCTCTAATTCAAAGGACTTTCGTTCTAATAAATCCCGAGAAAAACCATGGCCCTTTGACTTGTCTCAATCACCATAACCAAGAGTTAGGCTACGTTTGGTAGTCATTCAGTTCCAGAAATGACATTTCGTGTCAAAAATAGAATTTTTAATTTCCATTTGAAAATACAATTAAAAAGAAAAAGGTGTTCAGAACTTGTTTCAGGAACTATTACCGTAGTTGTTTATTTTTTTTTTTTTTTTGTATTTAGAACGAAATCAAAATGACGGAAAAAGGTTTTTTTCTCCCATCATTTTTTTTTTTTTTTTTTTTTTTTTTTTGTTTCAAAAAAATTCGAAAAACACCAAACACTTTATTCCTTTTTTTGTTCCCATAGAATAGAAAAACGCCAGATATTTTTCTAGATGATTACAAAACGCAGCCTTAGTATCTTATTAGCACCTAGACATGCATCCTAATTTATGAGCACACATCCCAAGGTACTTTCAATCATCAGATGTGCATTGGGCGACCAGCTGTACTCAGTTTCCAAAATCTCTAAAAAGAAAATAAATCAATAAAAGGAAAGAGGATCGGCTGAAATAGGGAATGATGAGGTGGACATTGATAATTCGAAAAAGATACAGCCAATGCTTTCGGTTTCAACTCTCTAGTCCAAGGTGTGCAATTAATCTATTTTCTATTTCTAAAAAAAAATCATTTAAAATACCAAACAGACCTTGAGTTTCCAATGGCTAATCCATATGGCCAAGGTTCTACTACCTTTGCCCCAACTATCAATGGCTTTGCCACAACTATCAATGGCTTTGCCACAACTATCAATGGAGCAGCCACCTTAATCATTTTGGTTCTTACTCTACTCATCGTCCTCCATACTCTCCGGTGCATCAATGAAAAACGTCTCCAGCGACACTACATGAGGCACAGCAGCGGCGGCGACCAACCACAATCTCAGCTGTTCATTGCCATTGGAGGAGCCACACTACAATTCCCCTCACTTGAACCACCTAAGAATGGGGGGCTACACCCATCGGTCATCGCCGCATTACCAACGTTCATCTACAAAAAACCCAACCAAATCAACACCATCACCGAATGTTCGATTTGCTTGAGCAGTTTAGAAGAAGAAGAGATGGTTAGGCTTCTACCAAATTGTTTGCATGTCTTCCATGCACAATGCATTGATAGGTGGCTAAGCTCACAGACGACTTGCCCTATATGCCGCGCTGTGGCTGAACCTCAAGCACTACCGGTGGTGGCAGCCGAGCATGAGCAAGATCCAGCCGAGGACCAGTCCCATGGAACAGGTAATGAGGCACCACCACCACCACCACCACCACCCCCTACAGCTCCAGTATAAGCATCAAGATGAAACATTTCGAAAAGAGTTGCATTCTCTAATAAAAAAGCTATTGAAAAATCTTGATAAAAGGTGTGGTCTGCTGTTGATATTTAAATAGGTCCTCCCTCGCCCCCCCCCCCCTTGCTCAAAAAAAAACCTTGGGGTGCACGCCCCTGTGTTGCCGCTTTCAGAGAGAAAACCCTTATGTTTTTTCTTCAGCATCTTTTGAGACCATAAGAGGTAGAAACTAAAAAATCTGGAGGACAGGCATTCACCTTCATTGCAGAACCCCATGGTTAGGGAGATGGAATGATGATAGCACAACAACTAACAAAGATGTTGAGAAAATGAGGGGAGGTTGTAGAGTGGGGGAGAGGGTAAGAGCAGAGCAGAACAGAGGAGGTGGGAGAGGGAGAGGGAAATTAGAAAAAAAAAAAAAAGGTTCCTTACTTTCAAACAGATTATATCCCTTTTGTCAAATGGAAAAAAAAAAAAAAAAAAAAAAAGAAAGGAATATAATTTGACTTTCTTGTACAATACCGCAGGAGCTCATTCAGCATGGTTCAAGGTCCTGCTGAAACTAATTTCCATGGAAACTCCATGGAAACAAACAAGCTCATAACCTGTGTAGTATTTTCCAAGATATGAATACCATTTTCAATTATTTTTTTTTTTAATAGAAAATAAAAGGAAAGTAATTTCAATTTCTTATGCATCCAAGGTTTTCTGAGGACATGAATTTCACTTTGGTGTAATTTATATTTTAATTTTTGCACAATTAGCATACAACAAAGGATTGGAAATAAAGCATTCCCAGAATCAAAAACACTACAGCAATGGAAGGTGATCATTTTTTTTTCTTTTCATGTTTACATATACCTTTTCCTCAGACACAAAATCCTTCATTCATTTATAGAAAAATCCACTCATAATTCATGTATTCATTACATTTCCAGTATTAGCAACATTTATTATAATGTCATGAGGGAGTTGAGATCCCCTGTAAGTCTACATGTATGTTTACCTGAATATATGTTTCAAGTGCCAACACCTATCTTAGTTAGATTTAAAATGTTACGACGTGTTCAAGTGCGACAAATAATGACGCCGGCTATTACCCTCTACAAATGTAAAGTCATCTGTTATCTGATGCAGGTCGACATCAATTGCATGAAAGGAACTAAAGTTCATAATTCACTCTATGAATATTAGTACTTTACATCTCCAAGGCTACCAATTGGTATAGGGGAAAATTGTTGACAGTAAAGGTTGATGCAGTGCCGTCGAATCCACTCTTTCTATAAAAGTCCTCCAAAACCCATATTACACAATGATGAGTATAAACTCTCACAAAAGATAAGACCCCTCCTAAATCCATTAGGTGCAACTCTTTCTTGCTTTGTAACAAGGGAGTGTAGTCTCATGAGAAGTTTCATCAGTAGTGTCTGTGGAAAGCAAGAAGCCTTGATCAGCACCCTTAACAGTTAAGGAATGCATAAAACTGTTAATAGATATGGGTTCTTTCTTATTCGCAGCTGAGGTCCATTGACTTGTCTCAATTCATTAGAACCACCAAGAGTGAGTATCTTATAAGCAACATCAACTCTTTGAGTACTCTTATCGAACATCTGGAAGACGATCCTGTATTCTCTTGTTTCAGGAATATATGTGAACCCAAAAGCATTGTCTAAGTATAAACGTAAACGTTTAGGCACTTTTATCGCTGTTCTGGTGAGAAGGTTCTCTACCGATACATTTTCATCCAATATGTGGGAAGTATTGCAACAAGACAAGACCATTGCAGGAAGCAAGTATTGGCTTCGGAAAACCCATATGTAAATCATGAATCATCATCTTTCCTTCTTTCATCTCTATAAAACCCAATCTATAAGAACACTCAGACTAACGTTTGGATCAAGATAACAGTACCGCATTAGAGAGGATGTAATTACCAAATGAAAATCAAATATGAGTTTATACCATTGCTTGCAAACCATCCTTAAATTGTATAAAGTATCAACTTCAAATCTTTTGAGGATGTTGAAGACAATATTCTCATCAAAATTTTCACAATCAAGACCACCAGATATCTTCATCTTTCTATTACACTCAATCGTAGTCATCTCAAATGGTTACAATCACAAAGTAAATAGAAAGTAGAAAGTCTAAAGGAAATAGTATCCGCTAGGCTAAGAAATAATGAAGTCCGAATTTCCCAGGATGTTGCTCGGTTGGAAAATACCAACACCTCAAAATTTGAGATCAGGAGTTCTTTCATTTTGATAAAACTTCCTTGTTAAAAAGAAGTTGCCAGTTGCTTGCAGCTTCAATTAGGAGAGGACCAGGATCCTCTGTCGTATCGCATAGAACCAAGGGCTAGGCGCCCCTTGGATTGCGCACTCATGCCTTGGGCTGCGTGTCAAGGATTCCCAACTTTGGATCTAAGCTACCCTGTAGCGGGTAGCGCGCACTATAGAAGAGTCCGATCCAATTAGGAGATGGTACTAATAGCTCTGTTCATAAGCTATGAATTGCCGACCTATCAAAATCATATTCCTGAAATTAAAAAGAGCGATGGCATTTCTGATGAAGAACCTAGTCTTACCAAGAAGCTACTTCTTTTTATAAGAATCATTTTGGAGCAACCCATATTGATGAGGGTTGGTGTCCATCAAATATTCCTGTGGCAATGCTATAGAATCCAACAAAAACCACGAGATTGGAATCTTTAAGAGTGGTAGGTTGGCAATGAGATGGTAAGGTACTAACTTAGGTGGTCTAGGAAACATTACAATTGTTTCAATCTCACCCCAACAGAGTTCAAATAGATTTCATAGAAAGCAAACTGGGAATTGACATCACGAGTAATCTGAGATGGGTATACAGTATACTAGAGAAGAGATGGGTTGAAGTGAGGCCAGGGAAGGTTTTGCAGAGGAGACATCTTCATCATTTTGTAAAATGGAAGAGTTGTTTCTTGTACCCTTCTTCCCAATACTTAATAGTTGAAAATTGATCTCTTTGAGTCCACATCCTCTGCAGCCGCTGCACTGGTGCACTAAGAACCAGCAGCTGTGAGCATCCGGGCACACACCCCACGGGACTCCCAACCACCGGATGCTTACTGTACCAGTGCTGTGGTTGTAGAGGATGTAGAGGCCATATCGAGGCACCCTTCTTTGAGAGAAATTGAAATATGATGAGGTATCTGACACAGTGTTTACCAACCCACATATGTAACTGACAAACTTGAACTTCCAGAGACCAACTTGGAATGGGAGGCTGGAGGGTGCTTTTCTGGGACTAAGTTAAATAGGCAGTAAAGAGTTGGGGTGAAGGGCGGCCGGGGCCTCAAAAACCTTATCATTGCTGCCCCTACCTTTGTGTCCCCCCTCATCAACTGCCTCTGCCCAGCTCTCTCCACTCTTTAAGTTCGGAGCTAAACAAACAACTTGACCACAACCTTCAGAACAATGATATGTAAGGCTTTGAAAAAGTGACAAAATAGCATATTGAAGCATAAATCTAAGAAGGTATATCATATATAAGAAGCCTTGATACTCTACTTTGAAATGAAAACCATTAATGTCAAGCTAAGGTAACCAAAATTTATAGTAGTTACCTGTCTCATACAGTCATACGGCTTATCATGCCTTCTGAAAATTAAAACTAAGCAATGTACTTTCCAAACCTTGGCAAGTAAAGTATAATAGTAAAGGAAATTACAACATGGGATTTTACAATGAATTACCTGAAATGAGACTGTTTAAGTGAGGTATACAATGACTTCGGTTAGCCTTGACAAATGGTAACTGCTTTACTCTATGCTTTGCTTTCTGCGGTTCAACATCAGCTACATAACAAGAACCAAAGTTCTCGAACATGTTTACAAATTATATTGCCCTGCCATTCCCAAGGCTACCGATTGGTGCACCAGCGTGTACATATTGAAGGATGATGCAGTGACGTCTAATCCATTCTTTCTTATAAAAATCCTCCAGAACCCATACTTCAGCTTGAATACCTGAATGTCCCACAAGAGATAAAACCCCTCCAAAATCCATTAGAGAGAGAGAGAGAACGAGATTCGATACTTGAGAGATCGGAGAATCCCCAACCAAGAATCAACTCCACTATGAAGTAAAGTATGCCACTATGAAGTAAAGTATGTGTTCCTTGCTTGAAAGACATCAAGAATATTGAATTTCTGAAACCCTATAGTGGAATCCCAGATTTGTGATAAAACAGAACTACCAAATACTGAAACGACCTATCAACACACCAGCTATGGCTTCCACGACGCCTCAACTCCCACCCTTTCCACTCATGAACCCACTACTACACAAAGCCATACTTGCAGGGGATGAACACACGGTCTCGTTATTCGAACATGATTTCCTTACTCTAGTAGTGAGCCGCCAAGGGAATACAGTCGCTCATATCGCGGCCAGGTTAGGACACCATTCCATCTTTGAACTTCTCTCCAACCGATGCCCGTCGATTCTCTACAAGCCAAACCCCAATGGAGACACTCCTCTTCATATCGCCGCAAGGGCTAGCCAAATAGGCATCGTCAAGTTCCTTTTGGCGTATTGCACTTCAAGACATGTCCAAACAGGGGATGGGGATGTGGATGGGAATGGAGGAGCTTTGAAACAACAGTACCTTAGAATGCAAAATGAGAAGGGAAATACTGCATTGCACGAAGCTTTGGAAAATAATCATGAAGAGGTTGCTCGCCTCTTGTTTACAGCACATTCGGAGCTTTCATATTTGGGTAACAACGAAGGGAAGTATCCTGCATATTTGGCTGCAGAAGCTGGTTTTCTGCAACTTTTAAAGGACATGTTGGAATTGCTTGGTGACATTGAAAATCCTGGGCAATGGAGTGGAGGAAAGACACCTCTTCACGTTGCCATTATCAAGGGGCATCCAGGTATTCTTGATTTGGGCATTTACCTTTTAATGTTGTTCCTCGCGTTTCAAGTTGCTTTTAATGGTAATTTTAGTTTATCAACCAACGTTATGACATCTTTACAACTACTGCTCTGAAACCCACCCCAGCCCAGTGTGTCAATCTGTTGATGTATACATTGATGCTATCATTCCTTAATAGTTCGATCGAGCTTTTAGGAAAAGGCAACATCAACATTAATGTATGTGTTTGATGTTTTGGGGAAGGACAGCGTCAATGTATACATCAATATTATCCAACTATATGCCTTTATATATTAATTGAATTAATTCTGAGCTACCAAGTTGATCTTTTGGGATGATTTTCTCTCTCTCTCTCTCTCTCTCTCTCTCTCTCTCTCTCTCTCTCTCTCTCTCTCTCTCTCTCTCTCTATTTTTGTTAAGTTTGTCTCGAATTCTTACTCTGTTTTTTACGAATGACCTGCTCCAATTTATCCTTGGTGATGACCCGAATGTAATTTTTTTGAGATCTATGATGGAAACAGAGGAGTTATGGTTTGACACGATGGGTTGACCCGTAACTTGAGGGAGTATGTAATATAATATGGTCCTATTGAGAAAGCATTGCAATTTGGGGGTTTTTTCGAGCTAGGGCTGTTGGGTGAGTTTTGTTGCCACAGCTTGGATGTATTTGAACAATCTCCATTATGACCTCTCTTCTACAATAGTGAAATATCTTCTTCTTTGTCTAAGGACAACACATCACCACATCTGATGTGTCAACATCATTAAATATGTGTTGTGTGTGAATCTGTGTCTGTTTTTTCCTTCGTATTTGATGGTGTTTGCTCTAACACTTTATTTTTCCACCTAATCTTCCGTTCTCTCTTTGTTCGTGTTTTGTACACTATGAAATCCAGAGACCTTAGAATTGGTATTAAAGGTCAAGCCACAGCTAAGCCGATTAACAGATAAAAATGGAAGAAATCCTCTTCACTATGCTGCCTCCATAGGCTATTATGATGGGTTGATTGCGTTACTCAATATAGATACTCTGCCCGCCTATGAAGCAGACCACACTGGCCTCTACCCAATTCACATGGCAGCCTCTACTGGCCATATTAAAGTAATACAACTTCTCTTGGAACATTGTCCCGGCTCTTGGGAGTTGCTCAACCAAAAAAGTCAGAATATTCTTCATATAGCTGCTCAAAGTGGCAAGAAAAATGTGGTGACATATATTTTGAACACACCAGTGCTTGAGAAGCTAATAAACGAGAGGGATGACAATGGAAACACACCTTTGCATCTGGCCACCAAAGGCTGGCGCTCTAAAGTTGTTGGTGTTTTGAGTAGGGATCAAAGAGTGAAAGTGAACATCTTGAACAACATAAACTATACAGCTCTAGATATTGCAGAGACGAAAGACATTGGAACAGTAGCATCATTTCGAAAGGTATGTAGCTTGGTGCCTTACAAATCCTAACATTGATTGATATTTCAATGTGGTGATGCACTTGCCTCTCCCAGACCCTGTAGTAGGAGCAGCCTTGTGCACTGGGTTGCTCTTTTTTTTAGTATTATTTCAATGTGGTGATGCTGACATTCTCTCTCTCTCTCTCCACCACCCAGCTCCTAACATTGACAGCATTGAGGATTGCAAATGCACCAAGAGCACGAGATGTATACGATGATGAAGTCCGATTAAATTCAGGTGTCCGACAACCTACAGTGGAATTTTACAAGGACAAAGTTAATACTCTTTTGTTGGTGTCTACACTAGTTGCCACTGTAACCTTCACTGCAGGTTTTACAATTCCTGGAGGCTTAAATAGTGATGACCCTGACCAAGGCATGGCAACAATGTTATCCAATAACAAGTTTAAAGCTTTTGTGATCTGTGATACCATATCTATGTATTGTTCAATTCTTTCTGTTTTATCCCTCGTATGGGCACAAATAGGAGATGTTCCTCTGATGCGTTCTATTATTGATTTTACATTGCCATTGTTGGGAATTTCGCTTTCCATGATGGCTGTTGCATTCACTGTAGGTCTATACATAGTTACCAGTAGACTTCATTGGCTTGCAAATGTTGTTTTGGTCATGAGCATATTATTCCTCATATGTATCCTAGCCTTGTCATTGCCACTCCGGATGCCAATTTGGTCACAAAATCGCTTCTTTCAGAGGATCTCTTATTATTTTCTATATCTGCTAGTATCTGCAGCTGGGGGTGATAGTGATAGTGTTGATGATATAACTACACGAGAAGTCGCCAATTTGTTTACTAGAAGCAGAATACCTGGAATTAATGATTGATGTCGTATCAACTTGTTATTGTAATTGATAATCAATACTAAATTTTCACTTTGGAACAGATCTAGGGGATACTGTCTCTTTTGAGGTTAAGAATAAGTTCTCCTTATTTTTTTTCTTCTTTTTTTTGTCTTTAATATGTTTTATATTCGCCAAAAAAAAAAATGTTTCTGTGAACTCTCTATTCTATTGAAGCCATCATCATATTGTTTCCCCCATAATATAAATAGAAATAAATGTAACCGCCACCCCCCTTTTTTCTAAAAGGTTAGAAATGTATTAAAATGAAAAAAAATATATATTAGAACAATCCTACGTGGACTTTGGGCTATCCATGCAGACCTGATTGGATGAGTCATTCAGTCTAATCTCAAGGGCCACCCTACATTTCGCATCCTTCCTTTTCTCTACTATTTTCTTGTACTTGGGTTTATCTTTTTTGAACAAAACTTGGCTACTACCTAGTAGCTGCAACCCCTAGTACTAGCCAGGGGAATGGAATCTTAAGGGCACGAATGAAAAAATTCATCCTAGGTGGGTATTTTCAAATCTGCCCTTGGTTGTTACAATGGGATTGTAGCTACTTGGCTGCAACTCGGGCAGCAGCAAAAATTTTTCCATTTTTTTTACTTATTTCTGCATTCATTGTTTTCATTGCATGTGAAAGGGGCACTATTTTTTCATTTTTTTTGGGCACTAAAGTATCTTTGATTTGTGAAACTTGGATGTATTGAAATATGTTTCAATTAATTTGGACCCTTTCGATTGGGAACATTCTGATTGACTTGTTACATTATTGTTAGAGTGGTAAAAGCGTACACATCTATGGGTTGCCCAGATGGTTAGGGCGAATTAAAGATTGTGTGGATAGGCGCACGGTCTCATGTTCAATTTATTAAGACACCTGATTGATACTATTTTTTCTTCCCAACATCCGGCCGGCTCCTGACATTGACAACATTGAGGATTGCAAATGCACCACAAGCATGAGACGTATTCGATGAAAAAAATCAAGAAAATTGTAGTTTTCAACAATCTACGGCGGAATTTTACAAGGAGAGAGTTAACACTGTTTTTCTAGTGTCGACGCTAGTTGCCATTGTAACCTTCATCACAGGTTTTACAATTCCTGGAGGCTTAAATAGTAGTGGCCATAATCAAGGCATGGCAACAATGCTAACCACGACCAGCTTTAAAGCTTTTGTGATTTGTGATACCATAGCTATGTATTGTTCGATTCTCTCCGTTTTATCCCTCATATAGGCACAAATAGGAGATGTCTCTCTGAAGCGTTCTATCCATGCTAGCCAATGTTGTTCTGTTCATAAGTATAGTATTCCTCATATGTCCCTTAGCATTGTTATTTCTACTCCGGATGCCAATTTTTTACTAGAAGCAGAATACCTGGAGTTAATGATTGATTTTATCTAAACTTGTTATTGTAATATTTCTGTCAACTCTCTATTATACTGAAGTCATTATCTTATGTGTACATTTGCCCCTCCCAAACTGGGTCTGCAGTAGTAGGAGCCTCGTGCATTAGGTTGCTCTTCGCTCATAATATTGTTTCCCCATAAAATAAATAGAAATAAAAACAAACCTTTTTGCATGTGAAAAGAGTACTAGGGAGTGCATGACAATGTTTTTATATTCAAAATTAGTATTTTAGAGTTAGAAATATTTTATTTGTATGTTTCTGTTCATATTTTCATACAAAAAAAAATATTGTGTGTGGTAAAATTGGGGAAAAAAAATATTCCTACCACTAAAAAAGAACAAAAACATGTATAGATTTAAATTGCATATAACAGAAGTATATCTTCTGTTCCATGGTGGTGTTGAGGTAGAGAGAGTCAAGCTCAAGAGTCGGGTTTATTGGATTTGTTTTTGTTATAGATTTATGTTTTTAAATTTTACAAACAAAATCAAATATGTTTCTCCAATGAACAACAAATGTATTTTTTCTTTCTTCACATAATTAATTAAAAAAAAAAAAAAAAAAAAAAAAACCTGAATTCTTTCTTTTGAACATCGTCATATAGACCTAAGTATGCTAAATTTATGAAACTTGAATGTATATTGTAATATGTTTCTATTAATTTGGACCCTTTCTATTGGTGACATTCTCATTGGCTTGTTAGATTGTCTAGAGTGGTAGTTGCGGGGGGAGAAGATTATTCGTTATTGGCTAAAGTTAGAGAAGACTGACTGTCTAGATAGGGACTGGCTAAAAATAAAAGACCGAATCAAACCAAGCCAAATAAACCAAATCAAAAACCGAACCAAACCAAATTACGACTCACTTACTTATGTTCTCATTATAGTTCTTAGTTCTTTATGAAATTAGAAAGTGGATATACAGCAATATGGCTTCATTATGTAGTCCATTGTTAATTATCCGCGGCTGTGTTATTCTTCTTCCAGGTGATGGCGTGTTGAGCCTTCATTCCCAGTGTATGTTTCAGGATTCTCCTAAACATGATTATGTGGGATTAATTTAAAATAAATATTTAGTTTATATAAGGGATGTGAACTTTACACTATTACAGATGTTATTCTCATCTAATATGATCTTGTCCCGGTCTTCATTCCTAAAGTCTAATTAAAGAGGTTTGCCAGAACAATATAACATGGGAATATATCATGAGAGTTGTGGCACCTGTACATTGCCTCTACTAAGGTTTTTTTTTTTTTTTTGGTAAATTCTCTACTAAGTTAAAGCTTGATAAAAAGGTGATTGACTAGAATTGCTTTAATTTTTTTTTTTTTTTTTTTAATTTAAGAATAATGGTAGGGGGTATTAAACAAGAGTGTAATATTCTTTATCGCCTTTTCAAGGATAAAGATTTTGTTTGTAATATGTTCTTCTTGGTCAAAAGGGGTTGGGATTCATTTGTTGTAGGCTTATTAAGGCCACTCATCTCATTATGCCATGTGGAATGATGATGTGGAAAATTCTGATTGTTGAATACATAGTTAATACATATTTTGGACTGACCTTATTCCATGCATAACTAAGTAGTCTAATAAATAACGTGCATTCTTCTATAATCTTGGATTTTCAAACTTCTATTTTTTCACTTAAAAAATGATATTTTAACTGAATTTACATGTGGGAAGGGAATCTTAAAAGTCTACTTATCCACAAAATTTAGGACTCATCTCAAGTTCCATGTGGCAAATATTTAGGCATCTTGATAAGCTTATCAATTTAAAAAATATATATATATTATAAATCTATTTACTAACATGGAAGCCATTCCCACACGTAAAATATCATGCAATTCCTCATTATCAGTCATCCAATTTCAAGATCAGTTTAATTATGAAGAAAAAAAAATATTACTTAGAAATCGTATGATCTGATCCACACAGATGGAATACACAAGAAGGTTTTTCCGTGGGTGGATTCCATCTATGTGGATCAATCCTATACAAGAATGGTTCTCGTATAAGTACCTGATCCGCTCTCCCCTTATTGATCAAAGTTAATAAATTAAAAAATAATAATAAATTAATAATTCTCATCCATTATTCAAACCGGGATCATTCATTGTTAATCGCTAGCATCTTATAAATTGGGATGATAAGAATTTATTCCCTAGCCTAGTTATTAAATTCTCCGAATTATTCGGCCGAACATAATTTTATCAAATTTTACGAATAATTCTACCCGAATCCGAATCAAATAAAAAATTCTTGAATTTTATAGCCTTTTTCTAAAATTCACTAATAATTCTGCAGAAACCGAATTTTTTCCCATTAAAAAAAAAATTACCTTTAATAAGTCAATAAGCCTTTAGAAAATAGTGTGATTAGAATCCATTTATTATCCTAAGGTTACTTTTTTTCTTTTTTTAACAAAAGCCAATAAAGCTTATCTTTCTTGAGGTAATCTCTCACACTTCTACAAAAAAAAAAAAAATCTCTCACCCAATTTTGGTTTGACTAAGTCTTACAGTCATTATTCTCTCTCTAATCTTTACTATTGACATGCATGGCGGGTGATGTGGGTTCAGCTGAATTTGTGCTCAGTCCCACCTCTCAGTCTCTCTTTCTCTAATTCAATTATTTGAGTAATAGAAAATGAGTTAGAAAAATAAAAAGAGCTAAATATAATATTTTTATCTTTAACATTTAAATTTTTTATTTTTATATCATTTGTATGTTATATACATATGATAATTGATAGAAAATATGAAACAAGAATTGTAAATATTAAAAATAGCATCCGAATTTTTTATCCTCTTTTTATTTTTGTAAACGAATAATTCCCGAACCCAAATCCGAACTCGAATTTTATTATCTCTGCTTTTTTTACCGATATTTTGTTCGAATCATTGAATTACTGAAATGAATTAATCCGAATAATTCCCGAATCCGAATATAATAACTATGTTCCCTAGGCAACGAAGTCATAAAATGTACGTTCCTTTTTTTCCCCCTTTTAAGCAGCATCTATTCATGGATTGATTAAACACAAAAATGTTTACCAAGTAAAACAAAGATTAAACACAAAGCTGGAATACATAGGATAATGTGCATGGAATACACTTTATTAGTATAATTTTAATCATCTTAATTATCCTGACCCAACAGCCTCACTTGAAATGAAGGGCTATGGTTACCTATTGCAATCCATAGAACTAATAGATACTTTGTAGGCCCTGATTTCGGGAAATCTTATTTGTGCCATTCGAATAATCACTCTCTAATAAACTTGAATAACATTTCATGGGTTTTCAGAAATGTGGTAGAAAGCTATGGAAAGATTCTTAATTATTACTTCTTAGTTTTATATGATTGTGAGCATAAAAAAAAAAAATGGAAAAAATTTCCTAACCCCATGGAGGATGGTTCATCCATTACCTTAGTTATCCTCTTGATACCCTTGGGCGCATCTTGTAGAAACGCAACCCTAAAACGATGCAAAAGATAATGGAAAAACAAAACAAACAATGCACACGGATTTTACGAGGTTCGGCAAGGTTGCCTATGTCCCCGGTGAGATGAGATCCTACTTCACTATCAATGGAGAATAGGGTTACAGCGCTCGTCCTCACACTTCTCAGTATTTCTTGCATTACAGAGAAAGAAACTCTCGCTACAAATATATAGCGAAAAAACCCTAATCTGGAAAGTACACAATTACCCTCAAATAAAAAGTTCAAGTGGGGGGCTGCGCCCCCTACACCCCCTGCTATGCAAGGGGCCTCCTACCCCCTTGCAACCCCCACGGCCCGCTAATCGGCTAGCAAGACTGCCGTCTTGCCTGTCTAGGTGATGTACCAGTACTCCCTGGATTAAACTACGATGGAATACAAGACATCATACACCAATAATCTCCACCTTTGGCTTGAATTCTATCGAGCCTCCTGTAAAGATAACTTGTAGACGTCTTCATCATTGTACCTCATTAGAGGTACAAACCCGCACATGTTTGGTGCGTCCCTCATCTTTAACAATGAGTAATATTAATCAAGTCCAAACAGGACTCGAATTTCTCTGTAGTAACTGGCTTTGTAAACATATCTGTAGGATTGAGATCTGTATGAATTTTTCTCAAGTGGATACTGCCTTCTGACACAAGCTCCCTGATCTTGTGAAATCTCACATCAATATGCTTTGTCCTTGCATGAAACACCTGATTCTTTGCAAGATGTATGGCACTCTGACTGTCACAATGTAACATTGTACCTCCTTGCTCCAACCCCAACTCACGAACCAGTCCAACCAACAAGATTCCTTCCTTGGCAGCCTCAACTGCAGCCATGTACTCTGCCTCTGTAGTGGACAATGCAATTGTAGACTGAAGCATCACCCTCCAAGATATAGGTCTACCAGCCAATGTAAACACATAGCTTGTAGTAGACCTCCTCTTGTCTAAATCACCAGCATAGTCAGAATCAACATAACCTGCCAATTCTGTAGAACTTCCCTTGCCACTGAACATAACACCTATATCTTTAGTCTTTCTCAAATATCTGAAGATCCACTTAATTAAATTTCAATGCTCCTTCCTTGGATTACTCATGTATCTGCTAACAACATTGACTACATGAGACAAATCCGGCCTGCTACAAACCATAGCATACATGAGACTCCCAACTGCGCTAGCATAGGGGACTTGAGACATCTGCTCTACCTCCTCATGTGTTGTGGGGCATTCCCTTTCAGATAACTTGAAGTGGCCAGCTAACGGAGTGCTAACCGGCTTAGCCTTTTCCATATTAAAACGCCCTAGCACCTTTTCAATATACCTCTTCTGAGTTACTCAAAATTTACCTATATTTTTATCTCTAAGGATTTCCATGCCAAGGATCTTCTTAGCGGCACCAAGATCCTTCATCTCAAATTCAGCACTCGACATAGACTTCAAAAAGACTATATCATGTTTGTTCTTTGCAGCAATGAGCATGTCATCAACAAAAAGCATCAACAAAATAATAGAATTATCACTTGACACTTTATAATAAACACAACTATCATACTCACTTCTTGTGTAGCCAATCTTCATCATGTAGGAATCAAAGCGTTTGTACCACTGCCTAGGAGATTGCTTAAAGCCATAAAGCGATCTCTTAAGGAGACAAACATGGTCTTCCCTTCCCTGCACCTTGAAACCTTTAGGCTGCTCTATGTAAATCTGTTCCTCCAAGTCACCATGAAGAAATGTAGTTTTTACATCAAGTTGTTCAAGCTCTAAATCATACATGGCCACCAAAGCAAGTAGTTCCCTGATCGAAGTGTGTTTCACCACTGGAGAGAATATTTCATTGTAGTCTATCCCCTCCTTTTGTGCATAGCCCTTGGCTACAAGTTTTGCCTTATACCTTTCACGATCCTTCTCAGATGCTGCCTCTTTCTTACAAATGACTCATTTACACCCAATGATTTTTCTTCCCTTGGGTTTTTTCACAATCTCCCAAGTCTTGTTCTTCTGTAGAGATTCCATCTCCTCCATCATAGCTGTCATCCATTTATCATGCTGTGCATCACTCAAAGCATCATGGTAGGAAGATGGATCACCTGTACCTATAGTGATGGCATAGGCAACCATGTCCTCAAACCCGTATCTCATAGGTGCTTTGTGAGTACGCTTCCCTTTACCCTTTGCCACAGTATAGAGAACTTCTACTGCTTCCTGTTGTCCTGGTAAGTCAGTTGATGACTCATTCTCCCTTATTGTTTCCAACTCACCTAACTCCACCTGTACAGTAAAACCTTCTTTATTTTCATCAACTGCTTGTGAATTGTAATTTAACTTCACTATATGAGACTCATCAAATACAACGTCTCTGCTAACCACAACTTTCTATGAAATTGGATCCCACAACTTGAATCCTTTTACACCTTTCTTAAAACCAAGAAAGATACACTGCTTAGACTTTGAGTCTAACTTGGAACGCTGCTCACTCTCAACATGCGCATAGGCTGGACAACTAAATATTTTTAGAATAGAATAATCTAAAGAAGATTTGTCTTTGTCGGAGTATGAGGCTGAATGCAAGATTGAGTAAGAGATTTTGGGCAGAAGCAGTGAACATGGCATGTTTCCTCATCAATAGGTCTCCATCAAAGGCAATTAATTATAAAATTCCTGAAGATTACATCTCCATCATCTCTATCTGAACTGTCAGCCACGCTAGCTTCCTCAGATGCCTTATCTACACCTTTCTTCTTTAAGTCCGCCGTCCTCTTCAAGCACTCTCTTTTTAGATGACCTTCCTTCTTGCAATAGTAACAAGAGACCTTTGTCTTTGTCCCTTTTGATTTCGATCGACTCTTCCTAGATCCCTTCTGATTTGATCTCCCTCTTTCCTGCTCCTTGTCACCTCCGAAAAAACATTCTCTTTGAGATTTCGTACTACTGGCCTTCTTCCTTGTATCATTGGACATGAGGATAGCTGCGACTTCATCCATCTCAAGGGTCTCCTTCCCATACAAGAGAGTCGTTAATAGGTGATCATATGATTCTGGGAGCGACGATAGCAATAGTAACACCTTGTCTTCATCCTCGATCTTAATCTCCAGGTTTGCAAGTTTACTTATGATTTGATTGAACATGTTAAGATGCTTTAATAGATCCGTACCTTCCACCATCTGTAGAGAATACAATTGCTTCTTCATAAACAACTTGTTCGTTAAAGACTTCGTCATGTAGATGCTTTCAAGTTTCGCCCATAACTACTGTGCAGATTCAATACCCACAACATATTATAGGGCATCATCAGAAAGATTTAATCGAATAACACTTACAGCCTTTTTCTCCATCTCTTCCCAATCTTCGTCAGTAATTTTTGTAGGTTTCTTCGACTTCCCCAACAACGTTTTCACCAAACCCTGTTGTATCAGAAGATCCTTCATCCTTTGACGCCAGAGGGTGAAATTGTTCTTCCCATTAAACCTCTCGATGTCATACTTGACATTCGATCCCTTCCCTGCCATCGTGATAGTAAACCCTAGAAAACGGAAACCTAAAGCTCTGATACCAATTTGTAGAAACGCAACCCTAAAACGATGCAGAAGATAATGGAAAAACAAAACAAACAATGCACACGGATTTTACGAGGTTCGGCAAGGTTGCCTACGTCCCCGGTGAGATGAGATCTTGCTTCACTATCAATGGAGAATAGAATTATAGCGCTCGTCCTCACACCTCTCAGTATTGCTTGCATTACGGAGAAAGAAACCCTCGCTACAAATATATAGCGAAAAAATCGTAATCCGGAAAGTGCACAGTTGCCCTCAAATAAAAAATTCGAGCGGGGGGTTGCGCCCCCTACACCCCTTACTATGCAGGGGGGCCTCCTACCCCCTTGCAACCCCCACGGCCCGCTAACCGGCTAGCGGGACTGCCATCCTACCTGTCTAGGTGTTGCACCAATAATTCCTGTATTAAACTACAATGGAATACAAGACATCATACACCAACACATCTCAGGTCCGTGATGAATGCATTTTCGTTCATTATGGGTGTAATAAAACTTCATCTTAAAAAAATTGTACAAAACCTGACCTCTCATTAACTATAACAGGTCTCTATTTGTACCAAAAAAAACAAAAAAACAAAAAAAAAAACAAAAAAAAAACAAAAAAAAACAAAAAAACAAAAAAACAAAACAAAACAAAACAGCTCTCCACTAAAATCCTGTGGTGCAGATAAGTAAGAACCACGTATTCACTCACCATTCATCAGTCTCGAGCCAGCACAATCTTTTGTGCATCCTCACCGACCCTGCCTTCTCTGTCCCACGCGGAAGCATTTGATCGCGAAAGCCACCCTGCGAAGCCTTCAGACCCTCAGTGAACTGGCCTTTCTATCTCTTTCTACCCTATCTTATGTCTACCCTCTCGTGAATGAAAGTCCCAACCACGGCCGGGGGAAACCGGGAAACTCCTTTTTCGTGAACTGAAAAAGATCCAAATTTGAAAAGTTCCACTTTTCCAGAAACAAATGCTCGTGATTTCATCTTTGTTGAGGGGTTTTGAATTCCAACCAGGAATTCGATTCGTCGATATTGATTGATTTGTTGCTGGGGAGAAGATCGATTGGTTCGTTATGAAAGCGTTTTGATATTTAATTACAAGATTTCGTTTCTTTTTTCCACAAATGCAGATTGCCCTTTTTTTTTTTTTTATTATTCGCAGGAACTATGACTCTGTGAAGATCAGACCGAGTCAAATCTGAATTTTTGAGATTTAATTTCTTTGGTTCTTGGTGGCCGGCGGCGGCGACGATGGGAAAAGGAGAAGATAAAAGGAGGGAGAAAGATTCGTCGGAGGACGAAGAAGAGTGTGAGGTGGAAGAGATCAAGGATGAGATCGATTCTTCCAACAGAAACCGATACTTTCAGCTTATGACCGAGTTGAGATTAACTCCGATGAGGCTCAGTGGTGGAATCAAAGGCTTCGTCATTGAGAGATAATACCCCTATTAACTAACTTAATCTATCATTTATTACGAAACTTCCGGTGATTTTGTTCGTTAATTCCGTAAAGCTTGGCGCCATCTCCGTCCTTGCGGTGTATGTGGTGGATTAACTACCCACCGTTAATTGGAACCTCAAGAGTTCAGAGTTGCGATTCGCGATAGGCTGGAAAAAGAAGAAGAAGAAGGTGGTCCCTCACCCTCCCTCGTACCCTGGTTAGCTGGTTTATCATGCTTGAGGGTCAGACAAGACCCAACAATGGGCATCAGAGGTCCACACAACAGTGGACCAACTTGGATTGATTCGGTTTAGTCTAAAGCGCACACTTTTTCTGTTTTGAGTCAATCTATCCAAGTGGTGGCGCCTAATTTAATGAAAATAAAAAGAAATGGACAAAATTAAAAGACAATTGGGGATCGAGGATGATTTTTTGGAAAAAGATCCTCCCCAACACGGACGATTCATCGAGATGAGATCAGATTCGTGTATAAAAATAATCTTGTACGTCCTTAATTAGTGGATTTAGAATTCATTCTCTTTCTTTATTTAATAAATTCCAAATCTATGATCAGAGATGTATATACCCATCCCTCTCACAATTCATGGAAGGATTGAAAAGGTTTGGACATGTATCCGTTGATTGTTGACAGGTGTTCAAATGTGTGTTCCAACCCTTCTAGCCTTAGATGGTCGTTGGAGGGTTGTTGGAAGCCTAAGTCTTGGAGATGAACTCGATCCTAAAATTTCTGGCTTGGGGTCTTTGTTGGGGAGGAGCCCCATCCAAAATTTTTGTGATGGTAGTGCATTTTCAGAGTTGATTATATACTTACACATGAAAGATGAAACTTCCATCCTATAACGGGTTATGCTAGGAAAACTCCTTTAAGATAGTAGCATCACGACTTAGGATAGGAGAATCAGGAATCAAAACTCGGGAGTGATCATAATTTTATTGCGTGGTAGATTAATAGGTATCGATCAGTGTGAAACTAATATCGTGGTCGATATGTGATGGTCTATATCGACTACATAATGTTCTGTGTCAATCGAATGTTTTTGTCCTCAAAGATATTGATACCATATCATATTTTGATCATGTTACAGTCCTTTCTTTGTACTGTATCACCAATAGCTAGATATTAATATTGGTGTTGGTTATACCTATATGATACAGCCAATGCAATATCAATTCCTAAAACTATGGGCAGTCACCAGGTGGACAACTTTCATCTTCAAGAAGTTTGGCATGTGTTAGCTTTCTTGAAACTAACCAATGGGAGGGAAAGAGGAGGACAATTCTCTTTGTGCTGCTATACTTGTACATTTTCCAAATCCAGTGGTTGTAGAGGTTTCTTGAATTCAAATCCATTTTAAGCCTTCAAATTCCTTAAAGTTCTACAATCATTCATTTAAAAAAAAAAAGAAAAATGTACAAGTGTTACATAAAGAACGGTAGGAGAATTATATAATTAATTTTTTTTTATAAAATATTACACAATTAGGAATGGCAGAGGATCTAACTCTGGGTCGCAAAAAGGACATGAGGGTTATTTTCTAAAGATGAAAGAGAAAGAAGAGTGAGGCACTTGTTGGGCACCCAACAGTTTGCGCAGCCTTTTCCCTTTATTTAAAAATTCCAGTAGGAAAATGGAGACCTTTACAAGTCAATGCAAGTCCATGTGAAGGCTAAGGGGGTGTTTGGTTCGGTAAATTTTTGGGATGACATTCTTTAGAATGATAATTCTTAATTTTTAGAGCTGTTTGGTTTCACTAGATTGACCCTCATAAGTGAGCATCTTACTTCCCATGAATGACTATATTACAAAGGATGTGTTCCAAATCTGAGTTTACCTCAACACTTAAACTCAGATTTGAGCAGCCTTTTTACCACCTAAATTAAAAGGAGAAAGCGGAAAGAAGTTCTCTATGGAAGCCAATATCTCAACCCACGAGAAACATATACTAGCCCCAAGGTAGGGATGTCAATTCCTAAATCGAACCGGTAAAACCGATCGGACCATATCGATAACAACACGGACCGAACCGAACTAAACCGAAGCCTTATTGGTTTGGTTCGGTTTGGAGTATTGCAACCCCAAAACCAAATCGAACCACACCAAAAATTGGATGAACCCGAAACCAAATCGAAACCGGCTCAAAACCCAGACCGAAACTGAAACCAAACCGGTAAGAAACCGAAACACTACAACATTCATTAAAGAAATCAAAATTTGCATAGTTTTGTATACATTTGTTTGAAAATTCGAATCCAAACTGGACCAAAAACCAAAACCAACCCAGTTACAAATCGATTTAAGAAACCGAAGACAAATCGAAACCAAACCGCACCGAAACCAAAACCAAACCGAAATCAGAATTTCCTAATTGGTTCGGTTTCGGTTTCAGCTTTCCCACACCAAAATCGACTCAACCTGGACCGAAACCGAGCCGGACCGACCGATTGACACCCCTACCTCAAGGCAACCAAACGATTTTTCAGAAAGAAACATAATTCAGAAGAATGTCTATCAAAAGATTGACATTCATATCCAATATATACACCATTTGATTTACCGAACCAAACACCCCTTAATTGAACTCATTTATGAACCATAAATGGAGCTTCAAGGGTTCTGCAAATCCCCTGGAAACAACTTCAAAATTCCCTCAAAGTGAACTTTAAGGGGGTTGAAACAAGGTCTTAAGATTGGAACCGGTTATAGGATCGGTTTCCACTAATTCAATTCAATTGGTTGGATTTGTTCTGACCTGGCCTAACTCAGTCGGTCTCAATATACTTAAAATTGGATTTAACTAGAATTGGAATAAGAATCGGAATCAGAATCAGAATCAGAATTGATTGATTCTGAGTCAACTCGGATGATTCCGCCATCCAAATCTGAGTTTTGTAACCATAGGTTGAAAGAAATGTAAAATAAAGTTCTTAATTTTTCTTGAGCCGCAGTGAAGGAGATTCCCTTGACCATGGCTTTCGGATGGACGGGAGAAGGGAGGGTATTATCTACTTCCTCCAATAGGAGGATGTTTTATGACCCTGGGATCGTAGTTGAACCTTTAGGGGGTGAAGGAAATCGTTCTCCAATAAAGATAATAAAAATATGAAAAAATACAATACAAATTAATTAATTGATTGAAATGCCCCATTAATTTTGACATATAACTAATGTAAGGGGCGTCCTAGTTATACGAGGATTGAAATTTAGTCCATCATACTCCATCTGGAGGAAAGTGAATATTCACGTACGTAAATGTACGTGAACGATCCTAGTCTGTGGATATGACATCTGTTAAATGAGGAGAAAGAAAATATATGCCATACCCACAGGCCAGGGTCGTTCACGTACATTCACGTACGTGAATATTCCCTGCTCTCCTCCATCTGGGTGAAAAGTCAATGCGTAGACCTTTGCTAGGAGGGTGAAATAGGGAATGATGAGGTGGAAATTGATAATTCGAAAAAGATACAGCCAATGCTTTCGGTTTCAACTCTCTAGCCCAAGGTGTGCAATTAATCTATTTTCTATTTCTAAAAAAAAATCATATAAAATACCAAACAGACCTTGAGTTTCCAATGGCTAATCCATATGGCCAAGGTTCTACTACCTTTGCCCCAACTATCAATGGCTTTGCCACAACTATCAATGGAGCAGCCACCTTAATCATTTTAGTTCTTACTCTACTCATCGTCCTCCATACTCTCCGGTGCATCTATGAAAAACGTCTCCAGCGACACTACATGAGGCACAGCAGCAGCGGCGACCAACCACAATCTCAGCTGTTCATTGCCATTGGAGGAGCCACACTACAATTCCCCTCACTTGAACCACCTAAGAATGGGGGGCTACACCCATCGGTCATCGCCGCATTATCGACGTTCATCTACAAAAAACCCAACCAAATCAACACCACCACCGAATTTTCGATTTGCTTGAGCAGTTTAGAAGAAGAAGAGATGGTTACGCTTCTACCAAATTGTTTGCATGTCTTCCATGCACAATGCATTGATAGGTGGCTAAGCTCACAGACGACTTGCCCTATATGCCTGAACCTAAAGCACTACCGGTGGTGGCGGCCGAGCATGAGCAAGATCCAGCCGAGGACCAGTCCCATGGAACAGGTAATGAGGCACCACCACCACCACCACCACCCCCTACAGCTCCAGTATAAGCATCAAGATGAAACATTTCGAAAAGAGTTGCATTCTCTAACAAAGAAGCTATTGAAAAATCTTGATAAAAGGTGTGGTCTGCTATTGATATTTAAATAGGTCCTCCCTCCCCCGCCCCCCCCTCCTCAAAAAAAAATCCTTGGGGTGCACGCCCCTGTGTTGCCGCTCTCAGATAGAAAACACTTATGTTTTTCCTTCAGCATCTTTTGAGACCATAAGAGGTAGAAACTAAAAAATCTGGAGGACAGGCATTCACCTTCATTGCAGAACCCCATGGTTAGGGAGATGGAATGATGATGGCACAACAACTAACAAAGAGGTTAAGAAAATGAGGGGAGGTTGTAGAGTGGGGGAGAGGGTAAGAGCAGAGCAGAACAGAGGAGGTGGGAGAGGGAGAGGGAAATTAGAAAAAAAAAAAAAATTCCTTTACCAAACAGATTATATCCTTTTTCAAAATGGAAAAAAAAAAAAAAAAAAGAAAGGAATATAATTTGACTTTCTTGTACAATACCGCAGGAGCTCATTCAGCATGGTACAAGGCCCTGCTGAAACTAATTTCCATGGAAACTCCATGGAAACAAACAAGCTCATAACCTGTGTAGTTTTTTCCAAGATATGAATACCATTTTCAATTAGTTTTTTTTTTAATAGAAACTAAAAGGAAAGTAATTTCAATTTCTTATGGATCCAAGGTTTTCTGAGGACATGAATTTCACTTTGGTGTAATTTATATTTTAATTTTTGCACAATTAGCATACAACAAAGGATTGGAAATTAAGCATTCCCAGAATCACAAACACTACAGCAATGGAAGGTGATCATTTTTTTTTCTTTTCATGTTTACATAAACCTTTTCCTCAGACACAAAATCCTTCATTCATTTATAGAAAAATCCACTAATAATTCATGTATTCATTACATTTCCAGTATTAGCAACATTTATTATAATGTCATGAGGGAGTTGAGATCCCCTGTAAGTCTACATGTATGTTTACCTGACTATATGTTTCAAGTGCCAACACCTATCTTACTTAGATTTAAAATGGTACGACGTGTTTAAGTGCGACAAACAATGATGCCGGCTGTTACCCTCTACAAATGTAAAGTCATCTGTTATCTGATGCAGGTCGACATCAATTGCATTAAAGGGAACTAAAGTTCATAATTCACTCGATGAATATTAGTACTTTACCATCTCCAAGGCTACCAATTGGTGTAGGGGAAAATTGTTGACAGTAAAGGTTGATGCAGTGTCGTCGAATCAACTCTTTCTTATAAAAGTCCTCCAAAACCCATATTACACAATGATGAGTATAAACTCTCACAAAAGATAAGACCCCTCCTAAATCCATTAGGTGCAACTCTTTCTTGCTTTGTAACAAGGGAGTGTAGCCTCATGAGAAGTTTCATCAGTAGTGTCTGTGGAAAGCAAGAAGCCTTGATCAGCACCCTTAACAGTTAAGGAATGCACAAAACTGTTAATAGATATGGGTTCTTTCTTATTCGCAGCTGAGGTCCATTGACTTGTCTCAATTCATTAGAACCACCAAGAGTGAGTATCTTATAAGCAACATCACCTCTTTGAGTACTTTTATCGAACATCTGGAAGACGATCTTGCATTCTCTTGTTTCAGGAATAAACGTTTAGGCACTTTTATCGCTTTTCTGGTGAGAAGGTTCCCTACCGATACATCTTCATCCAATATTTGGGAAGTATTGCAACAAGACAAGGCCATTGCAGGAAGCAAGTATTGGCTTCGGAAAACCCATATGTAAATCATGAATCATCATCTTTCCTTCTTTCATCTCTATAAAACCCAATCTATAAGAACACTAACACTAACGTTTGGATCAAGATACCAGTACCGCATTAGAGACGATGTAATTACCAAATGAAAATCAAATATGAGGTTATACCATTGCTTGCAAACCATTCTTAAATTGTATAAAGTATCAGCTCAAATCTTTCGAGAATGTTGAAGATAATATTCTCATCAAAATTTTCACAATCAAGACCACCAGATATCTTCATCTTTCTATTACACTCAATCGTAGTCATCTCAAATGGTTACAATCACAAAATAAACAGAAAGTAGAAAGTCTCAAGGAAAGAGTATCCGCTAGGCTAAGAAATAATGAAGTGGGAATTTCCCAAGAGGTTGCTCCGTTGGCAAATACCAACACCTCAAAATTTGAGAGGTCAGAGTTCTTTCTTTTTGGTAAAACTTCCTTGTTAAAAAGAAGTTGCCGGTTGCTCGCATCTTCAATTAGGAGAGGACCAGGATCCTCTGTCGTGTCGCATAGATCCAAGGGCTAGGAGCCCCTTGGATTGTGCACTCATGCCTTGGGCTGCGTGTCAAGGATTCCCAGCCCTGGATTTGCGCTACCCCTACCCCGCACTACGGAAGAGTCCGATCCAATTAGGAGATGGTACTAATAGCTCTGTTGATAAGCTATGAATTGCCGACATATCAAAATCATCTTCTTGAAATTAAAAAGAGCGATGGCATTTCTGATGAAGAACCTAGTCTTACCAAGAAGCTATTTCTTTTTATAAGAATCATTTTGGAGCAACCCATATTGATGAGGGTTGGTGTCCATCAAATATTCCTGTGGCAATGCTATAGAATCCAACAAAAACCACTAGATTGGAATCTTTAAAGAGTGGTAGGTTGGCAATGAGATGGTAAGGTACTAACTTAGGTGGTCTAGGAAACATTACAATTGTTTCAATCTCACCCCAACAGAGTTCAAATAGATTCATAGAAAGCAAACTGGGAATTGACATCACGAGCAATCTGAGATGGGTATACAGTATACTAGAGAAGAGATGGGTTGAAGCGAGGCCTGGGAAGGTTTTGCAGAGGAGACATCTTCATCATTTTGTAAAATGGGAGAGTTGTTTCTTGTACCCTTCTTCCCAATACTTAAATAGTTGAAAATTGATCTCTTCGACTCCACATCCTCTACAGCCGCTGCACTGGTGCACTAAGAAACCAGCAGCTGTGAACATCCGGGCACACACCTCACGGGGCTCCCAACCACCGGATGCTCACTGCACCAATGTTGTGGTTGTAGAGGATGTAGAGGCGATATCGAGGCACCCTTCTTTGAAAGAAAATGAAATATGAGGAGGTATCTGACACACTGTTTACCAACCCACATATGTAACTGACAAACGTAAACTTCCAGAGACCAACTTGGAATGGGAGGCTGGAGGGTGCTTTGCTGGGACTAAGTTTAAGGGGCAGTAAAGAGTTGGGGTGAAGGGCGGCCATGGCCTCAAAAACCTTATCATTGCTGCCCCTACCTTTGTGTCCCCCCTCATCAACTGCCTCTGCCCAGCTCTCTCCACTCTTTAAGTTCTTAGCTAAATAAACAACTTGACCACAACCTTCAAAACAATGATATGTAAGGCTTTGAAAAAGTGACAAAATAGCATATTGAAGCATAAATCTAAGAAGGTATATCATATATAAGAAGCCTTGATACTCTACTTTGAAGTGAAAACCATCAATGTCAAGCTAAAGGTAACCAAAATTTATAGTAGTTACCTGTCTCATACAGTCATACGGCTTATCATGCCTCCTGAAAATTAAAAGTAAGCAATATACTTTCTAGTAGATCCTGAGAATAACAATGGTAATCCTTACGGCAAAACCTTCCAAACCTTGGCAAGTAAAGTATAATAGTAAAGGAAATTACAACATGGGATTTTACAATGAATTACCTGACATGAGACTGTTTAAGTGAGGTATACAATGACTTCGGTTAGCCTTGACAAATGGTAACTGCTTTACTCTATGCTTTGCTTTCTGCAGTTCAACATCAGCTACATAACAAGAACCAAAGTTCTCAAACATGTTTACAAATAATATTGCCCTGCCATTCCCAAGGCTACCGATTGGTGCACCAGAGTGTACATTTTGAAGGATGATGCAGTGACGTCTAATCCATTCTTTCTTAGGAAAATCCTCCAGAACCCATACTTCAGCTTGAATACCTGAATGTCCCACAAGAGATAAAACCCCTCCAAAATCCATTAGATAATGATATCTTGTTTCCATAATACCCGGGAGTGCCGTCTTATGAGATGTTTCATCAACAGTGTCTATGGAGAACAACTTGACTTGATAATCATCAGTAATTAGTGAATGAACAAAACTGTTAATAGAAAAGGGTTCTTGATCATATGGCAAATGGAACTGAGGCCCGCTGACTTGTCTCCACTGATTAGAACCAAGAGTGAGTATCATATAAACATAGGAACGAATACTTACATCCAACATCTGCACACGATCTTGTATTCTCTTGTATGAGGAATATATGTGAACCCAAAAGTATTGCCTAGCAGAAAATTACTACTAGTACAAGGAGGTATTTTTATCCCTTTTCTAGTGAGAAGATTCCCTACAGATAAATCTCCACGTTTTAAGAAGTCTTTCATCAAGACAAGGCCATTGCAGGAAGCTCGTACTGGCTCCTTAAGACTCATATTCAAATCCCTAACAATGACCTCTCCTCCTTCTTTCATCTCTATAAAACCCAATCTATAAGAATCATAAAGTTGGGTTTGGAGAATGATACAACGATTCGCATAATAGAGGTTGGAATTAGCAAAATGAGGATCAAATATCAGTTTATACCATTGCTTGCTTACCACCCTTAAATTGTACAGAGTATCAGCTTCTAGTCTCTTGAGGATGTTGAAGATTATATTCTCATCAAATTTTTCAAAATTAAGACCAGCCCATCTGTTCATCTTTTTCTTCCTCTTAATCGTAGTCATCATCTAAAAAGGTTGCAATAACAAAGTAAGCTGAGAGATTCTTTCCAGCATAAAGGTTCAAGATTATCATAAGAAAAAGGGGTGGGAAGAAAATAAAGGCAACTACCCAGATTAGGAAATCCTGATATCAAAATCAGAATCAATGATATTAACGTTCCCTGAGAATCATGAAGTAGAAATCACTTACCTAGAATTTGGGCACAACTGCTCAATCGATAGATCAAGCTGAAAGTGAAGACGCAAGCTCTTACATAGAATCCTGAAGGAGACAGCTCCGATCAATCTATTTTTTGATAAAACGCTGCAACCCTACTACTCTGCATGTATATAAGAAGGTGAGATGGATGAAGGATCCTCCCCTAACCGTTCCCAAAGCTTTGAGTTACTTTATAAAAGCTTTTTCCTCGAATGACGAGGAGGAGGAGCTTGTGGAAGAAGATATTCGAACTGAATTGTATTTCCAAAACGTTACTTTTGCATTCGAATTACTATTTTTCAATGTAAAACTGAAGCGTCCTGCACTCGTAAATCGTCTTTTCAGGCTGCGCATTAACTCAGTCTCATTTCTACCCAAAAAAACGAAAAAAGGAAGAAGCATTAACTCAGTCTCACGACTCCCACCGCGTCTTTTCAGTTTCTACCTTTGGATTCGGCTCGTCTCCTTAGAGTTTATAGTTTAGGTCTTGCTTATGAAACACGAATCGATGATTCAACAACAATTCTTGATATCTCGTTCTACGTGACTTTGTCAGCGCATCATTTGCATCCTTTCTCAAACCATTAGATCATCGTCACGTTATGTTGCTCACCCAATTCCCAAATAGTTATGAACTGGCCTAGGCGATGGGCCCTAATCTACAAGGCAACAGATTGGAACACATTAACCAGGTCTGAAATGAAAATTGGGTTGAGCCGAGTTTTTGAAAATACAAGCCCAACCTTGCATCCCCTTAATTGGCTCAAGCCTGACACAACCCTAACTCAGGGCCTAAAAAATCCAACCCTAACCCACCCTTAGACAGGCCGGATTGATCCTGATTAACCTTGATTTTGGGAGGGGATTTGCTTTAGATTTAATCAAGGCCCCGCCCATGTGGCCAAGCCAAAGATTGGCCCAATTTCAAATCAATTATAACCCAAAATCAAGCATTGGTCCAACCAAAATCAAAGGAAAATAAGCCAAATCTAGGGTTAAACTAGGTCTAACCCAAGATTCCCGTTATTTAACCCTTAAACAAAATCCAACCATCCAATCTGAAGGTTTCAATCAGGCCGATGACAACACTTAGATCTAGGACAACATTGCAATTGGGAACCAAATTAGGGTATGAGGGAGCAGCTACAATCCATCTCATGGACATGAAGAGAACCATATGAAGGTGGTCGTCCTTCAAGAAGATGATTGAAAGGTCGATTTTAGCACACAGATTGGCAACGATGCAGTGGATATAACAAACAGAAGGAAAGTTAAATGGTTCTCATTCAATCTCAGAATGATCTTATCCATACGGCTATGAGGTCAAGGTGAACCCATGGGACTAGTCAGACCAAAGGGCTAAATACTCATTGTTAGCCAAAAAAAAAAATATATATATCAAGGAAATTAATAAATGACTGAAGAAATATTAATAAAAAGAAACATTCCGGAGTTGCAGCAACGGCAACGATGGAAAGATCTCTCCAAGCGTGTGTTTATGTCATGGAACATGCTCGAGGGGATTCCCAATTATGTAATCCATGCTCATCACTTTCTTCCTGCTCTTTTATATATATATATATATATATATATGTAAATTTTTTTCTGTAGCATTTTCCTATTGCGAGGCTAAAACTTTTGGCTCTTCTTCCTCATTCCCTTCTCTTTTTTCTTCTTCTCCCATTGTAAATTTCATTTTGGGACTCCTCCCAATCTATCTAACGCTGCATATCTCTAATTGTTGGTTAGTGTAGCAGAACATGGATGTGGATGTGGCTGTTTCACTGAGGAAAGAAGTGAGGTGGGGTGGGGTGAGGCTAGGAATAAGTAGGAGCATTGCATTTGTAGACCAGGGGAGGAACGTGGTGGGGCACACGGAAAAGGGTGAAGGGTGGAGGGTGGAGTACAGAAGGGAGTAGGGGTGAGAGTTATAGTAGGGGGTTAACGGTAGAGGTCTGAGATCGAGTAAGGAGGTACGAAGTAGTCATAGAGGAAATGAAACATGTCCCATCATTGTGCAGATTCCACTATACTCTTCTCCTACTCTAACCGTGTGAGTGATGAACTGATGATATCATTTTTTTTTACCCTCATTATTGGTGTACTATGCAATTCTTTCATAAAGTGCGGGAAACCCTTTCCCTGGTTATATTAGGCTATGTTTGGTGGCCAAGGGAAAAAACAGAAGAGAAAAGAAAAAAGAATCTAGAAAAAAAAAAAAGAAAAAAGAATCTAGAAAAGAAAAGAGAAGAAAATAAAAAGAGTATGTATAATCAAGGGTAGAAAAGAAAAAAAAAAAGAAAAAAATTCAAAAAATTTTGAATTTTAAGAGAGATATCGACGCACATGAAATCATTGTGTAATCATTCATTTTTTGTCTTATTATGTTTTCAATTTTTCTCATATTTTCTTGTATTTTTTTGTAAGATTTTTTTTTTTTTTGAGCAAAAGAAAACTTCACAATTCCCAAGAAGAATTTTGAATTTCGAAAGTTGAATCTTCTCTTGGGTGAAAACAAACCAAGTGCAAAGAGAAATTCTTAACCAAAGAAAAAAAATACAAGAAGTGTACTTTTTTCTTTTCTTTGCTTTTCTTTTCTTCTCTTGGCTATCAAACAGAACCTTAGTCTTGGTAATCAAATTGCATGATTTCTGTTTTGGGTTTATTTCAATGCAAAAAAGATTGCTATCTATTAGGTTAGTGTGCCCTTGCGCCCAATGTCAAAAGGTGGTAAAAAGATCACCTTAACCCCAATAGCTCATGCATGCTAGCTAGCACAAGAATCACACAACCACGTAGCAATTCCCTGCCCTTATTCTAATATTACTTCATGGAAGGAAGAATGTTGTCAGTTTAGCATTCCCCACACCCACACACAGCCCTTGTTTTCAAGGGGGCAGGGGTGTCTTTTCATAGCCCCTGAAAACATGAGCTATCTGTGGGCGTGGGAATGCCAGATGAACAACGTTCTTTCTCAGACGTGGATCCTCTATGGCGCAATTGGGCATTTGGCATGTATTCAATGCTTAGAAATGCCTTGGGTTGTGTATGATTGCCTTGGGCTCTTGCCTAAGGTTTTTTTTTTTTTTTCTGTTGAATGTGTGCCAAACGCTACGCCATAGAGGAATTTAGTCATTTTCTTTCTTCACTTTCGGTCTATGGCAGACCCCTAAATGCAGCAGAGAGAGAGAGAGAGAGGAGATTCTATGGTGAATCTAGTGCATAACACACTGGTTGCTGCCTCTGCTTATAGAGTAGGAACCAGGTGTGTGAAGGGCCTAAGGATCGACTCTTGTCACATGCATACCCCTAGCCCCCGCCCTCTAATGTGTGAGGAAAGTCCTCTTAAGCAGTTCCTTATGGAAGAGAGAGAGAGAGAGAGAGAGAGAGAGAGAGAGAGAGAGAGAGAGAGAGAGATTCTATACTTGAGAGATCGGTGAATCCCCAACCAAGAATCAACTCCACTATGAAGTAAAGTATGCCACTATGAAGTAAAGTATGTGTCCCTTGCTTGAAAGACATCAAGAATATTGAATTTCTGAAACCCTATAGTGGAATCCCAGATTTGTGATAAATCAGAACTACCAAATACTGAAACGACCTATCAACACACCAGCTATGCCTTCCACGACGCCTCAACTCCCACCCTCTCTACCCATGAACCCACTACTACACAAAGCCATACTTGCAGGGGATGAACACACGGTCTCGTTATTCCGACCTGATTTCCTTACTCTAGTAGTGAGCCTCCAAGGGAATACAGTCGCTCATATCGCGGCCAGGTTAGGACACCATTCCATCTTTGAACTTCTCTCCAACAGATGCCCGTCGATTCTCTACAAGCCAAACTCCAATGGAGACACTCCTCTTCATATCGCCGCAAGGGCTAGCCAAATAGGCATCGTCAAGTTCCTTTTGGCGGATTGCACTTCAAGACATGTCCAAACAGGGGATGGGGATGTGGATGGGAATGGAGGAGCTTTGAAACAAAAGTACCTACGAATGCAAAATGAGAAGGGAAACACTGCATTGCATGAAGCTTTGGAAAATAATCATGAAGAGGTTGCTCGCCTCTTGTTTACAGCACATTCGGAACTTTCATATTTGGGTAACGAAGAAGGGAAGTATCCTGCATATTTGGCTGCAGAAGCTGGTTTTCTGCAACTTTTTAAGGACATGTTGGAATTGCTTAGTGACATTGAAAACCCTGGGGAGTGGAGTGGAGGCAAGACACCTCTTCACGTTGCCATTATCAAGGGGCATCCAGGTATTCTTGATTTGGGCATTTACCTTTTAATGTTGTTCCTCGCGTTTCAAGTTGCTTTTAATGTTAATTTTAGTTTATCAACCAACGTTATGACATCTTTACAACTACCGCTCTGAAACCCACCCCAGCCCAGTGTGTCAATCTGTTGATGTATACATTGATGCTACCATTCATTAATAGTTCGATCGAGCTTTTAGGAAAAGGCAACATCAATATTAATGTATGTGTTTGACGTTTTGGGGAAGGACAGCGTCAATGTATACATCAATATTATCCAACTTTATGCCTTTATATATTAATTGAATTAATTCAGAGCTACCAAGTTGATCTTTTGGGATGATTTTCTCTCTCTCTCTCTCTCTCTCTCTCTCTCTCTCTCTCTCTCTCTCTCTATTTTTGTTAAGTTTGTCTCGAATTCTTACTCTATTTTTTATGAATGACCTGCTCCAACTTATCCTTGGTGATGACCCGAATGTAATTTTTTTGAGATCTATGATGGAAACAGAGGGGTTATGGTTTGACACGATGGGTTGACCCGTAACTTGAGAGAGTATGTAATATAATATGGTCTTGTTGAGAAAGCATTGCAATTTGGGGGTTTTTTCGAGCTAGGGCTGTTGGGTGAGTTTTCTTGCCGCAGTTTGGGTGTATTTGAACAATCTCCATTATGACCTCTCTTCTACAATAGTGAAATATCTTCTTCTTCGCCTGAGGACAACACATCACCACATCTGATGTGTCAACATCATTAAATATGTGTTGTGTGTGCATCTGTGTCTGTTTTTTCCTTCGTATTTCTTGGTGTTTGCTCTAACACTTTATTTTTCCACCTAATCTTCCGTTCTCTCTTTGTTCGTGTTTTGTACACTATGAAATCCAGAGACCTTAGAATTGGTATTAAAGGTCAAGCCACAGCTAAGCCGATTAACAGATAAAAATGGAAGAAATCCTCTTCACTATGCTGCCTCCATAGGCTATTATGATGGGTTGATTGCGTTACTCAATATAGATACTCTGCCCGCCTATGAAGCAGACCACACTGGCCTCTACCCAATTCACATGGCAGCCTCTACTGGCCATATTAAAGTAATACAACTTCTCTTGGAACATTGTCCCGGCTCTTGGGAGTTGCTCAACCAAAAAAGTCAGAATATTCTTCATATAGCTGCTCAAAGTGGCAAGAAAAATGTGGTGACATATATTTTGAACACACCAGTGCTTGAGAAGCTAATAAACGAGAGGGATGACAATGGAAACACACCTTTGCATCTGGCCACCAAAGGCTGGCGCTCTAAAGTTGTTGGTGTTTTGAGTAGGGATCAAAGAGTGAAAGTGAACATCTTGAACAACATAAACTATACAGCTCTAGATATTGCAGAGACGAAAGACATTGGAACAGTAGCATCATTTCGAAAGGTATGTAGCTTGGTGCCTTACAAATCCTAACATTGATTGATATTTCAATGTGGTGATGCACTTGCCTCTCCCAGACCCTGTAGTAGGAGCAGCCTTGTGCACTGGGTTGCTCTTTTTTTTAGTATTATTTCAATGTGGTGATGCTGACATTCTCTCTCTCTCTCTCCACCACCCAGCTCCTAACATTGACAGCATTGAGGATTGCAAATGCACCAAGAGCACGAGATGTATACGATGATGAAGTCCGATTAAATTCAGGTGTCCGACAACCTACAGTGGAATTTTACAAGGACAAAGTTAATACTCTTTTGTTGGTGTCTACACTAGTTGCCACTGTAACCTTCACTGCAGGTTTTACAATTCCTGGAGGCTTAAATAGTGATGACCCTGACCAAGGCATGGCAACAATGTTATCCAATAACAAGTTTAAAGCTTTTGTGATCTGTGATACCATATCTATGTATTGTTCAATTCTTTCTGTTTTATCCCTCGTATGGGCACAAATAGGAGATGTTCCTCTGATGCGTTCTATTATTGATTTTACATTGCCATTGTTGGGAATTTCGCTTTCCATGATGGCTGTTGCATTCACTGTAGGTCTATACATAGTTACCAGTAGACTTCATTGGCTTGCAAATGTTGTTTTGGTCATGAGCATATTATTCCTCATATGTATCCTAGCCTTGTCATTGCCACTCCGGATGCCAATTTGGTCACAAAATCGCTTCTTTCAGAGGATCTCTTATTATTTTCTATATCTGCTAGTATCTGCAGCTGGGGGTGATAGTGATAGTGTTGATGATATAACTACACGAGAAGTCGCCAATTTGTTTACTAGAAGCAGAATACCTGGAATTAATGATTGATGTCGTATCAACTTGTTATTGTAATTGATAATCAATACTAAATTTTCACTTTGGAACAGATCTAGGGGATACTGTCTCTTTTGAGGTTAAGAATAAGTTCTCCTTATTTTTTTTCTTCTTTTTTTTGTCTTTAATATGTTTTATATTCGCCAAAAAAAAAAATGTTTCTGTGAACTCTCTATTCTATTGAAGCCATCATCATATTGTTTCCCCCATAATATAAATAGAAATAAATGTAACCGCCACCCCCCTTTTTTCTAAAAGGTTAGAAATGTATTAAAATGAAAAAAAATATATATTAGAACAATCCTACGTGGACTTTGGGCTATCCATGCAGACCTGATTGGATGAGTCATTCAGTCTAATCTCAAGGGCCACCCTACATTTCGCATCCTTCCTTTTCTCTACTATTTTCTTGTACTTGGGTTTATCTTTTTTGAACAAAACTTGGCTACTACCTAGTAGCTGCAACCCCTAGTACTAGCCAGGGGAATGGAATCTTAAGGGCACGAATGAAAAAATTCATCCTAGGTGGGTATTTTCAAATCTGCCCTTGGTTGTTACAATGGGATTGTAGCTACTTGGCTGCAACTCGGGCAGCAGCAAAAATTTTTCCATTTTTTTTACTTATTTCTGCATTCATTGTTTTCATTGCATGTGAAAGGGGCACTATTTTTTCATTTTTTTTGGGCACTAAAGTATCTTTGATTTGTGAAACTTGGATGTATTGAAATATGTTTCAATTAATTTGGACCCTTTCGATTGGGAACATTCTGATTGACTTGTTACATTATTGTTAGAGTGGTAAAAGCGTACACATCTATGGGTTGCCCAGATGGTTAGGGCGAATTAAAGATTGTGTGGATAGGCGCACGGTCTCATGTTCAATTTATTAAGACACCTGATTGATACTATTTTTTCTTCCCAACATCCGGCCGGCTCCTGACATTGACAACATTGAGGATTGCAAATGCACCACAAGCATGAGACGTATTCGATGAAAAAAATCAAGAAAACTATAGTTTTCAACAATCTACGGCGGAATTTTACAAGGAGAGAGTTAACACTGTTTTTCTGGTGTCGACGCTAGTTGCCATTGTAACCTTCATCACAGGTTTTACAATTCCTGGAGGCTTAAATAGTAGTGGCCATAATCAAGGCATGGCAACAATGCTAACCACGACCAGCTTTAAAGCTTTTGTGATTTGTGATACCATAGTTATGTATTGTTCGATTCTCTCCGTTTTATCCCTCATATAGGCACAAATAGGAGATGTCTCTCTGATGCGTTCTATCCATGCTAGCCAATGTTGTTCTGTTCATAAGTATAGTATTCCTCATATGTCCCTCAGCATTGTTATTTCTACTCCGGATGCCAATTTTTTACTAGAAGCAGAATACCTGGAGTTAATGATTGATTTTATATGAACTTGTTATTGTAATATTTCTGTCAACTCTCTATTATACTGAAGTCATTATCTTATGTGTACATTTGCCCCTCCCAAACTGGGTCTGCAGTAGTAGGAGCCTAGTGCATTAGGTTGCTCTTCGCTCATAATATTGTTTCCCCATAAAATAAATAGAAATAAAAACAAACCTTTTTGCATGTGAAAAGAGTACTAGGCAGTGCATGACAATGTTTTTATATTCAAAATTAGTATTTTAGAGTTAGAAATATTTTATTTGTATGTTTCTGTTCATATTTTCATACAAAAAAAAATATTGTGTGTGGTAAAATTGGGGAAAAAAAATATTCCTACCACTGAAAAAGAACAAAAACATGTATAGATTTAAATTGCATATAAACAGAAGTATATCTTCTGTTCCATGGTGGTGTTGAGGTAGAGAGAGTCAAGCTCAAGAGTCGGGTTTATTGGATTTGTTTTTGTTATAGATTTGTGTTTTTAAATTTTACAAACAAAATCAAATATGTTTCTCCAATGAACAACAAATGTATTTTTTCTTTCTTCACATAATTCATTAAAAAAAAAAAAAAAACCTGAATTCTTTCTTTTGAACATCGTCATATAGAACTAAGTATGCTAAATTTATGAAACTTGAATGTATATTGTAATATGTTTCTATTGGGGACATTCTGATTGGCTTGTTAGATTGTCTAGAGTGGTAGTTGCGGGGGGAGAAGATTATCCGTTATTGGCTAAACTTTGAGAAGACTGACTGTCTAGATAGGGACTGGCTAAAAATAAAAGACCGAATCAAACCAAGCCAAATAAACCAAATCAAAAAACCAAATTACGACTCACTTACTTATGCTCTCATTATAGTTCTTAGTTCTATATGAAATTAGAAAGTGGATATACAATAATATGGCTTCATTATGTAGTCCATTGTTAATTATCCGTGGCTGTGTTATTCTTCTTCTAGGTGATGGCGTGTTGAGCCTTCGTTCCCAGTGTATGTTTTAGGATTCTCCTAAACATGATTATGTGGGATTAATTTAAAATAAATATTTAGTTTATATAAGGGGTGTGAACTTTACACTATTACAGATGTTATTCTCATCTAATATGATCTTGTCCCGGTCTTCATTCCTAAAGTCTAATTAAAGAGGGTTGCCAGAACAATAAAACATGGGAATATATCATGAGAGTTAGGGGTGTCAATTCGTGGCCCGACCCGACTAAACTGATCGGGACCGACCGTTTATAGACTGGCCCGGCCCGGACCGTTTATTAAACGTGTCGGGCTTGAGCCCGGCCCGTTTATAAATGGTCGGTCTCGGTTTTGCTACTTGGACCGTCGAGCACCCGACCAAGACCGACCGAATAACGCCCGACCGAGACCGGCCTATTGTGCACCAACTTGGCCTGACCCTTTAATGATTATAGAATACCTATTTTACCCCCCAAATTAAAGAATAAAAACTAAAAAGTAAAATACATGTTCACATTTTAAATAATGGTTATATTTGGTATCATTTATTGATTTATTGTCATTTTTTTGGGCTTGCATGAGTGGGCTGGAATATAAGAGCACATTTTAAAGAGGGCCAGTTTAAAAACCGATTAAAGCCCGTTTAACATTAAACATGTCCGTAGCCCGGTTAAGGCCCGACTAAAGCCCAATTAAAGTAGCCCGATTATAGCCCGAGACCGACCGACCGAATATAAAGTGTACCATGCCCTCAATAACTAAGCCCGATTAGTTAAATGGGCGGACACGGTGTAGCCTTTGAAAGTCTTCAAGCCCGATTAAGCCCGACCGAAACCGGACCGGCCCGACCGATTGACACCCCTAATGAGAGTTGTGGCACCTGTACATTGCCTCTACTAAGGTTTTTTTTTTTTTTTTGGGTAAATTCTCTACTAAGTTAAAGCTTGATAAAAAGGTGATTGACTAGAATTGCTTTTATTTATTTATTTATTTTTTAATTTAAGAATAATGGTAGGGGGTATTAAACAAGAGTGTAATATTCTTTATCGCCTTTTCAAGGATAAAGATTTTGTTTATAATATGTTCTTGTTGGTCAAAAGGGGTTGGGATTCATTTGTTGTAAGTTTATTAAGGCCACTCATCTCACTATGCCATGTGGAATGATGATGTGGAAAATTTTGATTGTTGAATATATAGTTAATACATATTTTGGACTGACCTTATTCCATGCATAACTAAGTAGTCTAATAAATAACGTGCATTCTTCTATAATCTTGGATATTCAAATTTCTATTTTTTCACTTAAAAAATGATATTTTAACTGAATTTACATGTGGGAAGGGAATCTTAAAAGTCTACTTATCCACAAAATTTAGGACTCATCTCAAGTTCCATGTGGCAAATATTTAGGCATCTTGATAAGCTTATCAATTTAAAAAAAAAATATTATAAATCTATTTACTAACATGGAAGCCATTCCCACACGTAAAATATCATGCAATTCCTCATTATCAGTCATCCAATTTCAAGATGAGTTTAATTATGAAGAAAAAAATATTACTTAGAAATCGTATGATCTGATCCACACAGATGGAATACACAAGAAGGTTTTTCCGTGGGTGGATTCCATCTATGTGGATCAATCCTATACAAGAATGGTTCTCGTATAAGTACCTGATCCGCTCTCCCCTTATTGATCAAAGTTAATAAATTAAAAATAATAATAAATTAATAATTCTCATCCATTATTCAAACAGGGATCATTCATTGTTAATCGCTAGTATCTTATAAATTGGGACGATAAGAATTTATTCCCTAGCCTAGTTATTAAATTCTCTGAATTATTTGGCCGAATATAATTTTATCAAATTTTACGAATAATTCTACCCGAATCCGAATCAAATAAAAAATTCTCGAATTTTATAGACTTTTTCTAAAATTCATGAATAATTCTGCAGAAACCAAATTTTTTCCCATTAAAAAAAAAATTTACCTTTAATAAGTCAATAAGCCTTTAGAAAATAGTGTGATTAGAATCCATTTATTATCCTAATGTTACTTTTTTTCTTTTTTTAACAAAATCCAATAAAGCTTATCTTTCTTGAGGTAATCTCTCACACTTCTACAAGAAAAATTAAAAAAAAAATCTCTCACCCAATTTTGGTTTGACTAAGTCTTACGGTCGTTATTCTCTCTCTAATCTTTAAGATTGACATGCATGGTGGGTGATGTGGGTTCAGCTGAATTTGTGCTCAGTCCCACCTCTCAGTCTCTCTTTCTCTAATTCAATTATTTGAGTAATAGAAAATGAGTTAGAAAAATAAAAAGAGCTAAATATAATATTTTTATCTTTAACATTTAAATTTTTTATTTTTATATCATTTGTATGTTAGATACATATGATAATTGATAGAAAATATGAAACAAGAATTGTAAATATTAAAAATAACATCCGAATTTTTTATCCTCTTTTTATTTTTGTAAACGAATAATTCCCGAACCCAAATCCGAACTCGAATTTTATTATCTCTGCTTTTTTTACCGATATTTTGTTCGAATCATTGAATTACTGAAACGAATTAATCCGAATAATTCCCGAATCCGAATTTAATAACTATGTTCCCTAGGCAACAAAGTCATAAAATGTACGTTCCTTTTTTTCCCCCTTTTAAGCAGCATCTATTCGTGGATTGATTAAACACAAAAATGTTTACCAAGTAAAACAAAGATTAAACACAAAGCTGGATTACATAGGATAATGTGCATGGAATACACTTTATTAGTATAATTTTAATCATCTTAATTATCCTGACCCAACAGCCTCACTTGAAATGAAGGGCTATGGTTACCTATTGCAATCCATAGCACTAATAGATACTTTGTGGGCCCTGATTTCGGGAAATCTTATTTGTGCCATTCGAATAATCACTCTCTAATAAACTTGAATAACATTTCATGGGTTTTCAGAAATGTGGTAGAAAGCTATGGAAAGATTCTTAATTATTACTTCTTAGTTTTATATGATTGTGAGCATCAAAAAAAATGGAAAAAATTTCCTGACCCCATGGAGGATGGTTCATCCATTACCTTAGTTACCCTCTTGATACCCTTGGGCGCATCTTGTAGAAACGCAACCCTAAAACGATGCAGAAGATAATGGAAAAACAAAACAAACAATGCATACGGATTTTACGAGGTTCGGCAAGGTTGCCCATGTCGCCGGTGAGATGAGATCCTACTTCACTATCAATGGAGAATAGGATTACAGCGCTCGTCCTCACAACTCTCAGTATTGCTTGCATTACAGAGAAAGAAACCCTCGCTACAAATATATAACGAAAAAACCTTAATCTGGAAAGTACACAATTGCCCTCAAATAAAAAATTCGAGCGGGGGGTTGCGCCCCCTACACCCCCTGCTATGCAGGGGGGCCTCCTGCCCCCTTGCAACCCCCACGGCCTGCTAACGGGCTAGCGGGACCGCCGTCCTACCTGTCTAGGTGCTGCACCAGTACTCCCTGTATTAAACTGCGACGGAATACAAGACATCATACACCAACAATCTCCACCTTGGCTTGAATTCTGTCGAGCCTCCTGTAAAGATAACTTGTAGACGTCTTCATCATTGTACCTCATTAGAGGTACAAACCCGCACATGTTTGGTGCGTCCCTCATCTTCAACAATGAGTAATATTAATCAAGTCCAAACAGGACTCGAACTTCTCTGTAGTAACTGGCTTTGTAAACATATCTGCAGGATTGAGATCTGTATGAATTTTTCTCAAGAGAATACTGCCTTCTGACACAAGCTCCCTGATCTTGTGAAATCTCACATCAATATGCTTTGTCCTTGCATAAAACACCTGATTCTTTGCAAGATGTATGGCGCTCTGACTGTCACAATATAACACTGTAACTCCTTGCTCCAACTCCAACTCATTAACCAGTTCAGCCAACCAGACTCCTTCCTTGACAGCCTCAACTGCAGCCATGTACTCTGCCTCTGTAGTGGACAATGCAATTGTAGACTGAAGCATCGCCCTCCATGATATAGGTCCACCAGCCAATGTAAACACATACCCTGTAGTAGACCTCCTCTTGTCTAAATCACCAGTATAGTCAGAATCAACATAACCTGCCAACTCTGTAGAACATCCCTTGCCACTGAACATAACACCTATATATTTAGTCTTGCTCAAATATCTAAAGATCCACTTAATTAAATTTCAATGCTCCTTCCCTGGATTACTCATATATCTGCTAACAACACTGACTGCATGAGACAAATCCGGCCTGCTACAAACCATAGCATACATGAGACTCCCAACTGCGCTAGCATAAGGGACTTGAGACATCTGCTCCACCTCCTCATGTGTTTTAGGGCATTCCCTTTCAAATAACTTGAAGTTGCCAGCTAACGAAGTGCTAACCGGCTTAGCCTTTTCCATATTGAAACGCTCTAGCACCTTTTCAATAGACCTCTTCTGAGTTACCCAAAGTTTACCTACATTTCTATCTCTAAGGATTTCCATGCCAAGGATCTTCTTAGCGGCACCAAGATCCTTCATCTCAAATTCAGAACTCAACAAAGACTTCAAAGAGACTATATCATGTTTGTTCTTTGTAGCAATGAGCATGTCATCAACATAAAGCATCAACAAAATAATGGAATTATCACTTGACACTTTATAATAAACACAACTATCATACTCACTTCTTGTGTAGCCAATCTTCATCATGTGGAAATCAAAGCGCTTGTACCACTGCCTAGGAGATTGCTTAAGGCCATAAAGCGACCTCTTAAGTAGAGAAACATGGGCTTCCTTTCCCTGCACCTTGAAACCTTCAGGTTGCTCCATGTAAATCTGTTCCTCCAAGTCACCATGAAGAAATGCAGTTTTTACATCAAGTTGTTCAAGCTCTAAATCATACATGGCCACCAAAGTAAGTAGTACCCTGATAGAAGTGTGTTTCACCACTGGAGAGAATATTTCATTGTAGTCTATCCCCTTTTTCTGTGCATAGCCCTTGGTTACAAGTCTGGCCTTATATCTTTCACGCTCCTTCTCAGATGCTGCCCCTTTCTTACAAAAGACCCATTTACACCCAATGATTTTTCTTCCCTTGGGTTTTTTCACAATCTCCCAAGTCTTGTTCTTCTGTAGAGATTTTATTTCCTCCATCATAGCTGTCATCCATTTATCATGTTGTGCATCACTCAAAGCATCATAGTAGGAAGATGGATCACTTGTACCTACAGTGAGGGCATAGGCAACCATGTCCTCAAATCCGTATCTCATAGGTGCTTTGTGAGTACGCTTCCCTTTACCCTTTGCCACAGTATAGAGAACTTCTACTGCTCCCTGTTGTCCTGGTAAGTCAGTTGATGACTCATTCTCTCTTGTTGTTTCTAACTCACCTAACTCCACCTGCACAGTAGAACCTTCTTTATTTTCATCAACTGCTTGTGAATTGTAATTTAGCTTCACTATATGAGACTCATCAAATACAACGTCTCTGCTAACCACAACTTTCTGTGAACTTGGATCCCACAACTTGAATTTTTTTACACCTTTCTTAAAACCAAGAAAGATACACTGCTTAGACTTTGAGTCTAATTTGGAACGTTGCTCACTCTCAACATGTGCATAGGCTGGACAACTAAATATTTTTAGAATAGAATAATCTAAAGAAGGTTTGTCTTTGTCAGAGTATGAGGCTGAATGCAGGATTGAGTAAGAGATTTTGGGCAGAAGCAGTGAACATGGCATGTTTCCTCATCAATAGGTCTCCATTAAAGGCAATTGATTGTAAAATTCCTGAAGAGTACATCTCTATCATCTCCATCTGAACTGTCAGCCACGCTAGCTTCCTCAGATGCCTTATCTACACCTTTCTTCTTTAAGCCCGCCTTCCTCTTCAAACACTCTCTTTTCAAATGACCTTCCTTCTTACAATAGTAACAAGAAGCCTTTGTCTTTGTTCCTTTTGATTTTGATCGACTCTTCCTAGATCCCTTCTGATTTGATCTCCCTCTTTCCTATTCCTTGTCACCTCCGAAAAAACCTTCTCCATGAGATTTCGTACTACTGGCATTCTTCCTTGTATCATTGGACATGAGGGCAGTTGCGACTTCATCCATCTCAAGGGTCTCCTTCCCGTACAAGAGAGTCGTTACTAGGTGATCATATGATTCTGGGAGCGACGACAGGGATAGTAACGCCTTGTCTTCATCCTCGATCTTAACCTCCAGGTTTTCAAGTTTACTTACGATCTGATTGAACATGTTAAGATGCTCTAATAGATCCATACCTTCCTCCATCTGTAGATAACACAATTACTTATTCACAAACAACTTGTTCGTTAAGGACTTCGTCATGTAGATGCTTTCAAGTTTCGCCCATAACTGCTGTGCAGATTCGATACCCACAACATATTGTAGGGCATCATCAGAAAGATTTAATCGAATAGCACTTACCGCCTTTTTCTCCATCTCTTCCCAATCTTCGTCAGTAATTTTTGCAGGTTTCTTCGACTTCCCCAACAATGTTTTCACCAAACCCTGTTGTATCAGAAGATCCTTCATCCTTTGATGCCAGAGGGTGAAATTGTTCTTCCCATTAAACCTCTCGATGTCATATTTGACATTCGATCCCTTCCCTGCCATCGTGATAGTAAACCCTAGAAAACGGAAACCTAAAGCTCTTATATCAATTTGTAGAAATGCAACCCTAAAACGATGCAGAAGATAATGGAAAAACAAAACAAACAATGCACACGGTTTTTACAAGGTTCTGCAAGGTTGCCTACGTCCCCGGTGAGATGAGATCCTGCTTCACTATCAATGGAGAATAGGGTTACAGCGCTCGTCCTCACACCTCTCAGTATTGCTTGCATTACAGAGAAAGAAACCCTCGCTACAAATATATAGCGAAAAATTCCTAATCTGAAAAGTACACAATTGCCCTCAAATAAAAAATTCGAGCGGGGGGTTGTGCCCCCTACATCCCCTGCTATGCAGGGGGCCTCCTGCCCCCCCTTTCAACTCCCACGGCCCACTAACTAGCTAGCGGGACCACCGTTCTACCTGTCTAGGTGTTGCATCAATACTCCCTGGATTAAACTGCAACGTAATACAAGACATCATACACCAACACATCTTAAGTCCATGATGAATGCATTTTCGTTCATTATGGGTGTAGTAAAACTTCATCTTAAAAAAATGGTACAAAACCTGACCCCTCATTAACCATAACAGGTCTCTATTTGTACCAAAAAAAAAAACAGCTCTCCACTAAAATCCTGCGGTGCATATAAGTAAGAACCACGTATTCACCCACCATTCATCAGTCTCGAACCAGCACAATCTTTTGTGCATCCACACCGACCCTGCCTTCTCTGTCCCACGCGGAAGCATTTGATCGCGAAAGTGACCCTGCGAAGCCTCCAGACCCTCAGTGAACTGCCCTTTCTATCTCTTTCTACCCTGTCTTATGTCTACCCTCTCGTGAATGAAAGTCCCAACCAAGGCGGGGGGAAACCGGGAAACTCCTTTTTCGTGAACTGAAAAAGATCCAAATTTGAAAAGTTCCACTTTTCCAGAAACAAATGCTCATGATTTCATCTTTGTTGAGAGGTTTTGAATTCACGGTGATTTCCAACCAGGAATTCGATTCGTCGATATTGATTGATTTGTCACTGGGAAGAAGATCGATTGGTCGTTATGAAAGTGTTTTGATATTTAATTACAAGATTTCGTTTCCTTTTTCCACAAATGCCGATTGCCCTTTTTTTTTTATTCGCAGGAACTATGACTCTGTGAAGATCAGACCCAGTCAAATCTGCATTTTTGAGATTTAATTTCTCTGGTTCTTGGTGGCCAGCGGAGGCGACGATGGGAAAAGGAGAAGATAAAAGGAGGGAGAAAGATTCGTCGGAGGACGAAGAAGAGTGTAAGGTGGAAGAGATCAAGGATGAGATCGATTCTTCCAACAGAAACCGATACTTTCAGCTTATGACCGAGTTGAGATTAACTCCGATGAGGCTCAGTGGTGGAATCAAAGGCTTCGTCATTGAGCCAGATAACAGGTTAGAGATAATACCCCTATTAACTAACTTAATCTGTCATTTATTACGAAACTTCCGGTGATTTTGTAATTCCGTAAAGCCTGGCGCCATCTCCGTCCTTGCGGTGTATGTGGTGGATTAACTACCCACCGTTAATTGGAACCTCAAGAGTTCAGAGTTGCGATTCGCGATAGGCTGGAAGAAGAAGAAGAAGAAGGTCCCTCACTCTCCCTCGTACACTGGTTAGCTGGTTTATCATGCTTGACGGTCAGACAAGACCAGACATTGGGCACACTTGGATTGATTCGGTTTAGTCTAAAGCGCACACTTTTTCGTCAGTTGAGTCAATCTGTCCAAGTAGTGGCGCCTAATTTAATGAAAATAAAAAGAAATGGACAAAATTAAAAGACAACTGAGGATCAAGGATGATTTTTTGGAAAAAGATCCTCCCCAACACGAACGATTCTTCGAGATCAGATTAGATTCATGTATGCAAATAATCTTGTACGTCCTTGATTAATGGATTTAGAATTCATTCTCTTTCTTTATTTAATAAATTCCAAATCTATGATCAGAGATGTATGTCCCCATCCCTCTCACAATTCATGGAAGGATTGAAAAGGTTTGGACATGTATCCGTTGATTGTTGACAGGTGTTCTGATGTGTGTTCCAACCTTTTTACTCTTGGATGGTCGTTGGAGGGTTGTTGGAGGCCTAAATCTTGGAGATGAGCTCGATCCTAAAATTTCTAGATTGGGGTCTTTGTTGGGGAGGAGCCCCATCCAAAATTTATGTGGTGATAGTGCATTTTCAAAGTTTGATTATATACTTACACATGAAAGATGAAACTTCCATCCTATAATGGGTTATGCTAGGAAAACTCCTTTAAGATAGTAACATCACGACTTAGGACACGAGAATCAGGAATCAAAACTCTGGAGTGATCATAATTTTATTGCGTGGTAGATTAATAGGTATCGATCAATGTGAAACTAATATCGTGGTCGATATGTGATGTTCTATATCGACTACATAATGTTCTGTATCAATCGAATGTTTTGCCCTCAAAGATATTGATACCATATCATATTTTGACCATGTTACAGTCCTTTCTTTGTACCGTATCACCAATAGCTAGATATTAATATTGGTGTTAGTTATACCAATATGATACAGCCGATGCAATATCAATTCCTAAAACTATGGGCAGTCATGAGGTGGACAACTTTCATCTTCAAGAAGTTTGGCACATGCTAGTTTTCTTGAAGCTAACCAATGGGAGGGAAAGGGGAGGACCATTCTCTTTGTGCTGCTATACTTGTACATTTTCAAAATCCAGTGGTTGTAAAAATTTATTGAATTCAAATCCATTTTAAATCTTCAAATTCCTTAAAGTTCTACAATCATTTACTTAGAAAAAAAAAAAAAAATTGCACAAGTGTCAGTACATAAAGAATTGTAGAAGAATTATATAATTAATTTTCCTTTTATAAAATATTACACAATTAGGAATGGCAGAGGATCTAAATCTGGGTCGCAAAAACACAGGGCATGAGGGTTATTTTTAAAGATGAGAGAGAAAGAAGAGTGAAGCACATGTTGGGCACCCAACAGTTTGCGCAGCCTTTTCCCTTTATTTAAAATTTTCATTTGAAAAATAGAGACCTTTACAGGTCAATGATGCGCAAGTCCATGTGAAGGCTAATTGAACTCATTTATGAACCATAAATGGAGTTTCAAGGGTTCTGCAAATCCCACGGAAACAACTTCAAAATTCCCTCGAAGTGAATTTTAAGGGTGTTGAAACAAGGTCTTACGATTGGGAACCGGTTATAGGATCGGTTTCCACTGATTCGATTCAATTGGTTGGATTTGTTCTGACCTGGCCTAACTCAGTTGGTCTCAAAATACTTAGAATTGGATTTAATCGAATCGGAATCAGAATTGATTGACTCTGAGTCCACTTGGATGATTCCACCATTCAAATCTGAGTTTTTTAACCATAGGTTGAAAGAAATGTAAAATAAAGTTCTTAATTTTTCTTAAGCCGCAGTTAAGGAGATTCCCTTGACCATGGCTTTCGGATGGGCAGGAGAAGGGAGGGTATTATCTACTTCCTCCAATAGGAGGATGTTTTATGACCCTGGGATTGTAGTTGAACCTTTAGGGGGTGAAGGAAATCGTTCTCCAATAAAGATAATAAAAATATGAAAAAATACAATACAAATTAATTAATTGATTGAAAAGCCCCATTAATTTTAACATATAACTAATGTAAGGGACGTCCTAGTTATACGAGGGTTGAAATTTAGTCCACCATACTCCATCTGGGTGAAAAGTCAATGCGTAGTAGGGTGGCAAAATGCTATGCAGACCTGGGCCTAGGTCAAGCCCATTCCAGATCCATTTAATATGGGTTTGGCTAGGTAAGAATTTTGTCTAAACACACATGCCATATGACGTTATGAAAGCCCAAGCATGCCCCAAACTCACAGGGCGTGGCGCGTGGGATAACGGCTACTAGACTAGGGTCTGGCACCAAAATCAGCATAGAAAGCGGAGAAATCTCAACTCTTCCATTCCCTATTGGGTTCCCGCAAAAAGGACTCTCTGTTTTGTGTGTATATGTGTGTGTGAGTAGTTAGTTATTACAGTTGGGTTGTGCACTTTGAACTAAGAAGAGAAGAACCACGGGTGGTATCTGGGAAGCATTTCATATTGATATGGGCTATCTACTCTTCTCTCTTCACCCCTTTCGAGTTTGCATTCTTCAGAGGATTACCCAACAAATTTTTCTTACTCGACATCACGGGACAAGCTGCATTCTTTATCGATATTGTCATCCATTTCTTCCTTGCTTACAGAGATTCTCACACCTACCGGATGACATCTAACCGCGAAGCCATCGCTCTCCGGTTAGTAGTCGTTTCTCTCTTAAATTTACAGACACTAATATAGGAGTAGTGATTTTTTATGCTTGCATGCCCTGCTGATGTTCTCTTCTTGTGACAGATACTTGAAGTCCAATTTTTTATTCGATTTCCTTGGATGTCTACCTTGGGATGTTATTTATAAGGTAATGGTCTTCATCTCTCAATTAAATTTTTTGTTATTGGGAGAATTAACCATGAGTTGAACAACCTTGTATCTAAGTTCTCTTGCTTTGATATTTTGTATTTTAGTTCATTAGTCTCTTGAATTAAATACGTTTTAATTTTTATTGTATAACGTAATGGTTGCTCTACCTTATCCGGTTTATGACAAATAGATTGAAATTATAGGAAATCAAATCATATAAGTTTGTTTTGCATAGCATTTGAAAGAAGTTGATTTGATTGTTGCGCTAAATTCATTGGAACTTAAAATGTGTTCATTCAGGATTTGAGGAAATGAACTAATTTTTTTCATGCTTATATGGTTTGCTTTTGCATTGAGTGGCATAAAAAAATAAGAAGAAATTCCTTGTTTATGTGTGTGCACACGTGTGAGACTTCGATATTACCATTTATATTCACATAAAATCTGAGTGCATTACTATAATCTCTTGTTGCTACCAAAAAACCCCGCGAGTTGGTCCTGCACAAGCACAGACGGCGGAGGCCAGGAGCTTTGTCCGGGGTTAGTCTTCTGACGCTCAAGTTAGGGTCGGCCGCACAGTTTTCAGTAAGGGAGTGATGGTGAGGGTCTGAGAGCTTACCTTCTTCCTTCCTCTCGGCCCCCTTATATGGTTCTTCGGGTCTAGGGTTTTTTCTTGTCTTTTCCTCTGTCCTTCTCCCATACGGCCGTCCTTCTTGTGGGGAATATTCCTCTCATGCAAACGACGTGATCGAGCGTGATTGAGTCCTTGGAATCCTTATCTGGTGGACGACACGTGTCTCAGGGGCGACACGTGTCCTTTCCCCAACGAGAGATCAATTTGGCTGTATCATCTCTAAAAGTCTATCTTTTACAATTTAAAGGAAAGAGAATTAGTTCAACCAAACTTTGTGGAGGAATTATATTTTCCTTTTCTGTATAACATATTAACATCACCCTTTGCATTTCATAATAATTGGAAGTTATAAAACTTCTTTGAATTGAATTGGTTCTTCTTGGAGTTGTTCTGAGACAATCTACTGTGACCAGGCCTGTGGAAGTGAAGAAGAAGTGAGGTGCCTTTTATGGATTAGGTTGACTCGAGTGCGGAAAGTGACAGATTTTTTCCATGGAATGGAGAAGAACATTAGGATCAAGTACATGTTTACACGAATTTTGAAACTTATTGCTGTTGAATTCTATTGCACTCATACAGCTGCCTGTATCTTTTACTATCTGGCTACCACTCTCCCCCCTTCCCAAGAAGGTTACACATGGATAGGAAGTTTGCAAATGGGTGACTACAAATATTCAGATTTCAGAGACATTGATCTTTCAAAGCGGTATTGGACATCACTATATTGGGCCATTACAACCATGACAACTGTTGGTAATTTTTTTTTTTTTTTTTTTTTTTTTTGATATTTTACTCTGCTGTATCTAATGGTGAAGATTCCTAGTTCACAACATATTTGTTTCCCTTCTCTTTTCCTGTGATCTTTATCTTTTATAGTGTTTAAGTTTACTCAAGGGTAGTAATGTTATTGACATACATGGTTTACATCTTAAAAGAGATTCCATACAAACTTGTGACTACTAATAAGTGTGCTAGAATTCATGTTTTTGGTGGAAAAGCTGTTGGTTCGGTATGTAACATTTTTGAGTAGTGTTAGAAACGACCAAGGTCTTTGACCAATATTTTTTACTCTATGCAAAAACCTTTGAATTAGTATCTTCTGTCCCAATATATAAGTATTTTATAGTACTTATTTTTATCTTGCTTAACTCTACCCCAAAAATTGCAAACCAACATTCTTTCAATAAGCATTAGTAAAGGCAGGATTGGCTTCTGTTGGATTACCATTTGTGGGTTTAGACCATTTTGGTTGTCTGCTTCTGGAGTGTTATGTGTTTTTCTTTTCGCTCCTAATAAATTGATAGCCCTGATTGCTGATGCTTATTTTTTTTAGCATTTCTCTGCTTCTCCTTAACAGAAATAGTCCAACTTGTTTCCTTTTGTAATGGTTTGCATGGACTAATCCACAAACTACACAAAAAATATACAGGATTAAGGTTGGGAATTTTCTAGCCTTACACATTCGGACCTGATTTTACAAGTGAAACTAGTGACTTTCCTGGGCACATCATTTGTACCAGTTCAAGGAGGGCTTTTCTCAGATCATCCTGAATTTGATTTGAAGACCAACCTCATTTAGTTTAAGACACGTGAAATGTGAAAGTCAAATTCATCAACTCCTAATCTTTCCTTCCCAATCCTTAGGTTAGTTTATTTCATGTAGAGGCTGGAAATCGATGGATTACCATTGCCATTAATGTTGATGAAACTTATTGCTTTGGGGGATTTTGCATCAACAATTTATAAGAAAACAAACATTTGTCTTAGGTTTGAAAGATTTAAGACCATACCTATGCTAATAGGTTGAAGGAGCTTCATGTGGTACCCAGTAATGAGCAACTTGATGGATTAGTTGGATCCCTCCAAGTTGTGGGAGGACAAATAAAATCCAATGAATTCTTCCTTCTTTTGTTGATTTTGTTTGCATAGAAGAGCTCTTACAAAGAATGTCATGGAGATCACTAGTGGTCCTGTTATCCTGATTCTTGAACTTGGTAATTTGAAGATTTACAGTTTGAAGGGAATCTGGGGAACAGTTACTCTGTCCATCTCTATAATCAAATGCAAATTCATTGTTCAGCCATTAGCCAATCCCTGTTTGGCTTGCAATGCTTATTTTTAAGACTAAGGCTAAAAAAAACTTATGAACCAACTAAAGGACAACCGCTACTTGAATAGTCAGGCTTAAGACAGTTATAATTAATGGCTTGCCAACCTAGGACAGTCCAAATAAAGCCTAGCCATTGAGGTCTTGTTGCTAGAGTCTTGTACTTTCCCCTTAGGATTCCATAATGGTTGGTACTTTTGAGCTGTGCTATCTTTTCATGCTTGAAAAGCCTGTTTCATTTTTATATGGCTGGGAAAGTGGATTAGCAGAATTTGGGCAATTCAGATACAACACCATTCTTCATGTCATGGCTTGTGCAGATCTATATGTTATGTTGGTTACTTGATCTTAGATTGTTCCTACAACTTTTGTCTTAAAGATAGACAATTTAAAATACCAAGTTCAAACTGCTCCAGCTGGAATTAGTACAAACTCCATTCTAGAGCTGTTTTAACTAAAATGTTGTGGAAGTTTGAGAGACATGTTACAACATATCAATTTTGGTCCTAGTGAATAGTGATAGGGTGGCAAAAATTTTGGCCTCAATATAAAACCAAATCTTGATTTTTGTGAAGGAGTATGTTATACCATATTAAGGGTGAATTCTTTTCCAGCTATAATTTTCATTTACGAAAGACTTGATTAAAAAAAAAAAATTTGGTCTGTCCCCCGTCCCCCCCCCCCCTGTTTGTTATATCTTGAGTTCTCAATAATGCATTCTTATAAAAATATGAAATCTTTGCATAGTCTTAACACCCAATCAGTAAAAACTGAATTGCCATGTCAATCACATTATCTTAGAGTTAGCAAATTGTGGCAATATAGATTGTTTTATATGGGATAATGCTTATTCTTAGAAGTTTTTGTATTTTTTTTTTCTTATGAAGTTCATCATTGATATTTTTGTGCAAATATCAAATTTTCTATTAAAGTTGCAAGTATAAAATAAAGACTGTCAAGAATGCAGAATTTAATTTGAAATAATCAACCAAGCAAATGAAAAAGTGGGGATTTCACCGTTTATATTATTGTTCTAGTTTCCTACTTGTAGATATATGTAGGTGCCAACAAGTTTCTATTGAGGTTTAAGATCTCGCTCTCGCCCTCCATCTCGCTAACCCAAAAAACAGAGGTCCCGCCGAGATCATGTATTTTTTCCCGGTTGACTCTGTGGCTGGTCTCGGTGGCTATATGGTCTTTGTAGCCCCCTGAAAGTTGGTATTACCTATTTTAGGCCTTCTAAACACAATGGAAATTTCAGTTTTTTAAAATCAAACCTAAAATTGTACTTTGACTTCGTACCCTATGTAAGTAGTCTCTGACTCTTCGGACCTTAGGCTAATATGCTCTATTTCACAATCCACAATCCACATTCCACAATCAACACATGACATAACATAATCATAAGAATTTAAAAGACATCATATATAAGAAAAGTAACTCCAAATGTGGGTGAGGAGGTAATATTATTTACTCTTTAAGCTTCAATGAGTGTAGGAATGGAGATCGTCAAGAAAAAGCACCAAAATCCTTGCCCTTGGTGTTTTTTCTTCAAAAAAGTAGAGAGAGAGAGAGAGAGAGAGGCGAGATTTGGCGAGATCTTGGAGAGATTTAGCAAGATCTCGGTCGAGTTCTTGTACAATTTGTATCTCGCCATGTATCTCGTTCGCCTTTTTGAAAAAACAAGATATTAGAGATCTCACCGAGATCTTGAACAATGGTTTCTATTGGGAGTCACTGGGATCATATACTACCTATTGTTATCATGGTCGTCACAACCATAGTTGTCAATGTGCGACACCTCGGCGTCTTGAACTCCTTGGTTGCCTAGGCGAGCGCCTTGGGACTTGGTTGTCTTGTTTGTGTCGCCTTACCTCTGGTTCCGCTCCAACTCCTTGGGTCGCCTAGACAGCATGACAACTACTGGTCACATCGTCTAGGTATTCACGGCAACTAAGGCGCCTAGGTGAGTGACGCCTTGACAACTGTGATTTTTATTGTTTGTTTTGTTGTAGAGTCAGCGAAAGGATCTCTGCCCATGTAACACTTAGATAATATATGATTTGTTTATCACATTTGCTAGTAATTTCTTGTTATCATATTTTCATTATAAAAGTGTATGAAAACCGAAAAAAATTCTATTGGGAATATTTATATGCATGAGAAAAGTATACTGTTTACAGGAGCAAAAACACATTCATGATGTCTCTATTTTACAATTGGGCTACTGATTCTGTTATCTTTATGTTACAGGTTATGGAGATGTACATGCTGTCAACGTCAGGGAAATGATATTCATCATGATTTATGTCTCATTTGACATGGTTCTTGGTGCTTATCTGATTGGTAACATGACAGCATTAATTGTGAAAGGATCAAAAACAGAAAAGTTTAGAGATAAAATGATAGATCTGATCAAATATTTGAACAGAAACAAACTTGGCAAGGATATCCGTAATCAGATCAAAGGCCACTTGAGGTTACAGTTTGAGAGCAGTTACACTGAGGCTGCTGTTCTTCAGGACATCCCAGTGTCTATTCATGCCAAGGTATAAGATGCAGTTGTACAAGTTCCATTTTTGACAGAAATGCTTAGTAGTTCACCATTAATATTTTACCTAAAATTTACTGACTTTTTTTGGTCCTTGCTTGAGAGTATCATCTCATATGTTTCAAGAAATTGGTTAATGTGCAGATAATGAACTATCCTAAATTGTATATTTGCAGAAAATATGATGCATTTTCATATGTTTGCCATGTTGATCACAAAATTGAAGAACATTCTAGACATGGTTTTGTTCTATGGAATTTGGATATACCAGTTCTACATACAGATAAGATTTCCGATTCTTAGAAAATAATTTGTCACAATATTCTGACATGTCAAGAAGTGTATACCACCACAAAAATGCAAAAATCTTTATAATATGGATAGCTTTGTTCTTAGGGGCTTTTAAAGAGGGTTTTCTTGTGAAATGCCATGCTCCCAAACTGCTTATCAACTTTGAGAGACACATCTATGGTCCCTCGGTTTCTGTTTTTTTGATGTCGGTAAAAATTGATGTTACTAACGGTGAATTTCTCAAATACAGCTAGATAATATCAGGAGACTACTAAAAATAATTGTTACTTTTTTATTGATTAGGAAATTTGTAGAATTTATCAGAACAATTGAAGCTCTGCAGTATAATCTGTAAATATGAGCACAGAGAGTCAGACAACAGCATCCCAAATCGGGAAACAGGTACACAACTATGGAATTTAGTTGATCTCAGCATGCATGTAAATATATCCACAATAGGTCGTACAAATTTTGAAAGGTTCTCTTACATTAGGATTGCTCAATGGTTAGGTTATGGAAGCATACTTTTGAATCTCTTGCCTCCCTCTCTATGTTGGATAAAAGTATGTATTCATGTTACAAATGTGAAACAGTAAGAAGGTAGACATCAAAGTAAGGGGAATGCATACATGTATACATCATAGATATATTATAATGTGTATTAGTAATGCAAGTAAGGGAAAAGGAGTCGCCTAAGGTGCCCTGGGTCTCATTAATTTGGCAAAAGGACTTACCCCCTAGATATTCTACTTTTGGATGGAGACTGGTTCACTGTAAGCTTCCTACAGACGAGAACATTAGAAGCAAAGGTGTCTACTTGGCCTCTTGCTGTTATCTCTGTGGGATGGCCGAAGAAAATATTGATCATATTTTTCTCCACTGCCCATTATCTATTTCTATATGGAAAAAATTTTTAAATTGTTTTGGGATTCAGTGGAAAAATCAGGTGTCGATTGCCAACTTCCTTCTATGGTGGAAGAGAAGAGCTACTGGCCTCAACGTTAAAAAGCCATGGAAGATGGGATTTCTGCTAATTACTTATCATCTATGGTGGGAGAGAAATCAAAGAAGGCATGAGGCTAAGGCAAGACAGGCTAATTTTATTTTTGAATCCATCAGACAGGCAGTTCATGCAAAGAGGTTAAGGCAGTTTCAGATGTGTTATGCTGCAGAAATCTGGGCTTATCGATTTCTCCCTCAGTTTCTTCTCCACCCCTTGAGGTGCACTGGTGTCGACCGGCCCCTGGCTGGATAAAGATCAATGTGGATGGTAGTTCCTTGGGCAATCCTGGTAAAGCTGGAGCAGGTGGTGTGATGCGAAACAGTGAAGGCCAGGTTTGTGATTCTTTTAGTATTTTTCTGGGTATTAAGAAGATATACGAGGCTGAGTTTGAAGCGGTATTGGAAGGAATTGCAATGGCACAGACTCATAATGCGACACATGTGTGGATAGAATCAGACTCGGCGTCTGTGGTGTCTGCGATTCAACGAAGGCAGATCCCCTGGTTTGCTCTCCAAAAATGGATTTTTTTCCTTCATTATTTGGAATCCATTTCTTGGAAAATAACTCACTGCTTTCGGGAAGCAAACCCCATTGCAGATTTTTTAGCTAAAAAGGCCTCTAAATCTGGCCTGTCCGAGACTTCAGTGGAATTTCCTAATCGCATTGTAGCAGAGCTTGTGAATGATGGTGCAAATATGCACAGATTTAGATTTGCCTAGGATGCTCGCTTGCTTTCTCTGCTGATGGCAATGCCGAAGGTGGAGACAGCAAGTTGGGCTAATGGCGTCAGCTGTAATTTTCTTTTTTTCTCTTCTTTTTGGAAATTCTTCCCTTCTTAATAAATTACCCTGTTACAAAAAAAAAAGTAAGGGAAATGATCAAAGATAAATTTAAGATAGAAATTAAACATCCGATATGAACATTTTGTAGTAACTTATTTGCAAGAGACGCACAGCCTTGTCCAATAGGTGTTCAATGCGATGTGTCTAAGAAGTGAGAAATCTACTGTGACAAAGAACCTTACAAATCATAGTTCTGACAGAAATTTTCAACCTCGGGATGCTGTTGTAGGAGACTAAAGGCTTTAAGCTTCCATGAATCTTTGTAAATTCACAAACAATAGCTAGGGCTTGAAGCATATCCAAAGTATAATGTGCATCTTAATTGATAGTTTCAAGATAATGGAATGTTGTGGTGTGGATAAAATCTGATTTTTACTTGGTATATTGTAAGCATAAATGAGAAGTTATAGGGGCTGATTCAGGAGTGTGAAGGCATTTGTCCTTGCCATACAATCACCAGGAGTTGAAGGGGGTCAGTTGAAATTCAAATTAATAATTTGGATCCTATGTCAAAATGATGTGACTAGAGAGGAAGGTGGTCTAGTTTAATTAAGAGATAGTTGATTTTTCCTTTTATGAGGCCTTGGTGTGGTAGTCTTGGTTAACCTATTATACATCGAACCATATCTGTAAGCAATATTTATTATTGGCAGGAAATAAGGGAGTCAATCAGCATTTCAAGTTATAAAATAGAATACTGGCTATTCATATTACAATATCTATCACAAGTAAAAAAGGCTACTCATTAATTTAGTCCAGAATCTTCTTAATGGAAAGTTGAAATTTTTAAGGGAATCATTTCATGCAACAAGGGATTGATATTAATTGGATATCGATGTATTGCTTCATGGATTCAAGGAAAAACGGAATAATGGTTTGAGAAGTTGATCCAAATCAGGGTTAGAAATCTGTAGCTAGCTTGCTAAATGGACCCCTAAAGTTAACCTTCTAATTATAGCAGTTTCGCAAGTCACTTTCGAAGGTATAGTACTGCACTATTGAAACCAATTAACAAATAATGTAGCAAAAAATTTTAGAAATATGCCGAACTGCTGTAGTGTTGTAAATAACATATGGAACAAGAAAATAGTATGTAAACAGTATCTTCTTCAGACCAGTTCTCAGATTGATCCACGAAGGTCTACAAAATTTCAACCTAAGAGAAGCTTTCAGGGTTAAGATGTTGACTATGGACCCGTTGAGATCACCCAGTAGAAATCAAAAATAAATTATAAAAATTAAGAAAAAATATCTGAAACAAGACTTATGGATCAACTTCAGGCCAGCAACGTTCTTGAATTATAGATCTTTCTAAACTATTACAAAATTCATCTGGAAATAAAAAGAAGCCCATGGGTCCTGACTGCATCAGAAGTTTTCTGTTTGGTCCAAGTTAGGTGCTAGCTAGGGGCCAAATAGTTGTAACTCATTTGGTACTTACTATGGTGAATTTCCATCTCAGTAACTACCAGATCCTTCAAGCTAACTAGCAAACATGACAAACTACAGGTAATTGCACCAAATAAATCAGCTCTCCACGTTTTATAGGGAGCATCCAAACCTCGAAATACCTAACTTTAACTCTATTGTAAATTATGAACTAACCATATATTTTGAATTGTTTGAAAGAAAAACTGACTTATAACTCTTATTTACAATGGGACAGAAAATAGAAACTTCTTAGCACAATATTTTACTTAACTAGGCTTCATATTTTGATAGATTTGGCATGCCAATTCCTAGTAGTATCATTTATTCATGTCAATTGCAACAATATTAGTTGGTTAGCGTGTACATAGTTTAAAGGAATCTCATGGAGAGGTTAATCAACTATTAAATACTAATGAACCTTTTGTGTGATCTTCTCTTTCTCTTGCCTTTGTGTGCATCTCTCTCTCTCTCTCTCTCTCTCTCTCTCTCTCTCTCTCTCTCTCTCTCTCTCTCTCTCTCTCTCTCTCTCTATATATATATATATATATATATGTATATATTTATGTGTGTGTGTATGTACTGAAGCTCTATTTTGAATCCAGGTTGCATCTACTGGTGAAGAAATCTATATTTTGCTTGAACCATCATTTTACTCAAAGACTTCTAGACTTTGCTACCTCTTGTACCTATGATATCCCTGATGGAGCCTTTCTTTCTTTTCTATATGACTTGTGTTTACTGTTTCGTACTTGAACCATAAAAAATTCTTCATTGCAGATTTCACACAAGATATACAAGCCGTTCATTGAAAAGGTTTCTCTTTTTAAAGGATGCTCTACAGAATTCATCAATCAGATTGTAAGTTAGTTGTGGATAAATTCGATTATGAATAATTTCATATGTTGACATTAGAAAAATCTTCGTCTATATTTTAATAATCTCCATCCTCGAAACTTGAATTCACAGAAAACTGACAGCATAATTATTGTTTAGCAAACACCAAACCAATCAATTTGATGCAATTCTTCTTTTCCATTTGTTTTGTGGTTTTCTCATACAGCTACAGATGCTCTGTACTTGAAGGAAATTAAGAAAAACATAAAAAGAAACTGAAACCATATGTTAGTTTTTCCGCAAAATATGAACTCAACTAGAAGTAAGCAGTTTAATTCTATTCAGGCTTATAAAATAAGATAGTGATTGTTTTGAAGACAACGTGGGGTCGTAGCTTCTAAAAAGTTGAGGATTGTAAGAAGGATATTCAGGACCAAAATATGATACTCATTTTAGGTAGAATCTATTGACAGATCTTATGCTTGTAAAGGTCTTCTATTCCTCTTTGTCATGAGCTTCAAAGTATTGCATGATCCCAATCTAGCACCTTCGGCATTGCCATCAGCAGAGAAAGCAAGCGAGCATCCTAGCCAAATCTAAATCTGTGCATATTTGCACCATCATTCACAAGCTCTGCTTCAATGCGATTAGGAAATTCCACTGAAGTCTCGGACAGGCCAGATTTAGAGGCCTTTTTAGCTAAAAAATCTGCAATGGGGTTTGCTTCCCGAAAGCAGTGAGTTATTTTCCAAGAAATGGATTCCAAATAATGAAGGAAAAAAAACCATTTTTGGAGAGCAAACCAGGGGATCTGCCTTCGTTGAATCGCTGACACCACAGACGCCGAGTCTGATTCTATCCACACATGTGTCGCATTATGAGTCTGTGCCATTGCAATTCCTTCCAATACCGCTTCAAACTCAGCCTCGTATATCTTCTTAATACCCAGAAAAATACTAAAAGAATCACAAACCTGGCCTTCACTGTTTCGCATCACACCACCTGCTCCAGCTTTACCAGGATTGCCCAAGGAACTACCATCCACATTGATCTTTATCCAGCCAGGGGCCGGTCGACACCAGTGCACCTCAAGGGGTGGAGAGGAAACTGAGGGAGAAATCGATAAGCCCAGATTTCTGCAGCATGTGGATTCCTATCTAGGCCATATATATAGACCACTAGGTTGTAATCTTCTCAAGTCAAGCAATACAATGTAGTTCTAATACTTAACATGGTATCAGAGCACCTAGGGCCAACACCCATCGATCCCAAGATTTTTTTTTTTCTTTTCTCAATTATCTCCACTTCCCATTGTCGCTAGTTGCTGCTACTTTCTTCTTCCATTGTTCTAGTTAATCCCTCTTATCTCCATGATGTCTACCAATCCACCACCATCAATCACTACTACCGCCTCTAATACAAATATACTTTCTTGTCTCAAAAGCTCCAACAAGTTTGCTGTCATTCAAGAGTCAAATGCGTCATGAGCCTCACCCCTGAACCAAAATTTTCTTTTCTCTTCTACATTATCTCTTGCTGTAATGTGGCCTTTTTCATACTATTATGGCCAACCCTACTCCCATTAATGATCTAATTGAAAGCTCCAATGAGCATCAACCTGAACTAAATTTTCTTTTATTCTTCCCTTTCTTCTCTTTTCTCTCGGTACTCCTTTTTTTTTTTTTTAGGTTATTTGACTATGTTCTTGGCGACCAACAGTACCCTCACGATACTATTCAAGTTACATTGTGGCATAAAAAAGATGCTTCGATCACTATATGATTATGTTCTAGGCAACCTCCATTGCCCTCAGGATTCTACTCCAGCTAAAGTTTGGTGTGAATAGGACGCCTCAATAATAAAGGCCCTCAGCTCATATGATTATGTACTTGATGATCAAAGTTGCCCTCAGGATGCTACTCCAGCTAAAGTTTGGCGTGAACAGGATGCCTCAATAATGAGTCTCTTAATTGCCTCCCACATAAGGAGGCCCTATCCTTTGCATATTCTAATGAAGGCCCTCCGCCAGGCACGATTTTCTTCCCTCTAAGACAAGCTATGGATTCGAGCGCTCAAATCCTCATCTTGAGGGGGTGTATCAGCAAGAGTTTGAGTTCCACTCTGTCTCGGACATTATCACCTCCTATGCTAGTCTATCTTCTCTTATTTTGTAGGAGTCCCACTGATTGCCAATCTCTACATCCTATTAAGACTCCTGCCTCACTAGAGTTCCATATGATATCAAACCCTATCCTCTCATAGAGTTTGTATTATAATATAACTACTCCTATTAGATCTCCTTATCAGATAGAGTTTCCAATCATGTGGATTCCTATCTAGGCCATATATATAGACCACTAGGTTGTAATCTTCTCAAGTCAAGAAATACAATGTAGTTCTAATACTTAACACTGGCCATGGTATTGTAAACATAATTCTGGTGCTTTGTTTGTGTGTGCGTGTGCATGGATGTGATGTCTGTGTTTGTGTGTGTTCATACACACCCATATGTGTGTAAGATAATAGGCTTCTGATCTAAAGTTTTGGTGGTGTTTGGCCCATTCTATCGAGATCAATGACCTATCCAGTCTTAAAGTGGGGGAACCTTGACTGTTAGTTTTGAGTGAGGAGTGGTTATGAAGAGCTGATTGATTAGCTCTCTCGCATTATTTAAATTAATAATGCTCCATTGACACTATTGTCCTTCCTTGAGCACCCTCTTTATTCTTGTTTACTAATTTCACAATATTCTAATTCTATTAATATTTGGTTATTCATTCTAGTACATAATGTCTTCTAACTCTTTCTAGAAACTCCTATAACTACCACATCTTCAGGCCTATCAACTTTAGCATTACCTAAAAGCTGCTGCGTCTGTTTTGACAGGCCATCAACATTTTGAATGCTCCACTTAGACATTCCAAATTTTCTATTTGGGTTCCAAGTACATAGTCATCCGACTGATGTCTTAAAACTAGGAAAACCTGTGAAATCCACTGAATTTGAGGATTGAGGTTTGTTATTTTGTTACTCGTAAGATCTTCTCAGTGTAATATTCCTCACAATATATTGTATTAAGACCAAGAATGTTCCAAACAATTAATTTCTTTATGGAGGGGGAGTGAGAGTATACTTCACCTCCTTTGTAAACTTCCTTCTAGCCTATCTTGTTCAAGAAATACCCTAACAAAGAGACATTTTTTTAAAAAACTTTTCTAGAGGTGGATGCTTAGAAGAACCTTGTTGTCCATCAGGGTTTCTCCTTGGGCTGTTGGGCGCTACACGTCTCCTTTAAGCATAGGAAGAAATCTCTTGCATATTCTTCTGTCTTAAGGAGAAAAACTTTAATCCTCTTCTTTCCTCAAGAGCTTGGTTTTATGCCAAAATTTCAGTCATCTTCCTTATCTCAAGAGCTTGGTTATTTGCCTCCTTAATTGAGACCAAATCATTGCTATTTTTCTAAGATGTAATGACCACTGGGGTACATAACCTCCCTCGTTCATGGCTCCCTTTCCCATCAACAAGAAAAGATTTGAAACTTCACATTATTATGGGAACGGTAAGTCTTATGGACCAAACCTACTTGGTTCAGAAACCCTTCCTTTGGTGGTTTTGATCATAGCTTTTGTACCCTTTACTCTTTTAACTGAGGTATAGACCTTATTGTTTTTCCATCCCCGAAGTTTCATCATCTCTCTTTCTCACTCTGAAAGTGATGTAAAATGAATGTAGGTGGGGCTGCAAGGGCTACTGACAGTTTCATCTGTCTCGTTAGAATCCATTTGTCATTGTATCTGCATTTATGCAAATGCTCCTCAAGTTTGTATCCACGGTTTTTTCAAAACCTTAATAGCACATTTCCAAGTCCTTTTTTTTTTTTTTTTTATGCTTTCTTTGGGGAAGGGAGGTTTGGCTGAGGTTACAGAACAGAAGGAAATAGCCCTGAACAAAAGGGTTTAGGGCAGTGCTCACTCACCCACGTCAGTTGCTATAATGGATTTGAGGATATTGAGGGCAGAACTTGACCAACTTCTCTCCTGAGGTAGAGAAGACCCGAATCATGCTGGTCAGTCAACTTCCTGATTGACCTTTCTATGGGTGTTGGAAACCTCTTGCCAAAACATATGTTAATAAGTGGCTGGTGTTCTTCATGTATCTACTCCTTTCTCCATTTTTTATGCCACCGTCTCTCTGTGATCCTTAGTTTCTTGATGTATACAATCTAGGGCCTATGCTCTTTGTCTATATCCTTTTAAATGATAAATAAAAAGTGAAAAGGTAGTTGGACAATAAATTTTCGTTATTTCTAGCATGACACTTTTATGTGGGTACCATGGGTTCTTAAATTCTATGCAAAACTATGGTTGTTGGTGCATTTCTCTTAGGCTTCATTTATGCATTGTATAAAGTTGCTAATGTAATACATAGATAAGCTAGTCCTGATTCAGATGAATTGGTCATTGCATTCAAATTGATTTTATGAACAAAATTTATTTTTCTTTCAAACTAATTCAAATAATTCACTCGTTTCATTATGTCCATGAGCAAAAATATATCCTATTCTAAATTTCTATTTTCTTTTTATTTTCCATTGTTCATTCTCACCTCACTTCTGAATTATATGCAATATTAGGAGCACATAGTCAACTAAATTGATGGAACTTGGAACATTAACACACATTCTTCCCTGGTGAAGTAATTACGGAACAGGGCAGTGTAGGGGATCAACTTTATTTCGTCTGTCACGGTGTGCTAGTATTAGTCATTTATCCTTAAATTTTAAGTTTTAAGTAATTGTAGGGGATCCACTTTATTTCGTCTGTCATGGTGTGCTGGTATTAGTCATTTATCCTTAAATTTTAAGTTTTAAGTAATATTATTGTGTAATAACTCCTCACATACATTGAGTTAGTTAATTATCTCCTGATAGAGTTATTTCTGCCTGTATTTGTATTAGTATTGGACATTGGATTTCCCTTACTGGTTTTCTAAATCACATTTATTTTATTTTTCCATTTCTAAGACTCAAATTTTGTATTGCACGTTTTCAACAATTTATACAAATCTAAGATGATATCTGTAGGAGTTAGTGGGCATAGGGGAAGACGGATTAGAGGAGACTATTTCACTTCTGCACCCTCATAGTTCATTTGGGGAACTTTCTATTCTTTGCAACATTCCTCAGCCTTATACAGTTCAAGTTCGGGAACTTTGTAGGCTCTTGCGGATTGATAAACAATCTTTCACAAATATTCTACAAAAGGGAAATTTTGTTGGAATGTTCACTGTCCAACCCAAAAGCTTGGGCTATTAGGCAGAGAGGCCCAGGTATATGGAGGCATATAAGGTTCAGAGTTTTCCAATGTGGGATTATTCCCAATACTCATCAAGTGTTGACCTATTTTGGGGCAGTACATAAGGCGTGTGGACCCTCTTTTTTGGGTGATCATACATGGTTGTATTATTAAGTAGTGGGTCTAATGGCTCTGAGACCATGATGAAATGTCCAACCCAAAAGCTTGAGCTACTAGATGGAAAGGCCAACTGGTATATGGAAGCATCCAAGATCCCATTGTTTTCCAATGTGGGATTATTCCCAACATTTTTTTTTTTTTTCTCTCTCTCTCTCCATGCAATGGTCATAAGAAATATTTTTTTGAAGCAATTATGTTTTTCCTTCATGATTATTACTCATGTAAATAAATTTGTGTGCAGACTATCTCTAATAGCCTATTAACTGACAGGGAAAGGAATCAAATTTTCAGATAAAACAGTTGGAATCTGACATCGCACTTTATATTGGAAAACAAGAAGCTGAGCTTGCGTTGAGGGTGAACAATGCTGCTTAACAGGGAGACTTATACCAACTAAAAAATTTGATCCAAGCTGGAGGAGATCCAAATAAATTAGATTATGATGGAAGATCACCCTTGGTGAGTAACCAGTGAAAAGTTATTGTCATAACCACGTTAAGTTTGTTTTTTTTCTTCTGTTCTAAGCATTAATTTGGTTTCCGAAAATCTAGAAGGCATTCATAATGGTGTTGGATAAGTTTCAGAACTCAAAGATGGATATACATTAAACGTAGATACTAGTGTTATGATCAGTACGTGTGAAGGAACTTAGAACTGCAATATCCTTTTTTTCATCAGTTAACCAATGTTATAAATCAGATGCTTTTGCATCCATTCAATTTTATCCAACACTGTGATGAACTACAACTCAAGTAGTTGCCAGAATTGTCAGTGAAATGATGCACTCAGAAGATTCTTAAATTTTGTTTGCTTCAATTGCTTTCTTTGTTGTTTATAACTCACTAACAGGACAAACGAATTGGCAATTCATTTGAAGTGGACAATCAATAGTTTTGTGTATTCATGGACAGTTACAGTAGAGGTTCATAAGTCAATAATTCTGATGGATTCTTCTTCCTTATAATCTGCAAGTTAATTTCTTCATAATCTTTTGAACCCCTTTTTATGCACAGGCTGTGTGCAGTTTGGTGCATCGGGTGCTTCGTTCAGTAAGGGGATAGAAATGTTATTACACACTCCCTTCTCTCCCCCATCTGACTGTTGAATGGACAGCAAAGTATGTACACAGCCATGGACATAACTTTTTTCCTTAAACCTTTTCTTACATGTTTTCACACTTCATCTGATTCTTCCTCACAGTTTCTGAAAGACAGTCTGGAACCAACCTACTGAGAGGAATGTTCCTGGTTGAACATGATTAATATTTTTTTGAGTATGGAAAACCAAATCCAAAGTGAAACATTCTGAATAGTGTCTCTAGCTTTTCCACATGTTGATCTTCGTTGCTTTCATTTTCTCTTAAATAATTATTTGCAAACCTGTAAAATTATAAAATGAAATGAATGGCTGAAATTAAATAGTTGGTGACTCATGTGAGTCAAACAAAGTCACTTCAAATCATGTTATCCTATTTGTTATATACAATATGGGACGAGGTTAGGTATGCCGCCGGCTTTCCTGGAGCTAGCGGCTCAACCAATGGGAGAGGAGGGATGGGCTGAGAGGGATATAGGGGACTTTTCTAGGAGGAGGAGAGATAGACACAGATCTGGGTATACTGGTGGCATACCCAGCCTTTTCCATTTATATACGTAAATATCGTTAAAAACAAAAATAGAACAGAGAAATACAGGAAAAATATGGGGAAATTTCAGAAAAATCAAAGAATCACAAATCCATAAATTTGGTTGTTCAGTAGATGGGGAAGACAATAGTTATAATACATGCAGGTGGTTATAGACCATAATTACTATCTAGGACAATAAATGTGGAAAAACATGGGAAAATTCAGAAAAATTAAAGAATCACAAATCCAGTTTAAACATTCTCGTAGAATAGGACATATTGGAAGCAATGTACCAAATACTCGGGTATTTGAACTCTAATCCTAGAAAGGGGTTGTTGTTCACCAATCATAATTAATCGAGAATTGAAGCATACACTAATGCAGATTGGGCTGAGTCTATGATGGATAGAAGAACCACATTAGGATATTGCAAGTTTGTGGATGGGAACTTAGCCACAGTGATTACAAAGCTGCTATAAATATAGTTTATAATCTAGTTCATCATGACTGTATTAAGAATATTAAAGTTGTTCATCAGTTCATAAAAGAAAAGATAGACTTTGGGTGTATCTGTCCTCAACGCATAACCTTTTCATACTCTTCTAAGCAAGCTGGGAATGCATGGATCTATTCTTCCCCAAATTAGGGGGGCGGGAAGTGTTAGAATAGTAGTCTATGGGGGCATATATGTATTCATATGGTGTCATATCCATAGTTGTTATTTACCCCAACATCATAAGGGTATTTTTTTATATTACTTGTTTACATAAATATAAATGAATACAATCTAGGTTTACGGACAGTACACAGCCTTCTCTCCCTTCTCTTCTCCTCCTTCCTCTTTTCCCTCCTTTTCTTCCAGAGTGCTGAACTGGTTATGCATCTTAACAGTTCTAGTCCTTCCCTAATATTACTTGCAACTTCTTTCTTCCCCTTCTCCTCTGTAATCTCTTCCCTTTTTTTCGCTAAAGATTCATTGTATTAAGAAGGAATATAAAATGTACATCCCAATATAAAAGGAAAAAAAAAAAATATCACCACCATCATACATAAATTTGACTAAGATAAAATTTGACCAGCCCCACCTTCGGCATTGCCATCAGCAGGAAAGGCCCCCTTAAATCTTAGTCTGAATAAAAATCTATAAGTTCATAAATCGATATCTTGGACGCTGGTTAGCATCCAATTCCAATTCCATTGAAACCAACCGAGGCCAAGCTTCCACTGGATACGACACTTCAAATCTCGCTGATGACTTTGCCAAAAAATCAGCAATCACATTTGCCTCCAGATAACAATGCGTCACCTTCCAATTTATTGAATTCAGGAAAGATAACAGACTCCTCCATCGTTGTAGAGCAAACCATGGGACTAAACCTTTAGAAAGAAGGATTACCACAGCCGTAGAATCGCATTCAATCCAAAGATGCTGAAAACCATTTATCTTTGCTTGTTCAAGACCAGCGATCACTGCCAAAAATTCCGCTTCAAAATTTGTTCTGATACCGACATATTCTCTGTAGTTCAAAAGGCTGTCCCCCTTCTCGTTTCTGAAAATTCCGCCTGCTCCGGCCTTCCCTGGATTACCCAAGGAGCATCCATCAGTGTTTAGCTTAATCCATCCTGGAAATGGGAGACACCATCGAACTTCAATAATTTCTCTACGAGTTCTTGTTACCCGAGGAATTCCTATTCTTCTAGCACATATCAGATCCGGGATGGAAAGGGGTTTCCCAAGATATACACTAGAAATCATACAAATTTCTCCTTTCACTCGAGCAAAAATATGTTTATAATGAAGAGCTGGACCATCATGATATCTAGCATTTCTCTCCATCCAGACAGCATATGGGATCAAAATAAAGCCACAAAGCCACACAGTTGAAAAAGTTAAATTCTTCCCTTTCCGTTTCCACCATGCTAAAAAATCCCCCATTCTATCAAGGGGCTGCCACCTGATACCGAATAAATCACAAAAAGAAATCCACAGAGATTGGGTGTACTCACAATGAATGAATAAATGAGAGATAGATTCTTCTGCGTTACTACACAAAATGCACCTAGAAGGCATCATCACACCCCTTCTGCGCACCTCCTCATCCGTGGGTAACCGATTATGAGCAAGCTTCCAACCAAACACAGCTTGACGAGGCTGAATCTTGGATTTCCATAAAATAGAAAACCGAGGGAATTTCTGATTTTTCCCCCTTATCTCCTCCCACGCTGATCGCAAAGAGAATGCCCCAGAATTTGACAACTTCCAATGACATATATCCTCCATAGACGATAAAGAAATTCTTTTTGCCTTCTCAAAGGTCTCAGCAAGAAATTTCGAAGAAACATTTGGAAAAGACCACTCACCATTTCGATTAAGATCTACCAGTCGCATAGTCCTCCCTATGAACATTTCCTGCTCCAACTTAGAAGACTCCGCCATGGAAGAATTTTCTAACCATTTATCTGTCCAAAACATGATTTTTTCCCCATTTCCCACTGTCCATCTTTCCATGTCCGACACGAATTTTCACACCCTCTTCAGCCCCGGCAAAATGGAGGAAGATTTATATCCCTTCCTGAGAGAGCCATCTTTTTGAACAAATCTTGCCTGCATGTATTGATTTGATGTATATCTTTCCAAAGCAGCTGTTTTGGTTTATTGCATTACTTTTAGTGTAGTGTGAGTTGATTCTACCCCTTCTAGAACCAGATATGTAAAGAATAATTTGTTGTTTCATGGTACTATATTGTGGATATGCTTTGTTATTACATTGAGTATGTAATTGCGGCTTAAAGTACTGTTGTAATTGTTGTTGCTCTTCCAGGCTCTTGGGTATCCTCTAGATGTCTTGTACTTTTGTCTGACCCATGTGGTGTGTGATATTTCTGAGTGCCTATTTTTAAGTGTTGAATTGTCCAACCCAAAAGCATAAGTTATCTGATCGAGAGGTGCAACTGGTATATGAAGTCATCTAAGGTCTTAGATTTTTCTAATCTGAGATTATTCCTAGCACTCCCCTCACGTGTTGTTACTACTTCAGGTGGCAATATATGTGGCATGTGTGGGCCATTTTTGGGATGACTATATACAGATGTATTATTTAGTTAGTGGGCCCGGTGGCTCTGATACCATGTTGAAGTGTCCAACCTATAAGCTTAAGCTTAGGTGGTGCCCAACAGGTAGATGAAATTATCTAAGGCCCCAGAGTTTTCAATCCATAATTATTCTTTACATTAGGACCCTAGTTGTGTACCACTAATGTTACAATATAAGTCCCAATGGGGAAGTTGATTACTTGAAAATTATCCAGCCAGTTATAACTTATCTTGTTGTGAGCCAGTTTATACATCCTCCAACACAATCTCAGTGCTCCAAGCAAAGGTCTTTATCGGCCAAATAATAGTGTTGGTATTAAATGAATTGAAAATAGAATTAAAATTCAAAATGCATTGTTTTGTGTTTTACTTATTTTGTCTCCCGTTAGTGTTGAACGTAAGACCTTTTTTATTTTTTTTTTGGTAAATAAAATGTGGGAAAATTTTAGCCCCACAGTGGATATGGAAGAGAAGGTTGTAAGGTTACATATTAGAATGGGAATTACAAGGGTAAGGTTTTATGAAATAAAATCTCAATATGCTCCTATGTTTTTTTTTTTTTTTTTTTTTTTTTTTTTAGGGGGGGTGGTTGGTGGTTGGGTTTTATTTTCACAAGCAGATACACTGAGCCGGGTTGGGCCAGGTCATACAATGGTGAGGCGGGGCGCTAATGGGTTTATTTTTTTCTAGTAGTCAGATTCAGGCTCAGAAAAAAAAATCTTTGACCGATATTTGATGAGGCTTTACTGATGTTGGTTGTTGTTTTCCCGACATTGGCATTTGATTATTAAATATTGGATAGAGCAGATTCAGAGATATGGTTTGTTAGGAACATATCATGAACTCTATTTGACTACTCAATGACATTGACAATTGTACATTGTACAATGGCTGGGATTCGTTGGACGATGGTAACGGCTAGTTTTTAGTGTCTTCTCTCTTCAAGAGACATCTCTTGAATCCTTTTGGACAAGTGGACCAAGGGGTATCTCTCCACTATAAATAGAGGATGTCGCTTACACTTTAGGTGTGATTGTCGTAAGTGTCTTCCTCCCTTCTCTTGTTTGTTTATCCAAGTAACACATTGTTGTTATTCTTCTTTGAGCTACTTGATTTTCCAACTCTCCTTTGAAAGTCTTTTTCAAGCCTCTGCATAATTTTGTAGCACTTGAGGAGCCGCAATAAGATAGTGCCCTTCTTCTTGCGGAAACCAAGAGTTGTTTTATCTTGGAGACCAATTTGCACTTGTCCTGGTTGCATCATTGGGGGTGTCAATGGTCTTTAGGATGGCATCAAGTGACGTGACGTGACTTAGCCCACATTCACTCTTTCCAAGAGTACCATTTGAAGCATCATCAAGTGCGTTGTCGGAAATCTCCTACCAAGGTGTTAGTCTGATTTTTTGGCTACTAGCATTACAGATAAGTTTTGGTTCTCTCTTACTAGCATTATTGTTCATATTTTTCTTTTACTTCAAAAGTCTAGATATTGAAGCTATTCAGATGTTGATTGTTTGGTTTTCTGGCTGATAGAAGCTCCACTACAAATTGTATGCTTTGTCTCTAGAAAGCTAGTTGTGATGATATAAGAACCAGGAAATCAGTACTCACAAGAGTAAAGAGGAAGAAAGAGAAGAAAGGAAGAGAGAAGGGAGAGAACAAGATCGGAGGAGGAGAAACCATAGAGCTTGCGGTAAGATTCAGAATAGCCTACCATGAGCCTAGGTCCACATACTTATAAATTAATAAATAGAAAATTACCTGGACAGAGACAGAATATAATTACAACTAAATCCATTACAACTCAACCCAACCAGTACTAAAGATATAACATAAAACCCCCTACACTATACTGTTTAACACTTGTAGCTTAGAAGCATAAGCAGCAGAATGTGGTGGCTCATTCTAGCACTAAAGCAGAATATAAGGCAATGACACAGACAGTTTGTGAAGTTGATGTAGTTGAAGATTATCCTTAAGCAAATGGGCTTCATAGTTGTTGGATCTATGAATACTTACCATTACAATCAGGTAGCCAGTGATATACTGAAAGGATATATAGAACTCCATTGCCAGTTCATTTGAGATGCAGCCATGACAAAAATGGTCTGATCCATTTTGAACTCTTAAGATCAATTTGGAGATGCAGTCACCAATTTTGAGAAATAAGTTCAAAGTTGGGTATGGTGATATATTTATGTTTAAATTGAGAGGGTGGGGGAGCGTTCAAATATATGAATGCTGCTGCTGCAAAGGATTTTTTTTTTTTTTTTTTCCATGTGACTGAAATAGTGACAGAGCCAACTATTCTTTCCAAATCCCCCTCCTTTCTATGCTCTTTTTTCTATAGTTCTCTTATTTTACATTACCATCAAGTTTGATTCGGGAAATGCAAAATTGGATTCTCTAGGAACTAAAACAATTGTTTGGGGGAAACTAAGAAATCTAAAAGTTGGTCATTATCAGGAATAACAGCACGGAAGGCTCTTTAACTTATGGATAACGGATTTCAAGGTATGGCTTGTGACAAAAGCCTGCTGCTCTCCAACTTTGCACTTTTGACTAAACCTAAATTCCGAGAACTGTCAGGATTTCTGCTTGGCAAAACTATATCAAAAGACATGTGAAATAGCCACACAGGACTGTTATCTTCTTTTACTTCATCATTATAAAGCAACAACAACAACTCAGCCTTATCCCAAGTAAATAGGGTCTCCTACATGGATCTGGTGAAAGACAGCAAAAGAAAAGAACAGGTAAAAGGGAAGGCACGCAACACAACAAAACAGAAAAATATGACTTAAATGGAGTCGGTTACATGGATTCTAGCCCTCCAAACGGATCTAGTCGAGGTCATGCTTGGGACAAGACTTAAACTATGCATGTATTTCCTCACTACTCCTGCGGTCATCTTTGGCCTTCGCCTAGATGTTTTTGCTCCTTCAATTTGAATCAGGTCACTCCTCCTTACTGGGGCATCCCTAGGCCTCCATTGAAATTCATCATTATAAAAGAACCAAGTAAAAAACATTAAGATCACGAAGATGGAATATCCATGGATCCAGTTAGGAGGACATATTTTGTTATTGATGCTTCAATTAGAAAAATATGGAATAGTAAGGAAGAAGATGAACTAGCATACTGAAAACCTGATCTCAGTTCCGACCATTTGTAATTTATTGAGGTCATTTCCAAGCATCTGTTGTTTTCCACCACCTGATTACTTATTTTTATCTTTCATTAGTACAACCACAGTTGAATTGTTATACTTAATGATTTCCCATTGATCTTGTGCCCATTTCTCTGCTTACATTTGATTATTTAAGGCAACACATAGGGGTGATGAGGGGAAAAGCTTGGTCCAAATTTTTGATCAAGGATATAGGTATTTTCCTGATTATGCGTTTCAGTCCATTATATGAATTGCACATGCATACCAGGGAATTAGTAGCATCAATTGATACAATTTTTTCAATTCCAACCATTAAATGTTGGATAGCAGTTGATGTATCATCAGGGTCACTCTACAACCTCTTTTTTTATGAGATTATGCATTGAAATGAATGCAGTGGAATGTGTGCTACTATATAGTTGCAATGCCACCCTCAGCTCTTTTCTGTTGTTTAATTGAAGAGTTTCAACTGAAGTATAGGCAATGAATTATTATTCCTAAATTACCATATAGACTATTTGTCCTTGGTTCCATAGCTCTATTGTTTGATGTACTGTCAGCAGCCATAAGCTTATGAGTTTGATCCCTCATTTCCCATGGATGAGGAAAGTTATCGAATAATAAAATGATTATTGTAACTTTGGTATTTTTTAAGAATATTATTGAAAAATCTGTTGACTGTACACTTCACTATAAATGAAGGAAATATGTCATTTCATGATAAATTTGCTTTTGATTTCAACAGCATCTTGCTGCATGAAGAGGCTATGAAGATATCACAAATTTCCTTATCCAAAAAGGTGTGGATTTCAACATTTCAGGTAACTTTCTTATGCAGTTTTCTTGCAGGGTTTTTCAATATTCTTTCACTAGATTATGCATTTATCAACAGCAATATCCTATTAATATTTAATCTTGTGTATTTCTATCATTAGATAAGTTTGGAAATACACCTCTACTTGAAGCCATCAAGAATGGGCATGACCGGGTGGCATCTTTACTAGTTAAAGAAGGAGCATCCTTAAACATTGATAATGTTGGAAGCTATCTGTGCAATGTTGTTATAAGGGGTGATTCAGATTTCTTGAAAAGATTATTGGCCAATGGCATTGATCCAAACTCCAAATACTATGATCACCGAACACCACTCCATGTAGCTGCTGCAGAAGGTTTATATTTGATGGCAAAAATTCTGGTAGAAGCTGGTGCAAATGTTCTCTCTAAGGACAGGTATCACTGGGTTCTTCTTGTTGGTTTGATTAGTTTTCCATTTTTATTTGTTCCTTAAATCAGGCTCACTTTTTTTTCCACAAAATATTTATCTGAATTTTTTGAAAGGACTGTCTAAATGACACATCTGTAGGTCTTTTAGAACTTCTCCAGTTCTCCTCCTATTGATTGCCCCTTAAAATAATTTGAACTACTATAAAAAACTGTCATTGTTTGCAGATTTTCCGAATACACATGAAATGACAAGATTTATACTCATTGAAAAAAAATATGTTATACTAAATGGGCAAAAATGTGAGGTTACAAATTATGTGACACCTTCAGGAGTGTCAATAAGAAAATCCTATGTATAATGATGTGAAGTCAAAAGAACTGCAGATTTGCATACTTTGCTTCATAATGTCAGCTTCAATGGTGCTTGATGTTTCTTCTGGACCACTTCTTTGGATTTATCCAAGTATACAGGCAGCTCATTTGCATCGCCAAGAAAGCCTAAGATAAAAGATTTCATTTAAATACTTAGGGTCCATGATTCTGCCTGTACACTTAGATCTGTCCCAGCAAATCAGGTCCCTAAGATAGTCACATTGAATGAAGTAAACTGGAGAGAATACAAATAAGTGAAACTAATATTCAATGTAGAACGTGAATATTTAGTCTCTGCATTTATTTGATTGGTAAATTCTGAGAAGATGATGTTACAATTTTCTGCCATTTGCTGATGGAGAAACACTCCACGTGCTGAAGGCCATATGTGTGGCAACAAGAATTTGATTGTGCTACTGGAAGGTGCAAAGTCTGTCCAGTTGTCTAAAAACCCTGAATACTCTCAAGAAGTTCGAGGTATCATCGTTACTCTATTTTCATGCTTCTGTTGAAACAAAAGAAACTAAAAAAATTACAGATTAAAAGGTCTAAAAAAAAAAAAAAAAAAAAAAAAGATGCTAAATAATTGCAAACTGATTACCATCCATTCCATGGGGTTATCCCCAGATATTCAGTTCAGTTCTGATGAGACTCCCAGTTCCTGTGTCACCACTTAGGGTTTGCTCCTATTCGTGTTATTTTTTGCTTGATTATATTTATTAAGGTTGGTTTCAATGTGAGATATGCAAAGTTCATAGAGGAATTCAATCTTTACATTGAGTCCGTTTGGTATTGTTTCTGTTCCAGAAACGCCGTTTCGTGTCAAAAACGAAAATTTCAATTTCTGTGTCAAAATGCAATTTTTAAACGAAAAAATGGTGTTTCAAAATTTCATATTTTTATTGGGATTTTTTTTTTTGTAAAATGGAACGAAACTGGGAAGACGGAACTCCAAAATGGAGTTCCGTCCAATCTCGTTTTTTCAGTTTTTTTTTTACTTTTTGTTCCAAAAAAACAGAAACGGACCATAAGTGCACCAAACAGAAAATTCCGTTTTTTCGTTCCAATAGAACGAAAAAACTCCAGAAACATTTTTTTAGAACAATACCAAACGGAGCCTTAGAATTGTTGCATATTCTAGCGAATGGGAGGGCTAAGATGAGAGGGACATAGGGGACTTTTCCAAGTGGAGAGAGAGAGAGATAGATTTGATTATAGCAACAGCATACCTAGCCTTTTCCCTATTTGTGGGTTTTAAGGTAGAATGTGAAACCCATTGCACAGCCCAACACTATGCCCTTAAGATTGGTTGGGCCATATCTCCTTAGATGGAGAAACGTTATATTCCCACAAACCCTCACAGTTGCTGTGCTTTAGGTGTCCCACAAAAGGGAAAAATGTTGCTCTTTCTCAGATAAAAAGAGTAAGAATTTCAAATTTTCTCATCTATTATAAGCTATTTGGAAACTCAAAGATAAAAATCCTTAACATTTGATAGTGAAAATTTCCGTTACAGCAACATTCATTTTAACTTGTTACGGTGAACTTGCATTGTTTGTCATAGTTTATGTTGCTGATCCCATCATTTTTTGCAAGTTATTAACAACCACATTGTTCTAAACAGATAAAAAGCATGCACATGGGAAATGCACAGCGTTTCCCTACCACCCATGGGATTCAATGGATAAGAGAAGACAAGGGATTGTTCTGTGGGTTCCACGAACCATGGAGGAGCTCATCAGGATGGCAGCAGAGCAATTAAAATGTTCGGCGGATTCCTGCATTTTATCAGAAGATGGGGGTAGAATCCTTGATGTGAACATGATTAATGATGGTCAGAAGCTGTATTTGATCTGTCAAACTCAGTAAACATCATGATGAATTTGCCTGTGTTACCATTTGATATTTGGGCATCTTGGCTCTGTTGTTTCAAAATACCAACCTATATTCAGGAAAAAAAAAAATTCCCACGAAAAAATTTCTTTAGCTCATTGTAGAACAAAATATAGTTACATTTCATCAATTACATTTTTTTCTTTTCTTCTCCTCCTACAAAAAATTAGCAGTACAGGGAAACCTTCTGTTCCAGAGAACAGTACCGACTATTAGCACTACTCCCTGCATGTAATACATGTATCTCTTGCTGTCTCACTATGTGCTGATATTGGAACTAGTGACTTCGACCTAATCCAAAGAAAAAGATCCGTTGCAATACCTGCATAGAGATCCAGAACCAACTGTAAATAATTCCTTTGGAGATCGTTTTCAATAAATAGCAATTTTATTAACAAAGCTACCCAATACATGGAAGAGAAAGAAACAAAATGGCAGTAGAAAATGTTGCATCTGACAAAGGATTAACTGCCCAATACACAGTCTAGGTTATGTGTTATATTGGAATCGGTCAACATAATGCAAGGGTAGTTTTAAGAGATGTTCAGAGACACAAGGTGCACAAAGGATACACATGGATAAGCTTAGGGTACATGCAAACAACTATTTGAAGCATACTACACCATAAATAGCTATAACTAGGTCTGACCATAGGATGTAAGGTGGTAGGATCACTATCCGCCACATGGCAGATCAATTAGGGCTCAAATCTTGTGTACAAGTATGCCTCATTATACCATGATTACCTGTAAATTTTGAACTGAATAAAAGTTGCCATATGGTAGTATAAAGCTTTGAAGATTCATTACATTTCAAAAAACAAACGAATGATATATGTGAGCAAGTGAACTTGGGGTCTACTTGTCCAAAAAAATTTAGGCCCCACCTGAGCCGTCACATGACAAATATTTGAACCACCGAAGAAGGGCTTCCTTGATGGCCAGTGCAGGATTCACGTGCCCATACAAAAATAACTGGCCCAATTTTTTTTAAATTTGATTTCTTCAATAATGAACACATATGTCATGGTTTATGCCTATTAAACTAAGCAATCAAGGGCTGACACGGAAAAAAAATTGCTCTTAAAAAAAAAAAGCATAGCAAACAATAACCATAATTGAAGATTCCAAATCAGTGGCTTTCGGAATGGATCTATCTACATGGAAGCACAAAGCAATAAGAATGAAAGGAGGGTAAAATTTTCAATAGACCAAACTGTAAAAGGGTTTCTTCTTATCTGTCTTTCTACATGGTTTCAAGCAATAATAGAGGTGAGCGCCCTCTCTCTCCATTCCCTTGTTTTTCTTTTCTTTCATAGTAGAGCACGTAGGTCAATACAGCCCCATCTATTGGCCCTTCCATGTTTCCTCCATGTTGCATTTCTGCATCGTTTCCTAAGCCCAAAATCTGATATGTATTGGACTGGTACGGTCAATACATATATCGATACTTGATACCATGAGTCTACAGAAAAATAAGCCCCAAGCCAGCTGGATTCAGAGAAAAAATGCACCTCAGTAAGAAGTGATAATGGTTACCAAGTTTATTTACCAAGAAGGTAATTTCTGGCACGACGGTGTCTTACATGTTTCAAGTGATAAAAGGAATATCATGATGGAATATTCAACTGTTTATCCATTTATGTAATAAGAGGTATGGCCATATGGTAACACTAAAAGGATCCAGAATGTACTTCAAGGATAAATTTCCATTTGTCACGTGTTTGGTTATGCAGCAAGGCATTCTTCTCAAGTCAGATCAGAGAGCATTTATCTTGACTTGAAAGCAGGGAACGGAAGTTTTCGTAGTTTTTTGCTTCAATGGTCACTGGTAAGACTATTAACCATAAACAAGGAAGTTTGATGTAAATGCATAAATCAAATAGCAAAGCTAAAAGAAATGTGTCTACCTGTTGCTGAACTTCTCAACTGCATCGGAGGCATAAAGAAGTGTTTCATCGGCCTTTTCAAGGACCATATAAAGTTCTTTCCCCCTCGTAACCCTAGCAATAACCCATGCATTGTTTTTCGCTCTAATGCACACTTCCAACTCTTTCTCATGACTGGGGTCGTCATGTCTTGCTCTCCTCTTCTCTATATCAACTTCTTCTCTCAACTTATTAAGGGAAAGGAGAGAGTCCTGCAACACAACAACGAAGAAACTGCTGAAAAAGTTGAAAACGACTAAATTACACTTTGATAATTTTTCCCACAACCAAAGTAACTAGATATTCGGATAGAACCTGAGACTCATAGGGATAAAAGAGATAATATGTAACTGGAAAACTTAATGAAAAAAATAAAGAAAAAAACCAGCACAATATTCATAGTAGCATGAGCATAATACAAATAATTGAATCAGAGAGAAAAGCAGCATTCTTATATTATTGGTGATTGAAATTTAAGGGACTATATGGAAGCCAAAAACATGAATCTGCATGTCCATGGAGTTATGAAAATTCCAAACATCTCAGACACAGATATAGAGGTAGGAATTTATTGAACGAACTGCACTCCTTCGTATACGTCAGTAATCCATTGATGAGAAAAGGCACATCAGGGGCAAGGTCAGTCACCACTGCCTTTGGCTTAGTTTTTCTACCATGTTGAAACTAGCATTTTGGCTCAGTGATTGGCCGCTAAATTCTCTGGCCAAATGTGAAATTTGTAAGCACCCTCATAAAAAATCTAAAAAATCTGAATTCAGGGCTTGAAGGAACTCAAGTAGAAAGTCAGAATGGAAGATACAAAGAGATAAGTGATAGATCTCACAGAGATGAAGGCATAGTATGAAGCATTTCATGAAACCACAATTATACTAGGAATTTGTCATGAGAACAACAATGCAAGGTCCTTACCAGGGGGGGCAAGCAGCACCTTCAAGAATCTGACACTAGAATCAAACCTTTAGAGAACAGGTGATAGATTAAACAGGTGATAGATTAAATCCAAAGAGTTTTCAGGAATACTGACAAACCAGACAAATGACTGCTTCTTACTTTCCAGTTCCTCACCTTTTCAGTTTTGGTGCAGCAAGAACCGGTCAACCTAATGCAAACCAGTCTCCAGGCCACAGAATAGTCTGGCAGAAAACTAGCTCACAACAGGATTGCAGGACAAAAATGCAACTAGATTTGGGAGAGGTTTTACAACTTAAGACAGAATACTCAGAACAGACGCTAACTTTAATTGAGTTCTCTACTACTAGCAGAATCAACCATCAGAATATAATCCAATTCTGACAACAGAATATGGAATATTGGAGAAAATCTACAGATACTAGGAAAACCAGTAGCAGAACCAGAACAACTATGTCAGACAAGAATTCTTAAGAAACAGAATCAATAGCATACCATGTGGCTCTTCCTAGCCCCATGTCTAATGCTCCAATGATGGTCACAGATTCAGGTGCCAAGTTGGGTTTGAAAGGAACTCTACCTCAAGATGTGACTCAAGCACCAGAATTGGACAGCATATCAGAAAGCAAGTTAGGTTTTAAGAGGCATCTCGGAGACATATCGGGGAAATGCTAGATACGCTTTGAAACGCAAAGGTAGAGATCAAAGCATTGTGGCATACCGATCATATCATCTGTGGCAATGTAGAGATAAAGGAATGTGACATACCGGCCATATGATCTGTGGCACCCGAATCAATGATCCAAGAAGTGGACCATGGAGGTATTAAACATAGAAGGTTTTTGATTGAGCATATGAGGCAATAAGTAGTGAAATTACATCCCAAATTTTTCATAACATGTCAAAGAGGGTCTCAATTTCTTCTCTAGTAAGGATGCTACCATCAGTATGTGGCCCTGATGGAAAGGATATCCTGAAGGGTCATTGTTAGTAACAACTATATTAGCACCAGCTCCTGTTGTCCCACTGTGAGAGCTACCAACCATTAATCTAGATGGATGACCATGAAGCTCCCGACATCTGTTTAATATGTTGTCTTGTCACAATGCTCACATTTGAATTTATCCTTGTCATCCCCACGACCAGCACCATGTCCTCTTCCTCCAAACTGACTGCCTCCATGAGAGACAGAAGCTAAAGCAGACTTTTCCAGGAAAGGGTTTATCTCGATAGCTTGTATTTTTGTCTCTTCACTCTGTGGATAGCTGCACACTTCATGTAAAGATGAAAGATGGACTTTACCCAAAATATAAACTCGAATTGGCTCATATTCTTGGTTCAGACCTCCAAGAAGAATTAAGATCCGCTTTTCATCATTGGCACCCTTGGGACTCTTTTGTCATTTGATCAATGCGAGAACTATTTACAGATTGGGCCTTCCCAAGAATTCTAAGCTTGCTGATATAATTAGTCTTGGAGCATGGGCTCCTCCGGTGTCATCCTCCCCTTTTCTTACTAGTGTGTGGGATGCTTTTCCATCCATTGTGAGAAGAACTCAAGGATCGGGTGATAGGGTTATTTGGTCTTCATCTTCCTCTGGAGCCTTCAGTCTAAAGCGACTTGGGAGTTCATTAGGTCTCTCAGCCCCTTGTCTCCTTGGCGTAAGCTTGTTCATTTAAACAACCACATTTCTCGCCACAGTTTCATAGTCTGGAGAGCCCTTTCCAACTGCTTGCCAACTCAATCTTTACTTGTTCATCGTCAAATTGTTGTTTTTCCATTACACTGCCTCTTTCTGGAATGGAACCGAAGATGTTGACCACTTATTTTTTGATTGTGATCTTCCCTCCTCAATTCGGAAAGGGGTCCTTCAAAATGTTGGCCGAGAAAACAAAGGATTCTCCCTTTTCATTGGAAATGGCTCTGGGTGGATATGACTTATTCTAGCTCTTCTATGATATTGTAGGAAAGCTTGCCTTCAATGCTACTATCAATTATATTTGGATGGAGAGAAATCTAAGGAAATGGACTACCAATTCTCGATCTCTTCGTCAAATTTGGGATTCCCTTTCCTTAAACATTAAAGTCAAGTTTTTGGCTGTCACCTCTACTTGTATTGGTAACCCCCAAGGAATAGGCATATTATTGTCTCCTGGGATCTTCCCCTTCTCTCTGATTAGAGCCCCATCCTCTTAGGATGGGTCTTGTTTCTTTCTCACTTTTTCCCCCTTTTGGGCTGTATTTGTTCATCTCTTCTTGGTAATGAATTTTTTATTCACCCAAAATAAATAAATAAAGATCCACTCGTCACAAATTCAATAGACTTTAGATTCATCATCAAGATTGGATAACTTTAGATCTCTACAATGTATCATATTTTTCCCATAGACCAATCATTAGCATACCCGGTGCATGAGGCTCCCGCATGTGTGAGGTCGGGGGGGGCGAGAACTACGCAGCATACAATGATCATATGCTTCCCATAGACCAATCACTCTGTTATAATATTCATAAATTGACATCTCGCACTGTTTTATGGTAATAATATTTTGGAGGTGATGATAAACCTTTGCTGAATTGCTCACTCGATCGAATGTCCTGGACACCAAGTCCCATATTTCCTTTGCTATTAATTTACGCATCAGCCTCATACTAATTTCTAGTTTCATAGAAAAGATCAGCCATGTCATCATTGTGGGGTTTTCTGTCTCCCACTTCTGATAGGCTGGATCATTGAGACTCAAAAATTTAATTTCTTCAGATATATATCCTAACTTTCCACAACTTCTCAAAGATCTAATGTAACCAGTCCAGATAATTGGTGTTGTCAATAGATATATGGAGAGTTAAACTATCCATGGCAGCAAACTTGGAGTCGTACCGCTTGCTCTAGCATATGTGGATTCTACTGATCCATTCTCTTCAGACATTGACCAAATCAGGTTGGATACCCTAACAAGTGAGGTGTCCACACTCTCCCTACAACCAAAAGACAATCCTTCTCAATTCAAAAGAACTCTCTATCAGATTTCAAAAACATGACAAAAATATATAAAGAAACTTCCATCTATGTTTTATCAAGGGGAAAAACTCAAGACTCTCAAAACATGAAGCTTCTACTCAGAACATCTCAACTCACCAAACAAATCTGATAGGTAACGGAACCAAGCACCAGAAACAGAGTGAAGCAGAACCATACCTTCCTGGTGGTACAGCAGTGCATCCGTGTGTGAGGTATTGTAACCAGTAAACACCCTTCTGAACTTGGCACTTAGGCCTCTGAAATAAGACTCCAGGACCTGAATAGTGCTGGTTTCATGCTCCATCTCAGACTAAGAAGAACCAGAACATGACATCAGATCTGGCGGACTGAAGTGTTGGTCCTAGAACTTCATCAATTCAATATTTCCAGCTTCAATCACTATAACAGATCAGTTTCTCACAACCTTATGAGATAAGCGACCTGAATAGTGCTGGTTTCATGCTCCACACGTCTCAGACTAAGAAGAACCAGAAAATGACATCCAGCTCTGGCGGACTGAAGTGTTGGCCCTAGAACTTCATCGATTCAATCTTTCCAGCTTCAATCACAATAGTAGATCAGTTTCTCACAACCTTATGAATCTCAATCATAGATCCTTACACCCTCTAATGACTTATGAAACCCTCCTCTTCTGGATTCCTCACAAGGATGGTTAAGTCAGGGAATCACCCACCAACTCTCAAACCCGCAACCGGGCTCGGATACCAAGTTGAGTTAGATAACCAGTGGAAAATGACTGTTGACAAATCAAGCTTAGAATGGGAGGAGAAACAAAGAAGAGGTGAGGAAGAGACAGATCGCAGAAAAGAGGACTATCGATTCCCTTCTTTTATATTATTAACACAAAAAAGAGATGTAAATAGTTACACATGTATGAGTAATATATTGTCCCAGATGTACAGGTTAGATATTTCTCAAACTACGCTTAACATTCCAAGTTTCCAACAGAGAACTCAACAGAAACATACTCTACTCTCAGAGCCTATCTACTACACATACAACACCCCAAAAAAAAAATTAATAAATAAGGAAGGCAGAGGAAGCATTAGGGATTAAGAGTAGTTTTCTTGCCATTGGGAGATTTCCTCTCCTCTCCAGAACAATTGCTTAATTTTTTCTTACCCTTATCCAATCATATAATCCAATCATACAATCAACACAAGTTTCCATGCCAAAGCTATCTAAAATCCCCACATAAACAAGGGCTAACACTGGACAAGAGGTAAAAATGCATTTGCTGGTGGTAACTACTTGCCTTTTCCAATTTTCCACTACTCCACAAATCATGCAACTCATTGCAAATAAAATTATGGCAATCCTGTCTGAAGTTACAAAGGAGCCATTGACCAACCTTTGACAGAGTAGTAACTTTTCCTGGTGGAGAAGCCCTTGATATGTTTTGGTCACCATCAAACAACAGGTAGCGATATCCACGGACATGATAAGCATTTTCACCACCCCATCCTCTTGATAGCTTTTCATCAACTTTCAAGATCTTCATTGAAGCCTGAAAAAAAGAAAGACGCCAGTATTGTTCAAAATCTGTCTAGTTATCTAAAATATTCAAGTAAGTACCAGGGGTAATATTTGGAAAATGGATGCAAGTATTGTTCCATCCCATTGATATCATCCTGTATCCACCGCAGGAAAATTTGTACTTTTACAAATGAAGCATAGCTGAAAGCTTAGTTTAGAACAGAACCCACTCAGCTAACATGTCTCCAAAGCATTCACTTAAACTGAACATCATAAGGAGTGACCATAAGAAGCAAGTTGAACAAGATTTTATTCCAGGAGTTAAGTTACTCGTACACCGAACAAGCCTTTTGATATCTGAGTGACAATTTCAGGTTGTGTACAGAGTTAAACTTTATATACCCCTAAACAACAACAACAAAAACGAAAAAACTCAACCTTATCCCAACTTAATGGGGTTGGCTCATGGATCTGATAAAAAAAAAAAAAAAAAAGGCAAAGTGAAAGTAAAAGGAAAGAAGCCCAATACCAGCAAGTCAGGAAAATCTCAGGCTCTCAGCTATTGGCTACGTGGATCTTTGACCTCTAGTTGGCTCTATCTGAGGTCATACTTCGGACAAGACCTAGACTATGTATGTCAACCTCACAATATCTTCTATGTTCATTTTAGGCCTGTCTCAAGCTCTTTTCGCTCCTTCAATCTGGATTATATCATTCCACCTTACTAGGGCATCCTCAGACCTCCATTGAATATCGCCATACCACCTCAAACAACTTCTCGAAGGGGCAACTTCCAAACCTCCTCAAGTATATTTATACCTTACCTTATTCTTCCTAATTTTTCTGCACATCCATCTTAACATCCTCATCTCTGCGACACATAGCGTCTCTATATGAGACTTCTTAACTGCCCAACATTCTGGCCTATACATCATAGCCGGTCTTATAATAGTTTTATAGAATTTTCTTTAAATTTTAAAAGAATAAATTAGTCACATAGCACTCTAGTTGCACCTCTCCTCTTTATCCATCCCACTTTAATTTTCTGGGGGGATGGATGAAGTGGAGAGGTGAAACTGGAGTGTTCTGTGACCGGCATATTCCATTATATACCCCCAAACACTTCCCAGAAAAGGCCAAAGCTGTAGCACCAACCTTCAACACTTGCGCCTAACTCCAATTCAGTAAGAAAGGAGATTTTACAAGAGAGATCGATTTACTTATGTGGGGACTGTTAGTACCACTTGAACAGGGTACCGTGATATGGAGTTATGGAAAAGGAAAACCAGAGAATAAAAAGAAAATAACAAAAGGAGAGAGAAAAGTAGATTGCACTTGGAATGGGGAAAGAGATCAGAACTCAGGAGCAGTAGAGAAAGAAGATCCAACAGCCGAACCAACCTTCAACTATCACCGCAACCAGCATAAACTAAAAAATTCATTCAATTCCAATCTTTATCAATATCAATTACAACCATATGCATAAATAAACTTTACTAAGAAGAAAAAGGAGCAACCCAGTGCAGGAGGCTCCAGCTACTGCAAGGTCTGGAAGGAGCAAATGTGAGCAGCCTTACCCCCCCCCCCCCCCCCCCCCCCCCCCGCTTCCCAAGAGAGACTTTACTAAAAGTTTAAAACTGAAATTGACTGAAACGATAAAACTATACCAAACAAGGAAACTATCTCCTACATATTTTACTCTCATGTAATAAAATGAAAATTACAACAATAACACAACCAACCGTATTGGACCAAAATCCAAGTTTGGACCTGGTTCATCCTGGTTTAGGTTTCCAAATCAGGTCATGCCAGTCCAACCATACACATGCAACTGCATCAAGATCACTTACGAAGAAAATGAAATCAGGTTTCTATGATTAGGAGTATTAAGCCCTTGAGTTTGAAACCAAAAGAGATGGGTCGAGTTATTGTGCAAGTGATCGATATGATAGGTCTCACACCTATGCATCAAGAGATTTATAGTCTGGGTCTTCACAGACACTCAGTAGTTGCAGATATCATTATCCAGGATGGATGGGCTCTGCTCCTCTCCCCCCATTTCACAGCAATTTGGAGTTTCTTGCCTTCCATCCCAAGAAGGCCTTTAGGGTCAGGTGATATTGTTATATGGACGGCCTCATCTATGGATCTATTCAGTTCTAAGTTGGCCAGGTACCTTGTCAGATCTCGGGGGCCCATTTTCCCTTAGCGTAGTTAGTTGTGTTCAATGACCATATTCCTTGTCATAGCTTTTGTCTGGAGAGCCCTTCCTAGCTCCTTCCAACACAGTCATTTCTTCATCATCGGCAAATCTCAGTCTCCCATGCTTGCTATCTTTGTTGGAATGCCATTGAAGATGTTAATCACCTCTTCTTCGAGTGTCCCTTTTCCTCTTCGATTTGGTCTAGGATCTTCGATAAGTATTGGCCTGGGCAGAGAAGAATCCTCTCCTTCCAAAGAGAGTGGATTTGGGTGGATGACGTTTGTGGGGAAATCTTTCTATGATATGATTGGGAAGTTTGCCTTTGAAGCAACAGTCTTTCATATTTGGATGGAGCGCAACCTTAAGAGATGGACCTACAATTCTAGATCTTTTCGTCAGATTCAGGCCTTCATCTCCTTCAAAGTCAAAAGCAAAGTTTCAAGGACCTTCCTTGGTTGTGTTAACTCCCTAAGGGCATATCGTTGTCTCCTGATGCCTTCCTTCTTCATTGCTTCTTTCCCCTATCCTCTGAAGTGGTGTGTTTTCCCCCTTTGTATTGTAGAATTGTTTCTTTCTCTTAGCGCCCCCCCCCCCTTTGAGGTCCTCCTAGTTTTTTCTCTTTGTTGGTAATGAATATTTAATCACACCCAAAAAAAATTTGTCTATAACATGTTGTTCGGAAGTTGACCGTAACCTTAAAACTCAAGGATAGGGTCATGTGCACCAACTGGTTAGTCTTTTTAAATTGAACACTATGACCAATAAAGACATCCCGACTCTATTCATTAAGGCCTTCCATCCTTATATAGGGTCATCCTTTTTGTCAGCCATTACATTCCCATCAAGATGCATCAAAATAAAGCAGGTAAAATCATATTTGTAATATGCAAAGATTAGGATTACATAGATTTGACATAAATTGTGATCATTTTGATACCCATTTTGTTCAAGACAGTATATAGGGGTCTAATAAGGAGAATGAATCAGGTATCCATAAGGTCAAAATTAATGCACACATGAAAGTGATACGGTGATGTTCATCAAGCATCTGAAGAAAGAAATACATCTACATTAGAAGTTTAACGGCAGAAAATAGCAACATTAGTAGAATTTGTAGCAAATGGATGATAGATGCTGACATTTTCAAGAATTTGTCGCTTCACCATGGAAATTCCCTGCTCTCCATTAATCATAGAGCTAACAGGAATGAGAAGGATTATGGTGAGGTTCTTCTGCTGGAAAATACAAAGATACATTCTTTCATCCGACTGCCGGAGCCACACTGTTGGACTTGAAGAATTTAAACTACCAACTTCTGCACCTGATGTCTCAATAACGAGGAAACCGTCCTTCCCTTTAGACCACTTGTCACGTTGCAAGGGCCTTGGAACATGATATCTTTGACCCTGCCCACCAGGGGAAGTATCACGTGAGGTGTGAGTTTGTTCTATAACAGAACCCAAGTTTGGAGAGATAGATCCTGTGGCAATGAGAGAGGGCGTGCTTCCCTTTCGCAAATAGGACCATGAACTACTTCCAGAGGATAGTGCAAATGGTGTCAGCCTTAGAATCGCATAAGTGAAAAGGTTTACTGTATCATCCTGCAAACAATACTATGTGAGAGGTAAGCTTCAAGATGTGCTAAAATTATGCACCAGAAACAATGCTCACTGGAATACTATCACCATGCAAATAAAATTTTTGGTTCCTAACGATCTCCTACGGTGCATAAAGTGCTAAGTAACAATTCATCTTGATAAGTACTGAATGTCAAACCTACAGAAGAAAGCGTCGTGGACACCAGCAGGTCTTGAAACAAGACCAGAGAGTTACAAGCAGTATTCCCAGCACATGCAGATTCCACTACCCTAACAAGTGACTACCAAAAAAGTACATAAATGGTTAGTATACTGAAAGATTAATAAAAATCATCTCTTAAATTATCCTGAAAGAAAACAATGAATCCTTGAGATTGAAAAGTACACATAGCCAACCACAGATAGAATATTAAAGAACCATAGACTTTTTTCCCCTTTTGGATAAGGGGTTTCTGCATAAGACTTAAACTTGATGTCCATCCTTTTATGCCTTTTGGCGGCGTGGACACTGGTACTCCAGTGTTATACTAAACAGAGATACTAAATACTTGAATGTAATAAGCCTGTTCAATTTTCATGAATTAAAAAGAAGAAGAGAGGAAGCGAGGAAAATAGTGGCAAACTTTGTGTTTTTCTGAATATGTCACTTTAATATGTAGTCATATACAAAGACTATAATACCCCAGTGGAAGAACAGATATAAAATGAACATGGTACTCTAACTTACATATCACAACACTCCCCCTCCCTCAAACGCATGCATGGCTATCAAAAATGCCAGCTTGTTCAAGCTATAATTGAGATGGACCAATAGTTTTTATAACCTCCCTGACATCAAACCAGAAAGAGGCCCAGTTCCAGTTTTGAACAGTCATGACTGGTTTAGACTGGTCCAACTGTAGTTTTAAAAATAAATTATGGCCCAGCTCCAGTTTTGACCGGTTTTGACCAGTCAAACTGCAGTTTAAGGATAAATAAAAAAACGTGTTAAATTTTGGGAAGGTGGGGGTGGGGGGAAGAAACCATAATAAAACAAGAGGGCAGTTGGCACAATGGTAGGCGCTAAGCTGCTCAAACAAAAGGTTTTGGTTTCAAATCTATTTTCTAGCACATTTGTGTTCAACTTTCCCCCAGGGAAACGGTCGAACTGAACCAGCCAGTTTTCTGAAACCAGGCAGTTTTCAGAAAACTAGACAGTATGATTCTGGCTTCAGACCTGGGCAGTTCTATACCCATACCAAACTAAAAAAAAAGAAAAAATAGAGGGAAGTTCTGGTTAAAATCCGGTTTAGCACCATTTCATCCTGGCTTTAGAAACTATGATGTACCCTACTAGATCTTTTGGGGAAAATCTTTGCAACGTGGCTACCCTTCCTCATGAGTGTACAAATTTTTCCTGACATTAACTTCTACTTTATGATGATCAACTATCATGTTGAACTAGATTGTGGTTAATGATAAAAATAATGTCAATGCCATTTAGTTATTAGCTTTATTATAGTGCAAATATGAAAATTTCTCTCTTTTTTATTTCTTCTTCTGCTGGAAGAGGTAATGATAATGTATATGTGTTTTCCAACTCCTCATGCTGGAGCCACGTGCACCAGGTACACCCTTTTTTTTTCCCCCAACTCTTTTTTTATGAAAGTTTCCCAAGTCCTCCAAGAGGACTTTTTCCTATAATGCACCTACATGTGAGACTTAAGTTCTGCTTTTGCACTTGACCCTGCCACTGTGTACTGCTTTGTGCTCCTCAAAGTTACAAGGTTATCCACACCAAGCATTAAGTAGACAAAATGGACAACTTGTCAGGTACAAACCCAGCCCAGTCCCATCAAAATAAGCTTCTATTCCATCACTGAAAAGCTAACAGGGAGGAGGAAGCATTGACCAAGATGCATCAATATTTTGACCCTTCCTCACAAAAAAAAGATAAGTTGATCCTTGAAGAAAGTTATATGTGATACTCTGATATGTAAGGCCAGAAAAAGTACCAAACTCAGTACTCCTAGAATTTTTTGATAAAACATGAGAATTCAATGACAAGCTCCGTGAAAGCCGTTTGAGGTAGTATAGCCATGTTCAATGGAGGCCTGAAGATACCCCTAGTAAGGAAGAGTGATATGATTCAGATCGAATGAGCTAAAGATCTAGGGGAAGACCTAAAATGACCATAGGAGAAATTGTGAAGAATGACATGCATAGTGGTCTTCTCCCAAGTATGACCACAGATAGAGCCTATTGGAGGGCAAGGATCCATGTAGCCAACTAGCTGAGATTCTCCTGACTTGATGGGCTGAGACTCGTTCCTCTTACTCATCTCTCATCTTTTCATTTCTTCAGCCCCCTTCTCTGTTTTGACATCTTTTTTTTTCCCCCTACTTTGTGTGCATAGATGGATCCATGCAGCCGATCCCATTAAGTTGGGATAAGAGTTTGTTATTGTTGTTGTTGTTGGTGTTGTTGCATGAGCATTCCAAAATTAAAAAAAAAAAAGGAGTTAAATATGTCATCTACCTGAACTTCAATTGCAGCCTCCCGCCCCACAGTCAACATTTGAACAGTTCCGCGTTCCTTTAAACAGTCACGAAAAGATGGTAACTGAAGTTTCTTCCCAGCAAGAAAATCTGCCACAAAAGAAAAGGCAATAACTAAGATGAAGAATTCAGCAATTTCATCTTTGACTACCCCATGGTAGTACACAATTACAATTCCAACATAGATAGACTGTTGACATTGCAACAACTAGTGAAAGTATACCAAATAGATATGCAATATTTAATAAACATAAGAGACCAGAAGGACAACTTTAAGTAGCTTCTTAGCTGCCATGATAGATTATGCCCACCAGTTAAATAATCCATGACAAAAAAATACAAATGAGAACGAGCAAGTCCACCACCAGGTTCTTTCTCAAGTAAAGCTCGTATAGATCCATGAAACATCATAAAAAGGGAGTATACTTCTTTAAGAACTTGTTGTAATGCATCAATCCGCCAAATGGCTTCTGCCTCCTTATTTTTCTCGACAATCTGCAACAAAATCAATTAGTTGATCACAAGTACCACCTACACTAATCAACAGGTAAATTGGCCACATCTATACAATAAAAATCACATTTTGCAAATTATATCATTTTTTTATTTTTGGACGAATAAATAAGAGGAAAGAGCCCCCAAAAAAATGTAATACAACGCTATTAAGGGTAACACCAAAAGCCCCCAAAACAGGGAAAGAAAAGTACAAGCAGCAACAACAATCCATACTTGAATGGTATAACCATAACATATTCTTGGCTTCAACACCCACTATTGGGTTGCCAACCACTTTCTTTCCACAATGATGTCTAAGGAGGTTCACGAATCCCCAGGGCCTCTTCTCATGGTCCCCTATTCAAACCATTGCACATGCTGGGTTGCTTCCCACAATGATGTGAGAGAATCCCTACTAAATACCAAAGTCTAGCCCAAACTGTAGGGCCAAGATAGAAATGAAATGGAGAACCCCTCATTCTTCACCCATTCAATAGATGATAGAATTAAAATAGTGTTACTAAGAAAACTAGTTCCACTTCACCCAGTGCCAATTTGTAAACTGGTTGACCCAATTAGATGGTGAATCAATCCATCTCAGTACACAGCATTGCGACCATGGCCTCAAATAAAATCACTTGCTAAGTCTAGAGGGTAGAAACATGCATCTTCATGAAAAATGAGGGAACGGCCCTCTAAGAGAACAGAGGAGGCTATAACTACCTGATCAGTTCGGTGATATGTTTACCAAGCCTCTGTTTAGTCATGCTTTCTGAAAAGGTTGTTTCAAGCTGGGCATGGATAATTCATATGCTCGCTTGAAGGGGAGAATTGAAGAGTATTGTTATTATGCTGGTTCTACAGCAAGAAGGTTTTGGGTACATAATTTTGGGTGTAGAAGTATTTTATATACTGTTTAGTAGGATGTCTAGCATCAAGGCATATTGTAAATCTCTAGTACTAATTCACTATATATAATATTATAGTGCCCACAGTTTGACAAATTGTACAAACCATAAGCCTATTTTTCTCTCCAAGCTTGCAGCTCTCTCTCTTCTCTTACATTGCTAGCACTGGTTTCCTGTGTTTGATATTGTTTCAGAAGGAAACAAGCTTCTTGCCATGGATTTGCATCATAGGTAGTTGCTTTCTGATATTATAGTTGTCACAGCACCAAGGCAAATCAAGGCGGTGGAGAGTTGTCTAAGCGCTTCGGCGAGAAGGCAAACGCCTTGAGGCGAACAAGGCGACCAATTGTTATTTTTTATTTTTCCTATTTTCTAACATTATTTAGTAAGCTATATATACCTTGTATCATAAAAAATCAAGATTGAGCAACATCAAGTCATTAAAAATCAACATTTAGCCATATTAAATCATAAAAAATTAACATCAAGTCATATTAAGTTATAAAAAATCCAAATTTAGAGCAATGCTCTGGTTCTATAATAAGTTTGACTAGTCAAATGATATTATTTTTACATGAGACTTTTTGTATCAGTTATAATATAAAACCAGCTTTCCAACAAGTCTAAGATTACTTAAATCTAAGTTGTCATGACAAAGTTATGCTCCGGTCAAACTTATTTTTAAGTGCGCGAATGCTGTTAAAATCGCCTGAATGAAAATAATTTTATGGATATCAAAACAAAAAATTATTTTACCGGACTTTTGGTTTTTAGCAATGTTTTAACATGATAAAATTTATAAAATTTTCATAATTGAGAAAAACTCCAGCATTTAAAAGTTGAAAATCGCCCCTATAACCAAAATCCAGTTTTTCTTCTTGGATTGGGGTTTTGACTTTTTATCCTTTTGGAATTTGATTTTTAAACTATTTTTATTGGATTCAAATAGGGGGTTATTTGCTTATTTATGAATAATATCATTTAAGTAAATGAAATAACAAATATAAAAAACATTTACTTAAATGATATTTGGCATAAATAAGTGCCAAAACACATTTTCCTGGGGCCTAGGCGACAGTCGCCTTAGCGACGCCTTGACAACTATGTCTGATACTCACATTTCGTTCGAAAAGTTTGAGTTCAGGCTCTTATAATGAGTCTTTCTAGCTGATGTCAGGGTCAACCAACGTTTTAGCCAATTATCGGGCTAAGAGCATATTCACAAGAGTAGCGACATATTATCAATATTTAACTCATGTCGGCAATAGTTTCTTCTTTATCATTCACTTATTTAGAGCCCTTTTTTCTTGCATTTTCTTTTCCCTTTCAGAACACTGCCTTAAATATTGTTCAGGTTCCTCGCATTTATGTTATGAGATCCCGGATAAAATCCACAAAAGCTATATAAACAAGGGTAAGTTACACATATAGCGCCATCAAATTGCTAACAGTTGCCTCCCTTCACCTTTGTGAAATGCGCTTGACATCTGTCATGGTTTTCCAACACATTGCAGGTAAACGCCTTCTGGCCTTCCATTAAGTCACCATAAGTTAACTTGAGTTAAAACTAGCAAATGCTTATGCAACCATTTTGAAAAAACAAAATTAACCTCAACAAGCTTAGAACAACTGACAGATGCTTGTAAAACTTTTCGACGGACAAAAAAAGGACTTTAAAGTGTAAATAAAAGAAAATTCACGAACGAAAAAATATACAGCACAATTGGGTTCACATAGATTGCTCTATAACTATAAGTATGAACAACAGAATTTTCATCATTACAAAACTCAACAGAAAGAAATGAGTAAAGGATATTTTTGTTTAATTGGACATCTGGTTAGCTCTGTCCTGGTTTTAATAGCAAAAGGAGGTATATTAATTCTCAAGAAAGATGGAGCTATGAAGTTAAACTTGTAGATGCCAGGTAGACAATAATTGAGGAACTAAAGAATGAGATGAGGAAAGAAGGATGCTGAACTAATGATCCAAGTCTCAAATTTGTTGAGCAAATGATGTTCAAGCAATGGCTCTTTTAATAAACAATGTAACCTGCAACTATCTGATATCCATCATTAGGAGGACATAATGAAAAGAATTCACACCATCACCATCCAGATATCTGGCTCTGCCTGATAGAAAACATGGGAGTGCCTCTCTGCTTCAATGACCTCACAGGCAGCTTCAGGAGAGAAAATTCTGCATAAAACTGGTGTTATGCCAACAACTTGGAAAAAACACAAAATTAGGAGAATTGAAAGAACCAAAGTAACTGCAGAAATGAAATCAGCACAATACAAAATATCAGTTAAACACTCTGGACAAAAGGCCTTCTGTTGGACAGTTCAGGGAAGTCAAGAAGATATAGGAATGGTGGATTTCCGATAATAACAGAACTGAATGATCAAAGAAGATGAGTGAATCTGTGCCAGATTCTGTTTTGAATCCTTTAGCAGAATCTCAAAGTTATCTCCCAACAAGAACCATCACTTTGTTTTGTTCATAAATAGATTTCCTTATGTTGATGGATGAAAGTGGCTTTTTTACTCGTTACTCTTTGCTGATGGAATTTGATATGCGCTGCTATGGCCCCAGTGTATGTGAGCCCTGATGGCTTTGCAGTTTTCCATTATCTTTTGTGTACAAGGAACTTCATAGGAAAATCATACGACCGGCCACCACACCAATCATACAATTGGCTATAATTCCCAAATTGATTGGTTATAATCAATTTGGCGTATGATTGGCGTGGTGGCCAAATTGATTCAAGTAAATATGTGGGCATAGTTAAATATACATAGGACAATCATACGACTAGCTATAATGAATGGTGCATATTGTTGGGCTGTTAAGAAGCATCATATAGATAAACTCAGCGTAGACGAGATGAGAATGTTAAGATGGACGTGTGACAAAACTAGGAAGGATAAAGTAAGGCATGATCAAATTAGAGCTGACTTGGGAGTAACTCTCATACATAAAAACTACAAGGAAGTCACTTGAGGTGGCATGGAGATGTTCAACCGAGGCCTTTAAATGTTCCAATACGAAGGAGAGATTTGAATCAGAATGAAGGGGCGAAAAGAACCAAAGACAGACCTAAAATGACTCCGGGAGAAGTAGCGAGGAAAAACATGCACAGCTCTTAGGCCTTGTATCAAGTATGATCTCCAATAGAGCTGATTGGAGTGTAAGGATCCATGTAGCCTAACCCATTTAGCTGGGATAAGGCTGAATTGTTAGTTGAATTTTCAGTGCTTGAGGCACTTTTCCATTCGAGTTAGCGTCAACGAATACAGCATGACAACAAAGTTAAAGGGCCCTGCTTCACAGACAGAATGGAAGTTTCCAGGAATATTAAGCTGTACCCATTATCATCAAAGAGTGTTCTTTAATTATCGCCTGTTGTATGAATAAATTCACAAGGTCATATTTATATTGCTAATTATTTGGATCAGAGATTACATAATGCGAATGGTACGAATATCATTTATTCACACATTCTAAGAAACGCTAAACCGAAGTGTATGAAAATGCTAAAGACAGAGCTCATGAAACCCAGATGTGTATTTTTCTTTCCGAATCATATTTTCACAAGGTTTGCCAAAGAAATGAATAATCTCAATATAAAAGTGAAAAAAGAAATCACCAGAATGATTCTACTAACCTTGTAAAGGTGATAAGTCCTTCGCTAAGCCCAATTACAGAAAGTCGCGTGGAGAAGGGCAAATCAGCAGGAAAAAAGAATAAAATCTTGTCAAGCTCCTGTCCTTCATGTTGTCCCCTTCTTAGATCAAATACACAAAATTGAAATCCTTCACTGCCAGTAGTAGTGGACGATAGCCCCATTATTGAATACTTCCAGAATCGGAGCGAACTAGACGATACACATAATAAAATTCGTCGTAAGATTGTTAGAATTCACAGAAGAACAGAAACTAAAAACAAATTTTGCTTTGAAGAATGAAAGAGAACAATCTGGGGAGCTTACTTGATTCCTTATATAGATCTGTGGCTTGAAAATAGATTCGAAAAAGATTTAATTTCACCTCCCCAGAAG
>NC_056569.1:6086438-6086639 GCF_013358625.1 Macadamia integrifolia
GAGCCCTAATTTCTATTATAAAGATGCAAAATTTCGGGCGGGTTGGGTTGGGTTGGGTTGGGTTGGGTCGGATTGAGGCCTCAACCCTAACCCAACCCAACCCTGACCCAGGGTTGGGGTTTTTCATCCCTAACCTTCCCTCAAGGTAAAGCTTGGCCCAAACCCTGTTCAGGCTTAGGATGGGCTAAGGCGGGTTCGGGT
>NC_056569.1:6086659-6131109 GCF_013358625.1 Macadamia integrifolia
GCAAGATCGATTTGGCTAAATTAAAATTGGTGTTGTTGAAAAAAGGAATTGAGGTCCAGCCTGATGTGAAAACACAGCAAGTATTCTTTTTTGACCGAGATGGTGAGCTTCTTGACTTTTTTTATTATTATCATAATATCTAAGTTGTTTCTTTAAAAAAAAAAAAATTAATGCAAAATTGTTGAGTTTGTCTCGAATTCTTGATCCATTTTGAAATTTGACCCACTTCGACACATTTTGGTGGCGATCCGAATGAGAAGTTTTTTTAAGATCTGTGATGGAAGCAGAGGGGTTGGGCCGATAGACCCAAGCCCGGAGCCCATCACTAATCTTGTATGGGGGTGCGGAGGATATGGTTTGACCGGATCGATTGCGACCGATGGGCCGACCTATGACTTGGAGTATATAATGTATTGTTCTCTTGTTGAGCAAGTCATTGTATTATTAGGGGGTTTTTCGAGCTAGGGTTTCAGGGTGAGTTTTCTCGTCGCTACTTGGGTGTAATCTCTTTTTTGCATAGTGAAACATCTTCTTCTTTGCCCGAGGACATAGCACACTACTTTGGTGTGTGAACCTCGTTAAATCTCTGTGTCGAGTGATTTTTTTGTCTATTTATTTTCGTATTTATTGATGTTTGATCTAACAAAAACTATGATGAATTTCATGGGTTTATTATTAATCACATACAAGTTTCTCAAAATGAAAATTAAAGATTAAATGAAGATCAAATGAACAAGTCCCATTATGGTAATCCATCCGTGGGTTGCTTAGAAGGTCAAGGCGAATTGGGGATTATGTGGATGTCTCAAGTTTAGTTCCCCATCTGTGCATCTCCGATCAAGTGGAGACTGTGGCGGTGGGTTATTGTGCTAGTCTCCCCGTGGATTAGTCGAAGTGCGTGTAAGTTGACCCGAACATCTTGGTTAACAAAAAAAAAAAAAAAAAAAAAAGTCTCATTATGGTTTTAGTGCATCAGTACCAAACAAGTTTGTGGTAACAAAACCAATGTCCATCAGTTGAAATCTCTGTAAGAGAAAATACCACTCATATACATCAAACTACAACAATAAACTTGAACATAACAACATGAAATATACCCTTTTCATTTTCCAGAAACATCTCGTCCCATTTGTTTTATCCCAATTTGAGCTACTCTTTGAAATCTTTTCATTATTTTTTGTAGGTAATACCTGGAGGTTAGGAGCCGGGAGGCTCCACAAAAATATGAGCTGAAACTGTATATTTGGTATCAAAACAAAGTACATGTATGCATAGACGAAAGTATGTCTTTCTATGTAAACAAATTGGTCGTAATCTGCTTTCTTACGGGAAACATGAATTGGTGTACGTTTCTTTAGGTTGTCTTTGGTCTGATTTTTATTTCTACTTTTGAGACTTATTTTTATTTCTGTGATTATTTTTGATATCGTGTTTGAAATTTATACCTTCAAAAATTAGAATCTTAAATAAATAGAAATTAAGAAATAATTAGAGAGTTGTTTCTCTTTCCAAATTGGAAATTCTTTTACCAATTTGGTGCAACTTCTTGTCACCAAAGTGATGAATAAAACAATTTTAATTTTCTTTTAATTACCCCTTGTTGTATTCCCAAAAGTTTTGTAGAATGAAAAACATGGTTTCAAAAATTTTTAAAGCTATTTTATTCGATATTTATGTGAAGTGATAGTATTTACCCTCATTGAAAAAAAAAAAAAAATCCACCCACAAGTGAAGGGAATATGCACCTATTTAAAATGTATTGCTAACACAACATGTGTCAAGGGGATGAAAGAAATTAACAAAATTAATTGTGGAACCTATATCCCCTTAACACATGTTGGGTAAATAGCATACATGAAGTGTACATGGAGATTCCCCTTTCTCTTCACCATTCTCTATCAAACTCTGGAATTTCAATATTTTTTTAAGGGGAAAAATATTGCACCTAGTTGCAAGGGAATTAATGAGGGGGTGCATATGAGCATAAAGACTAAGGTGGGAGCGTAATTTTTCCACTTTCCATTTGGGCACAGGGGATATGCAATTAGGAACCACTCTTTGGCCCATATTTTAAATGGAAAGAAGAATGCTACCTGGACGCATGGCCCTTGCACCTACATGGAGTCAATAAGGATTCCATAAGGACATCAACAGGATAAGGTATTTCATATTTCAGACGAGCAGGATTGTCATTTTACCCGTGTTTGGCTCATGAGCCATCCAACTAGGTATAATTCTTTCCCCCATTTTTTAAATTTTCAAATACATTACTACACTAACCTTCTCCAGTTAGAAATTTCAAATTTAAATATAGGCATTAGAACTGGGAAATTAGTAATCTACTCAACAAACATATTAATTAAAAGAAAAAGCTGCAAAAACTTGAGCTTTTGCACCCGTTACATTATGAAGTAGGCCATGACTCAATTAATTTTACCCAAAAAAAAAACTGAATCACAAGACGTAGAATCCCCAACTTATTATTTATGGTGTACGAAAATATTGAAGTTGGCGAAAATGTTTATGGGCAGTAGCAATTGCTTGTGTGGGAGACTGATCATCCTCTTGTTTCCCAATAATCTCAGTGTAAACTTCAGAATCCAATCTGAGATAGAAGATCCATAAAACAGTTTAATAAGGGACAAGAAGTTGATGAAACAACAGTCATTTTCTCCTTCATAGCCAAGAACAAGCTTTAGTGGATGATGGTTGAAAAATACATCTCAAGAAGAGTGAAAATATATAACAAGAAGAGTGAAAATATATAACAAGTTTTCTTGATGTTGGATTTTATATATTATAAAATATAATAATTACTTTAGTACTAAAGTTTTAAATAATGTCAAAACCCTTTTCCCTCTTTTTGCTTTTTGAAAGTTGTTTGTCCACAAGTAAAAACAAGTTGAAAATGAGCTAAAGTAACTTTTCACAAAGTTAATCCTACATTGCTTCGAGATGAAAGGTGCGAGGGATATATAAAAAGGATAGTTTCTTAAGAATGTAAGCCCTTCGACACGTGTGCTAGCCGAGCCGAGCCAAGTCGGTACAGGTGTGGGTGTCCAGAGATATATCTTTTTACACAAAATTTGAATATGTATATACATGAAAGAACCCATACGTACCTATACATTAGGTTCACACCCATTGATATTAGACATGCACTATGTATACAGACACCTTCTCCTATACAATAAAAGAAGTCAAAACGAGATTGCCCTCTGTTAGGGTTTTAGGATTTTCTCTGTTGGGTGAAAGTGCTCTCTGTCAACACATTTACTTAGTGTTCTGCAGACAAACAACCTCTGTTTTTATTCAAAAAACACTATGTTTTCTATTTTGTATACAGTACGAATATTGAGTATTACCTTCATTCTTCCCTATTGCAAATACTTATTGGAGTTGCAGCTTAAGTGTTTGGAGAGTTGATTTATCTTGGAGGTGAGAACGTGTGGTCAACCCGGTTACATACAAATAGGGGGCGTTCAAATACCTTAAGGAGAGCATTTTGATACAACTCAACTCTATATTTTTTGAGGTTTTCTATTTACATTTGTGCATCTTTATTTTGATCTGTAAGTGATACTCTCATTCTTCGTTTAATAATATTTATTAAGTGTTTATCAAAGTCTTATACCAATTGCCTAAATTATGTTTCTTATGCTTGATGCCCAAGTTAGATTGATTACGTGTCAATGACTCATGAACCTTGTCAGCTTTTTCAATTGACTCCAATTGGTAGAATATTCAAGTTTGGATACTCCATTTGCTCTGTATTAAAGGTTGCAAAGTTTCATCCCATGCCTCTTAATCCCTAAATACCTACTATACAGTGTCAATCGATTGGTTTGGTTTGATTTGTTTTGATTAGGTTGAATTAGTTTTGGGGTGAAATTGGATAAATTCAAAATCATACCAATAAGGGAAGGTATGGACTTATCTTGATTTTTTTCTTATTGGTTGTTATCAGTTTGCTATTGGGTTCAATTCAATATATTTCGGTTAGAACATGATTTTTTTAGTTTCTGGGTTGGTATCGATTTCTTATCAATTTGGTTATAGTTCAGTTTTTGAAGTTTGGAATAATTTTCAATCGGTCCTGTGCGTTATAGTTTTCAGTCGGTTCCATAATACCTCAAGTCAAAGCCGGATCGATAAAGAATTAATTTGGTTCAGCTTGAACTTTTTCAATTGGTTTGACCGATTCAATTTAGTTTTGGTACAGTTTTTTTTTTTTCACACACACATACACCAAAAAAATTTACTTCCTTGCTGGCCCTTCAATCCAAGGCACACTACAAGGCCCTAAATCTCAGCCACATGTTACTTTAATTGGAGCTCAATATATGTGAGTATGTTTGTATGTTAAGTTTCTGCACATTGAGGGTTGATGTTTTATCTAATTCTCACAGATCAAACATCTTCCTTTAGAACTTTTTTGGGTTCAAGTTCAAAGGCCTGTTGATCACTACATAATAAACCCACATAGGGGCAAGCACATACCCCTGGAGAAGTCAACAGGGGTCCCACCAATGCACGGGAGAGGAGTTGATAAAGTGACAACCCTCATGCAGGTACTCCACTGTTGGCGACTTGGCGTGACGTAGTCTTCATACCATGTGGCCCTACATTGTTGCTACTCTGAGAGAACCGACCTAGTCGATTGAGGGTGGCAAGAACTGGACAGATCTATGTTGGGCTTCTTCCCGGCCAGGCAATTCTTAGAAGAGATAGAAGGTAACAGTGGGACAATAGAGTATCAATCACTTTGTTGGTTGACTCATCTTCGCTTTGTTCATCGATCATTATTGTTTGAACCAAATTAGAATCCGATCCACTAGAGAAAAGAAGCAAAGGAATATCCATAAAACAGCTCAACACATTACAAGAAACAGACAAAGCATCATCCACGTCATCCATAGCCTTCTCTCTTTCACTAAGTTTGATTCGTACCCGCGCGTGAGGCCTGAACAAGCTCTTTAGGAAGCACCTTTATGTACTATGAAAAGAGATTCAGCTCTTGCTAGATGCCTAAGGATGAAGGTGAATGACTCATGAGTCGTGCCGGCTGAATTGACTTGATTCGAATTGAATTTGGATCCTCTCCACCTGGCCGTACTCTTAAACTTCATCTCACAACATTCATGGAATGTGGGTGAGTTGTCTCTCTGTATTTCGTTTAAGGAGGTTAAAGTCCTACCAAAGAAGGAAGAAGAGGATAAATAACTAACTATTGTCAAATAAAAATGAAAAATTTTGGTTTCTTCAAAATAATGGGGGAGGTGTTATCCACATTCTTTTGATTTCGACCACCACCGAGAGTGGGTATACCAATTAATTCCCATTATATATATATATATATATATTCTCATCAAAAGGCCCATAGGCAACTGAGGTGACAGCCCAAGAGGATGGGTAGGGTGGGGATGTCAACCGGTTTTAATCCTGTCTAATAGGGCTTTTCCATTTTAGAACATTATACCGTGATTGGCCCGTTTAAGTAATAGGTCCTAATATGCTAGGCATGGTCTCATTTATAAACGGTCGATCAAGTATCGATCTTTAATCCAACTACTGAAAATCGGGCTTTAAATGAGCTAATAACACATTTATCCCTAAATGGGCTATATTGGACTCTAAACAGGCTATAATCAGTCTTTAAGTGGTCTTTAAACGTGTCAAGCTTAGTAAACACGTTCTAAATGAGCTATAAACAGGCTATAAATGGACCTTAAACATATCGAATAAAGTCGGACTATCAATCGCCATCGAGTAGCACCCTTGAACTGAAAACTATATATTCATAAATGTGTTGTGCTTCATGTTGCAGCTCAACATGGTTATTAATTGGGCAATGTAGGCTTTAAATAGTCAAGTTCGATTGGGCCTATCGGTCCAGGCCTGTAATTAACACCCGTATGGCCTAGAAGTTCCAAAAGGGAGGGCGGCAATGGGGGTCAGAATCCAAGTGATCTTTCCCTTGGATTTAGGCTAGCACCATATTGTACTGATTGCCACCACCACAACAAGAAGAGATGCTTCCCCTCGTTGCATTGACCTTTTCCTTGGACTTAGTCATTACCCTTCTTTTTGGTCAGTAACCATGTCACATTTTAGCATCCAAACTTCATTTCTATTTGCATCAATTAAGGTCTCCAATTCTGAAAAACTCTGGAATTCAACATAATTTTTTTGGATGGATGAAAATATATTCAATGAAGTCCAAAAATAATAAAAACATGGAAAGAACTTTATGACAAAATCATCGGCCTATCTCTACAATCGAATCAAGCTAGAAGAAAAATCTGAAGAGACTAAATCAAATCCTCATATAAACTTTACGATCTATGATATTCGAATAAATTGACCTTGTCGAAAATGATTTTGGGGTGTTGTATCATCAATCTCTTCATTAGCAGACTCATCGATGGAGTTGAGTGGTGCACCGTAGACCCTCATTAATTCTCCATTCCAATGGCTTTGTGCATGGCCATGCATTATACGCGGTCATGCATAAAACCCTTCCCCATGGTTTCTCATAATATCCATTCCAGCTCATAAAGTACACACACACTTTGGAGGAAATGCTCCCCTTTTTATGATAATCTATTTTGAGGAAAAAAAAAAACCATTAATATAATACATTCATTGTTAGATCAAACACCAAGAAATACGAACATAAATAGACAAAAGATCCGCATGACACAGAGATTTAACAAGGTTCACATACCAGTGTGGTGTGTTACGTCCTCAGGCGAAGAAAAAGATGTTTCACCAAGCAGAAAAGAGATTACACTCAAGTAGCGGCGAGAAAACTCGCCCTAAAACCCTAATTCAAAAAATCCCCAAAATACAATGACTTTATCAACAAGACAACAGTACATTATATACTCTAAGTCGCGGGTCGACCCATTAGGATAGGGTCGATCCAATCGAACCAACCTCCATCAGAGACGTCCACAGCTTCCTTGGCCTTGCTTCATTTTATCGTCGCTTAATTTGCAATTTCAGCAGTATGGTTGCTCCAATAAGTGGTTTTTTGAAAAAGGGGAAGTTTCAATGGAATGACGAGTACGAACAATGTTTTGCCAATATTAAAATGAAGTTGATGACGGCCCAATGCTTGCACTACCCAATTTTGAGAAGGTGTTCGAGATTGAATACAACGCATGTGGCATAGGCATTGGCGGTGTCCTGTCCCAAGAAGGGTGACCAGCGGTTGGCAGTGTCCTCTCCCAAGAAGGGCAACCAGTGGTCTACTTCAGTGAGAAGCTCAACGAGGCGAGACAAAATTGGAGCACCTATGAGCAAGAATTATATGCAATGATTCAATCTTTCAAGACATGGGAACAATATTTGCTGCCAAAGGAATTCAGTCTACACTGACCATGAAAGTTTGAAATAATTTCAAACTCAGAAGCACCTGCACAGGATGCAGGCCCAATGAGCGTCATACTTAGCAAAGTTTACCTACACTATCAAACACAAATTCGGTGCTTCAAATCGAATGGCCGATGCTATGAGTTGTCAAGCAACCTTGCTAGTCACCATGCACATGGAAGTTAAAGGTTTTGATTGCCTCAAGGAGTTGCACAAAGATGATGAAGACTTCCGTAACATATGGGAAAGTGTGTCTCAAGGCAGCCCATGACATAATTTCATATCCTTTTGGGGCCAAGATTTGAGAGTTGAGCTGACGTTTTCTCCTTCTATTGGATTTAGACTGAGAGTTGATTGGTTGGGGGATTATGGCTTTGTTGTTCAAGGACTTTCTGATTGTTGGGTCGAGGACTAAGGGAAGTACCTGGGCTTCCTGGGTATTACACAAGCAGACAAGCTGGTTTGGGTGGTGGGCTTTGAGAGGGTTGGGAGAGGCAAGAAATCTTAATGGTTGAGGGCTTTAGGCTACGGATGATGGGATGTGTGATGGGCTTGGATGAAAAATATGGAAATTTGATAGGATGGGGAGAAGAGACATGATAGTTGACATGGCTTCAGACCCTTGTAATAATTGGGATAGGCAGTGAGTTCCAGGCATGCTACTAAGGAAAAAAATTAGGTTGTTGTCTAGGTGGCAACCAGTGAAATGGAATAATTCATCTTCACCCTAGGGTTTCTTTTCATTGTTTTAAGTTTTAATATTTAAAACAATGTCCTTCTAGATTTCATTTCATTGGCGGCCAAACGGGGTTGCCTGGGCAGCAGCCAAATTTTATCCTTGCTGAGAAGAGGTAGATAGGACACAAATGATTGGGGTGAGAATTAATGTACGAGGATGAGGGAATGGCAGGGCTGAGGTGCATAGGATTACAGGAGGGTGTTAGGATTTCAGTACCAGGCTAGTACCACTTAATGGTTGTGAGGGGGGATTGAAGTTTTCGTATGTTTCTTTGGAAAATTTTGGCTAGAGCTGTTTGTGTTAAGATCATTGTTGGAAAACCAGGTTTTGTGACCTGACTCATCATCTTCAAAACCTGGTGACAAAAAAGAGTCATGTCAAAATTTCCCCTCTCATTTCTATACTAGTCTTCCTCAAGCAATCCAAATAAATAAATTAAATGGGACAAGATAGAATAGAAGAGTTTGTTTTTCAAAAAAAAAAAAATTATGAAACCCATCATTCATTGTCTCTTGGATGACAATGATAAGATCCGACTTGGAGATGTCAATCATGTTTTTTTAATTAAAATTTAGATGTATACACCCAATAATCTTTTTTTTTTTTTTTTTTTTTTTAGAAGTATATACCCTCAATAGTCGCTAGAATCAATATAGAAGACCTCAGACATTGAATATTTAACATCATTAGAATATAATTTAGTTAAATTAATTATCCTTACTATTATTTTTGTAATAAGGAAATGGAACGGTTTAGCATGTGCTTATGGCTTGTGATTTCCGATCCAGGCTGTTGGGCCATTAGGCATAAGATCAGAATCCTTCAAGGCCCCCTCTGTTTTAGATATTTTCAAGTCATTTTGTCTTAGATCCCAGGTTATAAAAGTCTGATCATAAACATTGTCTAAACTCTGTAGGAAGCTTTGAGGCAAGAACAGATTATGAAACACAAAACCCAACCTAAATGGTGAAAATAATTCTACATAAGGAAAGCACATCTATGCATAGGCAACAACATTTGAGCAAGCTCAGAGGTTGGTGTGGGGAGAAAAAGAATTCATATCCTACACAATCAAAATCTGTGACAAAAATACATAAGAATCTCAAGCAATCCATGAATACTCAATTTAAATAACTATCTAATATAGATTCAGAGACTTAGTGATTTGAGGGACGACACCATCCAACTTTTCAGCAACGAATCATATTCATATAGTCCTCCTTGAACACAGAAATACTGCTGCTTCTTCGTTGGAGAGTAGAGAATAACGGAGGACTTCATTGTAGGATTCCCATCCTCGACCCTAGATACATTTAGCAGGAATGTATCGTGGCTGTGTTTACCCATTACTGTGAAAAAATCTCCCCAACGGACTAATTCTGACATATCGTAAGTAGTTAAAGTAAATGAGAACCCCATGGTCTTGCTATCCTCAAGTAACCATATATCCATAGGCCATGGATTTGTGCAGGCATAATTATCAATTAAGGCAAGAGATCCATCCATTGGAACTAAATATCTTCTTCTTATAGACTCTCTTCTAATAGGAAGAGGACAGCAATCGATAGTCCAAAACTTCTCACTGTCAATGTCTAACGCAAGAACATATTGATTATAGTAGTCATCATCAATGACTATGAGCCGATAAAGGGTTCCATCCAAAAGCACCGGATCTGTTAATAGTTGATTATATGATAATGTTGGGAAGTCTAACTTTCTCCATGAACTTTCACCCACTGTAAGTATCTCACTATATCTTATAATCTTGCTCCAATCGTAACCGAATAACTCATAAACTACGATCACTTTATATTTCTTGCTTAAGCTGCCGATACCAAAACCAAAACTATTTTGGATATTTGTGCTTGAGTTTTTTGGGGGTATAAAAAGATGTGATTTGGGCAACTTCATAGTCTCTCTTGTAGTGGGATTATGGAGGCAGATGCGAACCAAACCCAAACCAATCCGTGGCGCAATCTGTGTTAGCAATTCGGACGAATAATTCAGCCGAATCGAATTTTTCCGAATTAAATCAAAAATTCGGATTGAATCCGAATTAAAAATAAAATTCGGTAAAAAACGTGAATTTTACTAATTTGAATTTAAAACGCAAATAATTCGGGCTGAACCGAATTAAACCGAATTATTCGGTCCACTTAAACAATATTTAAAAAAAAAAAACAAAAAAACAAAAAACAAAACATCATATTCGTTTTTTTGACCGAATCCTTAAATTAATCAATCGAATTATTCCGAATAATTCCGAATTTGCTAACTAACTATGGGCGCAATACAGAGAAAGCCGTTTCAAGAACCCACAATATCAATAACGTGCCCTTTCAGCGGTTCAAAATCCCCAATTGGGATGTGTGTGGCTTTCCTCCAGTCACCACCTTCCCCTTCCCCAGCACTCACCATGAGTTGGCTGCTCATCTTATAGTCTATTGGTGGACATAGTGACATTGTAAGAACAAGAGTGGGTGGTCGATGATGCATCATGGATTTAGTGAAGTGGAGGTCGATGAAATAAGAATCATATAGAAAGGTTGACCAGAATTTGCATACACTCATGCATCGGAGAACAGATTCAATGGGAAGTCTACTCAAAATCTCATAAATAATGTCCCGAGGGAGATTCATAATCATACCTGCTGCATCAGAATCAGAATTTCTTGCTGTATTATTATGGCTCCTCCTCCTCCTCACTTGCTTTGGGGTCATCTCCTCCATATTCGATCAACTTCCTTTCGTTTCTTCTCGTCCTTGTGACCCTAATTTCTTATATCAAAGCCTTTTAACACATATTTAGATATCTCAGATAGAATGCACAATCCGATTCTGATTTGGACTTCCTGAAAAATGGATAACAGCATCCAGAATCCAGACCGCCCAGCGCGTATCTGACGGCTGACAACACCTTGGCCGTTGGATGCGCACCGGGGGCATGGGAGAAAAAAAAAACAGATAATTCCAAAGCACTCTTGGTATCTATTTTGGCTGTATGCTTTCTCTCTCTACTATTAGGTTTAGGGTTCATTGCCGCTTGAATTGCCTGTCTGTTTAGAAGGGATTAGGGGGATAACCTAACATGTGGGCCTCAATCAAGGTTTGAAATCTTGTTTTGTTTCGGTGTTTTTTAGTGGGTTGAGAAACTGAAGTTTCGTTTTTTTTCTAAGAAATTTCAGCCAAAATAGTGTTTTTTTTTTTTTTTTTTCGTGGTCAAACAATCATATTTTGACCTGAAACTTGGTGGGTAACTTATTAATTTTAAGATTAATAAACATGATTAAAATATAAAAATATAAAAATATAAAAATATAAAAATATAAAAATATTAGGACATGACATTATTTTATAGCTACACCTTTTTTCGGCAGCAACCGTCAAATTGTTCTGAAATTTTTACCTGATTTTGGAGAAAGAATTTAACTTTCCTAAGCTTTCAAGAAAATTATGAGTCCCAATAAGTCTCATATTTCCTTCAAAATTTCTACCTAAATAGGTAAGACTTTGTAAGTTACTGTGGGTGAAATAAATAGCTTGTCCCATTATAAGAAAAATGGCTTCACTGATTTCATAAGAATGTTCTTCAAGCTTGATATCATGATAATAAAAGCAAAATGAGTTTGCAAAAAGCTCCACAAAAGGGAAAGCATCTTATTCTCATGGGATGCTGCTGCAGATGGAAAAACAGTCCTGTTTAACTTGAATATTGTGTATTACAGCTGAACTTTGTGTTCACATACTTCTTAATATGCAGAATCATTATGGTTCCAATATTAATGAAATGTCTACCTTCTGAGTAGTAGAATGTGAAACTTTCCCTGAAGTCAATGTATTGGTTCATCCATCATTGGAAGCTTACCAATTAATACAAAGAGAATGGCAACATGATTCAACAGAGCCACATTTGAACTTTTATAGGTTTACAGGTGAAAGCCATTGTATACACACCACTACTGTCTCCATAATGTACAATTAACTTGCATCGAACAGTTTGGAACACCTGCATAGAAGAGGAAAAAACTCTTATAAAGGGACAGGTGACTTCACAAGAAACTGAAGTAATTGCATTTTCTTTTACATAAAGACAAGTAAAGAGTTTGATTAGGGGCAACAGTTGGGGAAAACTCAAGGTCAGCTCGAAGTCGAGTTGACCCAGAAGATAGTCTTTTGGTTTCTTTGAAGCCAGGAAACATCCATCACCAACAGATACTAGGTCACAGTAGGCTGAGTTGAATAATAGCTGAAGGAATGGCTGGATGGAAAAAAACTGGGAGTAGAAAAGTAATTATATGCAGTTACATAACAATATGGCCAGCTTCTCAATGTCCATACACCAGAACCTATGGAAAACATGTATGCCAGGGAAGGACTCAACACCTGATGTCTCCAAGGACATGATTTAGGCAGAAAGCCGACCCAATTTGGCAAAGCCAAATCTGGTTGTCAAATTCTGAATTTACCTAAACATGCATGTGTTACATGACCCACCAAATGATGTGTCCAGCCAAGGAGACCTATTAGGCTGAAATCTGATTCAATTTGGATTTGCAAGTCAACAGAGAGAAGACCTATGGGTAATGATTACTAGGTTCATTGTTCTGCCTAGGGTTGTTCTCCAAAGTAGTTCTTGAGGGCTCATTCAACCTAGGAAAAGCAAGGTTATGAATCAAATCTACATAGGCATTCTCAATTGAAATAAGTCTTACAATACAGATAGTCAACCTATTACGTTGATCATTGAAGTTACTGTGTAGAACATTCTCCAAAGGAGGAATTTGAAGAGTGGTAGCACCAAACCTGCCAGACATCTCCACATTTGCCATACCACACACCCACAGTCCTTTTGCTAATGACTCTTCTACAACCACTATTTGCCCAATACAGAAATTGCCTGTTTTGCTGTTCCGTATTTCCAAGTTGGACTAGCATACATTCACTTCCTTTCACGCCTTCCATAAGATATCTTTCAACCCAATTGATATGTCCTTGTAAAACTGCATAAATTTGAGATAGTTATTTGTTAAGTTTGTCTCGAATTCTTGACTCGTTTTGAAGATTGACCCGATCCAACATATTTTGGTGGTGACCTGAATGGGAAATTTTCTGAGATCTATGATGGAAGCAGAGGGCTTGGGCCGGAGCCCATCACTGATCTCGTATGGGGGTGCGGGGGCGTCGACCGGATCGACCGTGACCCGATGGGTCAAACCGCGATTTAGAGTATATATATAATGTACTGTTGCTTGTTGAGAAAGTCATTGTATTCCAGGGTTTTCACGCAGCTAGGGTTTCAGGGCGAGTTTTTCCTCGCCGCTGCTAGGGTGTAATTTTTCCTCTGTATAATGAATCATCTTCTTCTTCGCCCGAGGACGTAGCACACCACCCTGGTGTGTGAACCTCGTTAAATCTCTGTCGTACGGATTTGTTGCCTCTTTATTATTCGTGTTTCTTGGTGTTTGATCTAACATTATTAGAACTAGAACTTAATATGTCTAGTGAGTAACTAATAAAAAAAAATCCCCAATAAAGGAATGATGTCATAAAACTGAGTAGCTTTAGCTGATGATGAGGTAAAATACGGTGTCATAATAGAAAACTACGTAGTGCTAAGTACGGTGTGCAAAGGCCCACACATGAAGTCATAAGGCGTAACATTTGGCCAGGCTTGATTGGGTCTATTCAAATTTTAACAACAGCTCGGCCCAGGCCCGGTCAATGTGCACTCCTACAGCACTGCCAGCTTTCGAACAGAGCTTGAAGCTTTCTTCCCCCTCCACCACACCTCTTGGGCAGTACAATTCAAAGGAAAACGATAATGGAAAATAAGGCGCATATTTAACAGGGTTAATTTTGAAGCATATCAACTAGTGTTTTCTCCCAGCATGTGATTATGGTGATATACATTGTGAAACTCCAGTGTATCTCCAGAAGATTTGCGAAGTTCAACCATAAATAAGGAAGGGGCAACCTCAAAAACCTGAGAACAGAATAAGGGAAATGAAAGTTTTAAATCCATGAGCTAGGTTCCCAAGGGTTACGCAGCTGCACCATTTATTTCCAGTCAGGGAATCATTCCAGGCAGACAATGATCAAATGGAGAGAGAAGTGCCTCTGTTGCAATGGACAACTGGCCTTTCCATCCAGTTTTCGAGCCCTTAAGCTTCATATGAAACTAAAACAGAGAGTTCCACCATGAGAATCAGAATAGTAAAGGGAACCCGTAGAACTGGTAAAAAAATTTCAAATCAACATCCACACTATCTCCACTCATCGCCATAGCAGACCCCCCTTGACCGCCTTGATTCACCTAGGCACCATGACAATTGACAACTATGATGTTCATGAATCAGTGAGAGAGAGAAAGAGAGGACTTATTGTATACCTTGTAGTTTTTCTACTTCACTCCAAACACCAAGGGTGTGGCAGCTTCTTCAATTTTTGAGATAATCTCATTGGGAGGGCATTTAGATGTAAATCTCGTTTGCCTTTTAACAAGTCCCTGATCACCATGAAAATGTTAGCTGCTTCAAGGCAGCATCTAAGAAAAGATCACAAACCATTTGAGACCCAACAGATTGATGTACTCCAATTACATTAAATAGTGTTGCATTAAACCTGACAACCATATGAGGTAGCCATGACAATTTTGTTGGACTCAGTCACTATCAGCTTCTTAAAGTAAAACGTTCCCATGGCCATCCCTTCCTTGATCCCCGCATCAGCCAACATATCACTTCCTGACAATCAATCCATTCCATTATGCATGTCCACCCAGTTCTTTCGCTTCCTGCAAGCCCTAATACAATCCTTGTAGTTCTGATTCTTGAGGACTCCCTACAAAACCATGGTTCATATAGGTCACCACAAATTGAGAGCCAAGCAATAATATAGAAGCACATCCTGTAATTTCCCACTCTTGACATGTCATAAACTGACTTTGAGCAAACATGACATGTGAATATATTTAAAAATTCGGATCGAAATTTGATAACGACTTGAAATTCATCAAAAATAAATTCCCCCCCCCCCATACTTTTGAATATATTTTCAGGGTAAAATGAGAACCAAAAAGTAGACCAAACCAAATAATCAAACCAATAGTAAACTGATAAAAAACCAAAACCAAACCAAAACCCAACTAAAACTGATGTATTTTTGTTGATTCATGTTTGATTTGATTCATTCTCACATAGAAACCAATGAAATCGAACGAAAACCGGTCCAAAATTGACATCGCTTAGAAAAGCAATGTGTCATCGATCATGGGCAACTAATGTTTGTCAGTACAGCTTGCTATATTTTGGGCATGTTTGATAACGTTTCTGCTGTTTCTGTTTCAAGAAACGGTAGAAACATAAATTTCCGTTTCTAGAAACAGAAACAGAATTGAAGGTGTTTGATAAGTCACGTTTTTAGAAGTCGATGGTAACCAGTGAAAAAATTGCCACAAGTCATTTCCAGAAACGGCGAAATAAGTTGAACTTGTTTCGCCTGGGTCGTTTCTTGAACCATAAATAAGTAAAAATTTCTATTTCTATTTCTAAAAATAAGTGAAACGAAACAGTTTTATCAAATATTTTTTGCACCGTTTCTGCTATTTTTGGAAACAGAAACGGTAGAAACGCGTTTCTTGAAACGTTATCAAACGGGCTTTTATTTGATGAACCTTTTTCAATCATATGCATGACTCTTAGGCGGGAATGGATTTTGTAAATGCCTTTATAGGCAGGAACGGAGAAATTTCCAATCCGCCGATAAGAGTATAGACGAGAAAAAAATGGGAGAGAATAGAAAGAGTGGGGGAGAGTTGAGTGCATAGGAGCAGGGAAAGAGAGAGGGCCTGGGAGGCAGAAAAGGTTTGTAGAAACAGGTAGAGTGAGTGGGAGCAGAGAAGGAGTGAGGCAAAGAGACGAAGGTAGGGAGAGAAGGAATAGTGGGAGATAGAAAGTGAGTGTATGGTATCTCCCTTCAGTCATCCTCCATTATCTTTCTCCCTCCCTCTCCCTTCCCATCTCGTCAAAATCTAACACCTTCTTCTGAGCTCATCAATTTTCTTCCCAACCACAAACCCCTGTTATCTAAATCCATACACCGACTCGTCGACTCTCGTCAACCAGCTCCTCCATCTCTCTCTCTTCTTCATTCTCATCTCGTCAACCCTAACGCCTCATTTCCAGATCTCATCTCATTTTTATCTTTTTGTGTGAAATGGGTTTCACCTGATGTTTGGGTTCATTCGCAGCCAGAAAGGGAAGAAGATCCAGAACTACAACAGGACTGGATACTTCTAGTACTATTCTTGTGTTACAATGGCTATATTGTTACAGGTTATTATATCACGGGAGGTGCGGGTTCTCGCAAATGGGAGGTGCTTATGTTCTTTGGAAAGATGATGGATGAGGTCTGTTTTTTAGATCTGCCAGGTGGCTTGCTAATGTTCTCACCCTACTTCAGGTATGCAGATTGTTTGTCTTGTTTGACATGTTCGTTCTCTCCCTGAATGATACATCTACTATGACTTTATTTCAAATTGAAAATTTGTTGTGATTTTGTAGGGACAGGTTTAAGGACGCATGTCAAGGACCTGGTTCATTTGTTGCAGGAACAGGTTTAATTAATTCCCTTTAAACGACCACTTTTTTTTCCTTTCTCTTGCTCTCTCAGAGGATCATGTGTTCCATGACATCAAAGTGTCTTGGGCTCATTGCTTTGATGACTTCTTCCCCCTTAGAGTTGAATATCTAACTTTTCTCTATCTGCTTCTCCTACTTGTTATGCAGAAAGCTGCCATCAAGAAGATAAATGTGCAAGCATTGAGAGAGTTCCTTGTGTAGTTGAAGGTTCTCACGCATGTTCATCACTTGACTCTGGTATTGTTTTTTCCTAAAGGAAGTCTAGTTCTTTGGTTAGACATGATCATGTATTTGAATACTATTTCAGTCGAAGATTCATCTATTATATTATCTTCAAAATTTTATGCTTTCGTCATTGAGGAAATTTTCCTTACATACTTGATTATTCATTTTTACACCCGGCAGGTTTTGTCGTCAAATATCAAGTCCTTGTGTCTAGTTGATAATCTCCATGTTCAACAACAATAGTAGCTAAGGAGTTCCGGAAGCTTGTCACCATGGTTGACAAGAGAATAGAAAAGTGTATATTCATATGTGACTACCCAACTAGATGAATCAAATTCCTTGGCTAATCAATTGCAATTGCTTCTTACTTTCTTAGTGAATTATGAATTTAATTTAGTGACCAGCCTGTCTTACTGGGTCAGTTTAGTATCCTTGGTTTAATCAAATCTTAAGGGCAACTGGTAACCTTGTAATGCTCCTGGTTTAGCTCATTAGCTTAGATTTAAAGGAAAAGCAATCAATACTAATTTTTTATCAACAACAATCACTATTTTGTGGTATTGTTGTTTCTTTAATATGCATTAGAGTGCATGCTTCCCATGGCCATCAGCTGTTTTTGGTTGCATCTATAGGTTTGTATCCTGTGCTTGGTCACAGTTTCTCTAATAGTAAATTGAAACAATAGAAGTAACTGGGAGAATTATTTAGTTTTTATTGATTATTATCTGTGACTGTATTCGTTAAAATCTAATGCAGGTGCCTTTGATAGGATACTGCATTGAGGGTTCTCACAAGATCTCACTAGATATGAGAAGTAACGGTTCAGAATTCAGATACTTGGACAATAAACCATGATCAGAATATACTAAAGGATGAAGGGATTTCTCTAAGAAGTGTGTTTTCTGATACAGACCAGGGGCTATGATATTTAAATGACTCTTCCATGCAAAAATTTAAATTTTATGCATTGAGCTACATACTATCAGGACTACTTCTGCATTATATATTGACAATTAATGTCCATGTAAGTCTTATTTTTTTGTCCGGAAGGACTTTTTATTATAAAATGTTTCAATGGCCTCTTGTTAAAATGTTTATGAGGTGGTTGGTTGGATGCTTTAGAGCTCTATTCTTGATGGACTAGATAAAATACAGGAACTTATCCACTGCTTGATTTGCTTGGGTCAATTATCGGAATAGTTGCTTGCTTTGAATCCAGATGATCCTTGAACAGGTTCTGTTTGTAGAGTGCAGGCCAAAGGTTAAACAAGGTTTCATGATCTTTAGGCTAACCAGTCACTATATTGAAGTTCTTAAAGCAGATTCATGAATATGATTAAACAAGGTTTTTGCAGAGTGCAGGCCATAGGTTAAATAGAACTTCCAAGTAGAAACCAAGATAAATTTTAGAATGATCAATTGAAACAGCTAAATGATCTTTAGAGAACAAGACTGATAAACTGAATTACTTATCCTGACTTAGGAGTGTTCTTCATGGATGAAATGTAGATGTAATTAGCAGCAATGAAGGTAATAATCAACCTAGCATTGCCTAGATATCTTATTTGTGACAGATGTCATTCAGGTAGTAGTGGCTGCTAGTGTAGCAGGTAATTGCTACTAATATTTCGGGGATTTCTCAGCCATTCTTGTTTAGAGTTCTGATATGTTAAGGTACTACCATGTGTTTGGTATTTTACAGTTTCTTACATCTGGGATATGTATCACACACATCAGTTTCCACTTGAGCCGAGTACTACAAGTTTGAAATAGGCAATTGGAGTGCCCCAAAATGAAATGCCAATTTTTTTTTTTTTATTTTTTTGGGGGGTGGGGTTTAAAGTTGGTCACTTTTACCTTCCCTTGTACGAGGGGGCGCAGTATGGCAGTTTCTTACTTGTCCCTTGAAACCAATAGCAAATTACTGGAATTGATTGTTGATTGCATTTCCCTTTCCCTTTCCCTTAGATATATTTACACTACTATAGTGAAGATTTAAAACAAGTTAAGGTTATGCACTTACATGAATTACTGATCCATTTTTCAGGTTTGGAAATGATAATTTCTGTCGCCCAGGAAATGCACCAATTCTAGAGAATCATGGGTTTAAGACTGCCCGACCCTTTGTGGAAATCTGAGATGGTCAAAATTCTGTAAATTATTGAATAAGATTTTCATAAATATATAGTGCAAAAACAACCAGTTTGTAAAAAAAAAAAGGTATGTTCAGATGGAGCGAAGAAATGAATAAATAGTATGATCATGTCAAGTCAAGGTTTCTAAGTCGAGTGCAATAGTTTTTTGGTTTCTGTTGTTTAGATATGGATGTGAACTAGTCGAGATCTGTCGCAAGAAGGCCTAAAGCTTAATGGAAGTTCTCCACTTTCCCCCCACCCCTCCCTCCCTCCCTCCCTCCCTCCCGCTTCCTTTTCCATTTTTGGAAGAAAGATTTTGGGCCTTTTTCTTTTCTTTTGGTTAAGATGGGTACACTATATAGATGGGGAAAGGAAAGATAACAATCAGGACACTTGAATGAGTGTACATAAAAGATGCATTAAAGGGTTACCATGCTCAACCCTTTTCCAAAAAGACAAATTAATAGAGCTTAAAACATTACACTTTATTAGGAGGGAATAGAGTTCAATACAACTTTAATTAAAACTGATCAACCAGCCTGAGAAAATAGAGGGATTTCCACTTCCCTAATTTAGATTTGACTCGGTTCACAAATTGACACCAATTAATGGACTCATTTCCATGGAAGAAAATATGGTATCTAGATAAATTGCTACAAGAATAGACTTGAACCTCAAATAGTTGACACCTATGCTTTGCGCAGCTAGAGATGTAGGGAGCCATTCAGGTTTGACATGCCATGAACAGTAATTGGCAGCACTTTTCTAACATGCCATTCAGTTTTATCCACAAAATACATCATTCGATCAAAGTGATGGGGTTACAATGTAACAAGCTTCATGGATGTACTTCTACAGTTGTGTACCACCACCGTAATTGTGAATGTACTTCAAATAGTATTACATTTTCATGTTTCTGGTACTCCACCCAGAATTGCCTAACTTGTTCAGCAGCAATCTCAATTTCAGGAATCTCTGATAGAAGTTCATTGACTACTTCTGTTGGAGTCAACAAGCTTGGGATCCCAGATCTATCCAATCCAAGTTGTGCATGATGCAAATGGAACCGTAACACATAGAGGTGATGTTAAAAGTTTAAAAAACGAAAAGTAAGCGAACATTAACTAATAATGACAATAAAGGCCATGCTACAATTTGAAACAAATGAGGATGGATGAAAGATGGATGAACTCCACCAGAATATAAGAAGAAAATCATTTTAGCTAAAGAATAATGACTCCAACTAATGAGTGACACAACCCTAAGGAAAGCTGAGGCTATTAGCAAGTTCCCCTACTACTGTCAGATCTCTAGTCATCATAATGGTTACAAATAAGAGTTCGGAAACAAGGTAACAGGAAACCAGTGGACAAAAAGTGTCAAGAACAAATAGTGAATATATATTAATAGAACATAAAAAGTAATCAAAAACATCTTGAACTAATAAATTAGGTCAAGAAGAGTTTTTGGCTTGCAATACATCTTGAACTATAAAACTATGGATCTTACAAATTATATGAAAAAAAAGGCAATTATCTTCAGTAAGGATTTGGAAAAGGCTCCTTTTTCTTGGAATGGTAGAGTGAATGGGAAGCAGGGGCAAGGAGCACTGAATTTGGGGCAACAACATTATCACATTGTTTATATTCTTTAAAAGATCAAACAACTAAGCAACTAAGTCTTACTCCTCACAAGTTTCTACAGTCAATTGCCTCCATGCCCTCAGTAGATTTTCAGCAGAAAAAATTTCACAACACTTTAGAAGAAACTGATTTTGCTTAATTCCCCTGTTTTTCTACAGTAACTACCAACTTATCAACATAACATAGTTCAATCTTGTAATCAATTCAGCATCTCTTCTAAAAGGAAATTATGAAATATTGACAAACCTCACATGAAGTGATGTACTCAGGCGTGGAGTTCTTTAGGTGCTGAAGAGACCAAAATCCTGGAGCTGGGAAGAATTGAGGACACAAGTAATTAAGTCGTGCTATGATTCTTGCACTGGATTTTAGAACTGGAATTTCCAAGTTCTTTCTGCGAACAAAAGGCAATTAAAAAATACTAATAATATTAGTACCAAATAAGAAACAACCTCCAAGGTTAGAAATCCTAAGGGGTCATTTGATATTGGAAATAAGAATTAAACCTCACATTTCATGTCCAGCCATGATATGTTGTGCTTCACCAAATCTTTTCATCCAATTTTGGTATTCAGGAGTCATTGTGATAAATGAACGACTCTAGTGAATTATACAATTCACAGACTTAACAGTATTCAAGTTTTGGTCCACGAAGTCTACATAATAGGTATCGAGAGACTGCGTAGACAACAACTCCAGTAAATGAGACAGCATAGGGCAGTCAACAAGGAGTACAGTAGGACCAGGAGCTGAAGGACCAAGTACATCGCTTGGATGAACCGGTATAACCAAGCAAATAAGGCTACGCATTTAAGAACAAAGAATAAAGTGGGTACTAAATAAGAAAGATGGATCAAACAACCACTTATTTGCAAATCATGTCCTTCCTCAGAGTCTGCATATCTACATTTTAGGAACATACATAAATAAATAAATTACAAGTATGAGAAACGAAGATTTTTCATTCAACCAACCATTATATTTTGATGATCTGACATGACTGAGTGCCCAAGTTCTAGTTCACGATATTTGGGACCAGCTTTCAATCCAAGGGCAACAGCTTTTGCAGGATCAAACTTTCCCTTAATTTCAGGCAATTCACAAACATAAACCACAGATATATCACCGGGCTTTAGCACAGGTGGAGCTTTCCCATTTGGATCTTGTGAATTTAATACAGGGAATTTCAAAATCTGATCCTTTTTCTCTTCTACATTCAACATGGAAGAGTCTTCCTTCATTTGGTGACGCACTTCTGAGCAACCTGGCTGTAGAAGAATTGCCGATATTTTGACAACCTCATTATTAAGAAGAACAATGGGTTCTACAAACTTTGCAAGATCAGCCAAGGCAGCTCCATCAGCACCAGGTGCAACTCTGAAGCTGTGAGTGTGAACCATGGCAGCATTTGGAATGAAAGATCGCATTGCATCAACTAAATATTTGAGATCAGAAGGACCCCAAAACTGATCAACCAGCCTGAGAAAATATTGGGATTTCCACTTCCCTAATTTGATTTGACTCGATTCACAAATTGACACCAATTAATGGACTCATTTGCAACTTTTAAATATCTGTTACTCAGAGAAAGTAGAAACAGAACAGAGGAAAACCTAGACCTGTTGGGTTCTTCTATGTTTTCTTTCCAAATTCAAATCTTTAGTTCTTGTCTGGGTTGGTGCTTATGAAATTAGAAACAGAGGGGTTATTCAACTCTAAAAGGCCTACCTTCGATTGAGATACGAGTCCCATCAGGGTAACTTACTTGTTATTTCTGTTGCTCTTAATTTTTCCGGTATTCTGCCTATTTTTTCTGTCTTGCGATGGACAAGATACTGGTACTGTTTGTGTCTCCAGGGGTTAGGTTTCATTCCAAAGCATGGTTGCTATGATTTGAAACACCATGCTGTTAGGTGTTGCTGTTGTTTTCAGTTGCTGCTTTACATGCTGTAACTAGCTGATAATGATATAGAGTGATCCAACTGTTAGAATAGTTCTTAGTTGTCTTGTTGAGAACTGGTCTTTCATTAGCATGGTTACTAACTAGTTTCAAGTAGGACATCTGTTTAAAAGGGTTGGGAGTTCTCAAACATGGACTTCAAAAGTCATAAACTCTCTTTTATAATAAATAGAAACTCAATAATTTTCAGTTTTAATCCGAAAAAATCAAGAAAACTAAAAAATTAAAGGCAAAAAGCATATGACGATCTCAAAGATTCGAAGCTTAAAATCTAAAGTAAAACTAAAGTGTATGAACTGGCAACTCATGAATCAAAACCCTAAACCCATCACTGAGAACCAATAAAGCCAAAAATTCACACAACAGTTAAGCAAATAAGCTGAAAAAAGCACAAGCATTGAAGAAACTAAGAACACATTTGTATCTCTGGGAATTTACCGTTTGTCCACCAGGTACTGGCGAAAAAGCAAGAGCAAATCAGAGCTCCATTCACCAGAAAAAAGACAATAAGTTAGAGCTCCGATGGCAGTCTTGTTCAGCTCACCCTTTCTCACCACTACAGGTATAAAGTAGAAAGGAAAATCGATAACTAGCGGGAAAGAAAACAGAAGGGATAACCAAAAATCGTAAACCCTAGATGGAAAAAGGCAGAGAATACCTGCAAGCAGCGACCATTGGTGGCTCGTGGACAGCAACGGTGATGGCAAAAATATTATTCAGCTCCTTTCCTTCTCTCTCTCTCTCTCTGCTCAGTGCGTTCTAAGTGACTCAGTCCCAATACTTCAAGTCTCAAGGAAGGGGATGATTCACCGACCAACGTCGAGAACTGCCGAAGTGAGGGAAGAAAACCCTGTGTGAATGGTCAAGGAGGAAATGGGGTTTTGAGAAGAAAGTTGCTGGAAGAGATTTCGGTTGAAATAGAGAAACTTTAGGAGAAGAATCGCTGGGAAAGGGAAAGATTTTAGGAGAGAAATCTCTGGTTTGTGAGAAATGATTTCACAGAGAGTAAATGGTTGTGATAGAAGGGTTTCAGTAGAGACAGAGAAAGGTTTCAGGTTCAGAAATCGCAGGTTAGGAGGTTTTATTTTTCAGAGAGGGAGCTCGCTGGCCAGAGAGGGGACACACTCACAGGATTTGTTTTTTTTTTTTTCTGATGTTAGATTTTCAGGAGATAGATGCCGCACCTCGAGCAGAGCCCAAAACGAGCAGCCCACAACCTCTAGTTGAAAGCCTCAGAAGCTAAGCGCGCTTAGCCAAGCAGCTGTTGCAACATAAGTTGATTCGGAAGCAGGGTTGCAGGTGGAATAAGGGGTTTTTCTCAGTTTCCTTTGAGTTGGAGATTTGAAAGAGAGAGTGAGAGAGAAGGAGAGGAAGCAAGGTTTGAGAACCTGCAATTTCAGAGAAGAAATTCTCACTGGGGTGATTTTGAGATCTTAGCTTCAAGTGAGGAGTTCGGTAGGAATAGATCGGTTACTTCGATCTTGGGAGAGAACACAAGATTTCTTATTAACATCAGTGATATTGGTTATGGCAAGAACTCTAACAACCTATTCAAATGTTTCGATTGTTTCATCCATATGTCTTTCATATTACTATACAGTGTTTTATTCCAAATCAATACATTATATCTATATATTTCAGATCCTACGGTGCAAAATAAACCCCTCAAAAGATACCCATATGGGGTGTCCGACCAGAAAACCCCAACCCATATATATATATATATATATATATATGTATATATGTATATGAAATAGAGGAAATTTAAATGAAAGTATGAGAACATTAATGCCTAGATTACATATTGACATAGAGGTTTTGTTATCCATAGCCGTATGGGACCAAAAGAACAACCACGTTATTATTGGCCTGACCCTAAAAAAAGATGGTAGAAAAAAAAGTTATAGGCATCTAAGAAGAGGAAAACTAAGCTCTAAGGCTATGATGTTGTTAAGTCAGAAAAATAGGTGTTCTAATTCTTTAAAATTACTCCAGAGCTCCTTGATGCTCCAACCCTTCAGTTGAGCGTGCTGCACGTCTAGTAAGAAACCCTGAGTACTTGCTTCAATAGAGTTTCAAAGGAAGAAATTGTATGTTTTACTATCACCTCAGGTTTGTGATTCAAAGCTTACAAAGATCCATTTGAGTGATGATGATGACCAATAATTGGTTTACTAATTTTGCAGCTAATATATATATATATATATATATTGGTAAAAGCTAATATTGGTCATAGAGCTTTGATTAATGGACCATTTTCACAAAGAGATAAGCTAATCATAAAACTTTAATTTAAGATTTTTTGAAAACCTATATAATTTAATTTAGAAAGAAAGAACACTACCCATTGATGTGCACCTGCACCTACACATAATGGTGCCAATCAAGGATTTAGGGGATGGTATCGAGATCGATGGGTATCGATCTATTTTACCCCTAATTTTTATAAAAAGTATTATTTTTTCCTATTCTACCCCTGAAACGATCCGGATAACCGATCCAAATCAATATCAGATGAGGGATCAGTCTCAACCAATACCAATCCGATACGGCCAATCCCAGACTGATACTTGAAACCATGGTGCCAATAGATTATATTTCCCCCACACTAAAGATGTTGACACACGCCTTCAATTTGGTCTTGCCCACTGACGTGTACCCACACCAGGGGGTAGCATTCTCTTATCCATTTAATTTAAGAACTAAAGAGTTTTGAAACCCAATAAAAAAATTTCAACCATCTTCTCAAGTGAGCCATATTAATTAGTAATTTAGTATTCTTTTGATATATAATAATGTGAGCTTCAGGAGAAGACTATCAACAGGAGAAGAAGTGTGGTGGGGCATAGTGGTGATAAGAGTGTAAGACTATCAGTCGAAGAAGGGTCATGTTTTATTTTAACATGAAATTACTGCAATCCCTATAAAATAAACGATGTGCTCATTAAAGAGCAAAAGTGACTAATTTCAATTTTAAAATTAAAACAGCTCCTCACCTATTTCAGAATTTCTATTCCATTTGATTTCTATTTCAGTGGAACAATGAAATAAGGCACAAAAATCAAACAAAACAATTTCCGAAATAGAAATTATCCATGAAACTGAAACAAAAAAATAAATAAATCATCAAACCAAACAATTTTCGAAATAAAAATTACCCATGAAACTGAAACAGAAAGAAATAAATCATACCAAATCAGGCCTTAAATAAAGCTAAGAAGGTATATTATACATTTTTTTTTTGCTAACGACGGGTATCCAAGTCCCGCGAGTCCATACTGACCCTTCAACTTTCATTGAAAGCAGTGACAAGCACTAAACACCCCCGTGTGAGTGGCCCAAGGTATGCCTAGTGAGAGTCGAACTTAAGAAGTTATATTATACATACCAAGCCATAAAACTCCAATTTCCAGTGAACCATAAATGATAGAACTTGACTCTTCATTACAAATCATGATTGAGAAACTGACCATGATAAACTCTCTTAAATTACTCTTGAGCCTCTGGCAATAAATATACGATCCAGGAAATAGTATGTGTTTAAAATGTAAGTATCCATCGAATGTAAAAAGTTTGAAGCAATCTGATTTCCCAGGTAGTCATAATGGATCTAATCTTTTCTGTCTTATCCAATATTATTAAGACTAGCTGATGAGATGCAAACTTCTTGAACCATTTATCCGGTAAGCCTAGAGAATCATCCAAATGGAAAGAATGCACATATCAGGTCCCAGAATGTCTATCAAGCTCTAAATCCTATTGAGATTCTCTCAGTGGAAGGTACTGAAAGAAGAGACAGTAATACTTGCTAGCAAATTGGTCAGCCAAGAGAATCTTTTCAGAAGAGTGTTCATACAACTCCTCAGTTACATCTATTTCTTTTCCAAGGAAGCTAGAAATGCTACATGAAGGAGCAGCCACAATTGACAAGGACTTGAAGCTGGATGCAAGCTTGGTTCACTGGTTGGGGAGAGGTTTGATTGGTATAGCCACACACGATCCCATGACATCTAATGGAAAAGAAGCCCTTTTTCAACAATCAAACAGTCAGAGGGTATCATTATCCAATCCATCTATAACTTGGGTAGGCTACCAATGAGACAGTAAGGTACTTAGGTGGTCTAGGAAACATTACAATGCTTTCAACAATCCCACAAGACAATTCAAGTAAATCTTACCGAAAATGTTCAAATAGATTAATAGAAAACAACTTGAGAATTGACATCGAGAGCATCTGAAACCACGATAATCTTATTATGAAACAACAATTTATTAGAACTTTATTGCTCCATCAAATGCAAGACAAATATAAAAGCCCTTGTGTAACTAAAAATTTATACTACACTAATCATCATTTTATTCATTAAAAGTTAAATAAACAACAAGACCTTCAAGTCTTCAGGGACCAACACTAAGGAGTGCAAGAAATGGATAGGACACAAAGCATCAATGCTAGTTAATGTTCTCATGTGCTCCTCAATCCAAGTTTTTTTCATCAAATGCAATGCCAACAATTACTGCTAATGTAGTAGACACCAATGAATTGGTGAAATTGTTCTTGGTGGCGTTCCCAATGGAGTCGAAATATGGAGAGAATGACAAGAAATATAGAATAACAAGCCCTATTTTGATCTAACATATAAATAATTTCCATTGAGATAAGATGATAAATTTATAGTTTTTTCTGATATGAGGACCCTTTTAAATCAGTTTTTTTTAATGGAAAACAAAAGCAAAAAAAATCTACTTTTTTGTGCAACCAAGGCTACCTGTTTGCCAAAAAAAAAAAAAAAGCCTACCTAAGTATGGAAATATCATTTCAGATTGGTACAAGGACCACTGAAACTATTCCCCATCTTAAATAGTTTTCACAGTAAAGAGGACCCTGCTGAAACTAATTTCGTGGGAGACTAGTTGATAAATGTTATAGTGCCCTTCTAAAGTAGAAATTTTAAATGAAAAATAAAAGGAAGGAATATAATTCACTTTCTTGTACAACCAAGGGAGCCTGAATAAGGGAATTATCACTCAACATGGTACAAGGACCCTGCTAAAATAATTTCCATGGAAACAAGCTGATAAACTGTCTAGTTTTTCATGATTTGAGGACCCTTTTGAATTAGTTTTTTAAACGAAAAATAAAAGGAAGGAAAGTAATTTCACTTTCTTGTGCAACCAAGGTTACCCAAGTAAATGAATTTTACTTCAGCATGGTGTTCTGTATTTCAAGTTTGCACAACTAGCATAGAACAAAAGATTGTAAATAAAGCATTCCCATAAATTTCCATAATCAAGAACGTACTCACAAATCATCTGTTTGTCATATAATGTAAGGCTTGAAAGTGACAAAATAATAAATCCAAGCACATCTAAATCAATCTAAGAAGGTATATCACATATAGAAAGCCATAGTACTCTACTTTCAAGTGAACACCATATATCTCAAGCTAGATGGTATCCAAAATTTGTAGTCAGTTGTCTCATACAGCTCAGCATGCCTTCTAACAATTAAAACTAGGTAATGTAATTTCAAGTAGATCCGGGAAAAAACCTGAGGTAATCCTCACGACCAAACCTTTCAACCTTGTCCAAGTATCATAGAGGAAATTACAACATTGGCTTCTACAACACTTTGCTTGAAATGAGGCTGTTTAAGTGTGATATATAATGACGTCTGTTAGCCTTGACAAACTGTAACTTCTTAGCCTTGACAAATGGTAACTTCTTTACCTGCTGCAGTTCGACATCAGCTACATAACAGGAACCAAATTGTGCAAATGTGTGAACGAATAATATTATCTTGCCATTTCCAAGGCTACCAATTGGTGCGTAATCATTATTACCAAGCGTTTCATATTGAAGTTTGATGCAGTGTCGTCTAATCCATTCTTTCTTATAAAAGTCTTCCAGAACCCATACTTCAGCACAACCACCCACATCTCTAACAAGTGATAAAACCCCTCCTAGATCCATTAGGTGACAACCGTGACAATATGTTGTCCCAAAATAAGGTAATTCAGTCTTATGAGAAGTTTCATCAACAGTGTCTATGGAAAACAAGAAGTCTTGATCATCCTCAGTAACTAGTGAATGCACTAAACTGTTGATAGATATGGATTGTTCATTATAGTTCATACGCAACTGAGGCCCGTTGACTTGTCTCCATTCATTAGAACCGACAGTGAGTATCATATAAACACAAGAACGAATACACATATCGAACACAAAGCACACAATCTTGTATTCTCTTGTTTGAGGAATAAATGTGAACCCAAAACCATTGCCTAGAAATGTATTTTTAATACATGAAGGTATTTTTATCCCTTTTCTAGTGAGAAGGTTCCCTACTGATAAATTTCCACGTTTTGGGAGGTCTTGCAACAAGACAAGGCCATGGCAAGAAGCACGTACTGGCGTCTGTAAACTCATATTCAAATCCTGAACCTCGATTTCTCCTCCTTTCCTCTCTATAAAACCCAATCTATAAGAACCAAAGACTAGGGTTTGGAGCAAGATAACAGGTTCCGCGTGAGAGAGGTTTGAATTAGCAAACTCAGTATCAAAAATCAAGTTATACCATTGCTTGTTTACCACCCTTAAATTGTACAAAGTATCAGCTTCTACTCTCTTGAGGATGTTGAAGATGATATTTTCATCAAATTTTTCAAAATCAAGAGCAGATATCTTCATCTTTCTCTTCCTCTTAATTGTAGTCATCTCAAATGGTTGCAATCACAAAGTAAACAGAGATTCTGTGAAGCTAAGTAAGTATCGATTACCAACCGCACAACGGTTACAGAAGTTCACCAGAAAAAGGGGGGAGGGGGGCACTGCCCAGATTAGGAAACCCAGATTTCCATTTGAAAACTGATTCAGAATCAATGATAATGTTCCCGTGATTTCTGAAGTAGAAAGCTCTTACCTAGAGCTTGGGCACAACTACTCAAAAACTATATAAGGTTCCAGAATGTTACCCAACAAAAATGAAACTGCTCATTTAAAGAAATCCAGATTTCCATTTGAAATGTGATTCAGAATCAACAGTAATATTCCAAGTAGAAAAAACTAACCTCAAGTTTGGGCACAACTCCTAAATCGATTGATGAAGCTGAAAATGCAGACGAAAGCTCGACCAATCTTCTGAAACTGGTGGGATTACCTGGAACTCTGCTCTATTTGCAGGATATACAAGAACGGGGAATCCGCCACTCTTCTGCTTCCCAATGCTCGAGTGATTTATTAATTAATTTGAGTCCTTAAACGGTTAAAGCCCTTTGTTCTTTTTCCTTTTTATCCGTATTCCATCTGCTATAAGATGGTAATGGCCTATTGAGGTCCAACCATAGGGTCTGAATGGTCAAAATGGAGCTAAGTGGATCAACCCAATCAACATGTCAATGGTTCTAGCCAGATTTGCAGAAGGATTTTCCTCAATGTGTTTATGACTTTATGTCATGGAAGATGCTAGAGGGTAGGGGTGTCAACCGGTCGGGCCGGTTCGGTTTCGGTCGGGCTTAATCGGGCTTGAAGACTTTCAAAGGCTACACCGTGTCCGCCCATTTAACTAATCGGGCTTAGTTATTGAGGGCATTGTACACTTTATATTCGGTCGGTCGGTCTCGGGTTATAATCGGGCCACCTTAATCGGGCTTTAGTCGGGCCTTAACCGGGCTACGGACATGTTTAATGTTAAACGGGCTTTAACCGATTTTTAAACGGGCCCTCTTTAAAATGTGCTATTATATTCCGACCCACTTATGCAAGCCCAAAAAAATGACAATAAATCAATAAATGATACAAAATATAACTATTATTTAAAATGTGAACATGTCTTTACTTTTTAGTTTTTATTCTTTAATTTGGGGGGTAAAATAGGTATTCTACAATCATTAAAGGGTCGGACCAAGTCGGTGCACAATAGGCCGGTCTCGGTCGGGCGTTATTCGGTCGGGCGCCCGACGGTTCAAGTAGCAAAACCGAGACCGACCATTTATAAACGGGCCGGGCTCAAGCCCGACACGTTTAATAAACGGTCCGGGCCGGGCCGGTCTATAAACGGTCGGTCCCGGTCGGTTTACCCGGTTCGGGCCACGAATTGACACCCCTACTAGAGGGTATTCCCAATATGTGGTTTATGCCTTCACCTCATTCTTCATACTTGACTTAGTTGACTATCTCCTCGAGGTTTCTATCCCAAAAAAAAAAAAAACCTATCTCCTCGAGGCACACCGAAGCTTTGGCCCAACGGTTTGTAATAATCGGTGGAGTACCTATCCCTTGCCTAATGGTTGGTCATTTAATCAACTCTTTTCAAGTACATCTAGTATTTTTGTAGTAAAAAATGTTATTTACATGGTTCATCAAATCACCTTTTCATTAGATGCAAGAGAGCCCACGAAAAAAGCTCCAAAGAGGCAGACCCACCGAGGGGCCAAGGGTGCCACACTTTTTTTTTTTTCTAAGTTAAATGGAGATTTTCCTATTGTCAAATTGATCATTGAATATAAATGCCTCTCCTCAGATGTGCCAGTGTGAAAATAATTTATAATCATTGCACCGGTGCAGTAAACAATGAGCATTGGGTGGTTAAGAGTCCCTTGAGGTGCATACTTAGATATTCTCAGTCGTTCCATGCTCATTACATCTCATCATTCGTTGTGACATATATCAAGATTTGAGTCATATCTCTAAGAAAATAGCCATATGCTAAAAGTCTATAATCTTATATTTTCACATGGAAAAATAAAGTTAGATTGAATCTTGTCATACAAATAGAGATGATGATATAAAACAACATATCCAAAGAATATTTATCGGTTAAACTAGATCCAAGGGTTAGATTTGCGCATGGAATTGATTGTTTGGTCATAATAGAACAGACCTAGATTCGTTTGTTGGCAATTATATATAATCCACTAAAAGCCTCTATTTTGGGACTTTTACAAGTGGAAATATATTTTCTGAAAGAATGAAATTTTTTTTATTGAATTATAAACATTGTCAACTATACAAACGCATAAAATGAATGGAGCTCGTCAAGAAAAGGGAAGAGCCGATCCTTAGGAAGATATTTCTTGGCTGCTAAACAAGCTAAGTATGGGTTAGCACTTTTGGTGTGTTGGTGGCTGTCAAAGCAATAGAGCTTTGTCCCAAGTCCTAAGGTGAGGCCGCTTGTTCAACTCTCACCCCACCTGCCTCTTTTTTTGTTTTTGCAGACGAGTAAAACTCGCATAAATATGAAAAAGAAGTGCCTCAGAAACTCGCATAAATATGAAAAAGAAGTGCCTCACTACTGCCTTACGGATTAGTTGTTAGGGAGTGATCAAAGGGTAACCAGTTACTCCAAATTAAGCCATTGCTTCTATGGAGCTTATGAGGGCATCAACAACCTTAGTCCAACAGTTAATGCCAATTAAAGACTAATGGCTGTGGGAGAAAAGTCTAAAGGATTAAACATCCAATCTCATACCTTGACAAAGACCCATTATCCTTTTCATCATTTTTGTTCCTTTTTTTTTGGTTAACTAAGGTGTCTGGGTCAGCTTACATGCACTTCGACCAATCCTCGAGGAGATAGATCTCCACTCATTTTTGTTCACTCATCTTTTCTTTGTATCAATCCCTTAGAACCTTGAAAGACACTAATATCAATTTCCCTAATTGTTGAGAGGAATATAAGAGGATAAACATCTAATCTCACACCTTAAAAAAAGACCCATGATCCCTCCCATCATTGTTGTTCACTAAAACAGTAATACTGATGTCCTTCTCATGTGAAGGCACCACATATTTATGTCTAAGTCATACCGACATTCCAACCTAAAGGCTTAAGATATGGGACTAAAATCCCACAATTTTCGTGCGATGGAATTGCACTCTCTACATCAACTCCTCTAATTATAGATCATATGGTCAGTGCATGGACAATCTGCTCTAATATAATTTGACGGAACCCAATTTAAAAGCTTAGCTTTATGATGGAGATGCTTTTCTTAGGGTTTTTAAGTCTGACAACCGCACATTATCCACCCAATGGAGATGCCTTCCTAGGGTTTTTAAGTTCGACAACTGCACAGTACTCACCCAATATGAAAGTAAACCAGCCATGGAGCTGCAGTCACTACATCCCCAACTCATTAGGGTATGTACCAATGCCAACAAATTTTGAAGAAGACAAACACAACCGAAACTGATCATTATCAGCATATAACATATTTAGGGTTAGTTGTACCTATATCAAAATTTCACAAAAAGTTGCTGATGAGTAAAGCTAAAATCTTCTAGTTAAGAAGAGAAAAGCCAATCTAAGAGAAAGGGTGGAAGAAAAACCCCCCACACACAAACTAACAAAAAGGAATGAATAAGAAGAGGATCCATATTCTCATATTCATTTTCAAGTTGGTGGATGGTCACTATTTGCTATTAGAAAAGCTTTTAATACGCTTCACCCAAAAGTATTATTAAGCTCCTTCATTAGCTTTGTCTGTGGAGGGCGTCTGCATGGGTTATTATCCTATGGTGAAGCTTTTACAATAGGTAGGAACACCCTTACATCATAGTTGGATTGGTATGATTGTTAAGACCATCTTGACAAGATTTTGAGGTTTGGATTAAATTGATTGATATTCCTCATTGACCTCAGTACAATGGTAAGGTTATTCCATTGCAACTAGTAGTCATTAATTCTAATTAGAAATAGTCTCTTCGCGAAGTATGGGTAAAACTATGTACATTATGACCTTCCCCAATACTGTAGGGGTGAATCGAGATTGACGGAAAAAATCATGTTCCAACTTGATCCATATAGATAGTTTAGGTGGGTGGAGCTCCTCTGTGGCGCAACAAAGTTGTCAGTGCACATCTGATGGTCTAGAGCACCTCGAATCCCGTGTGTGGTCCCTGCCTAGGTGTTCTAGACCGTCGGACGTGTATTCCTACCTTTGTTGCACCACAGAGGAGCCAGATCCCAATTTGGTTGGCTAAGAATTGACACTTTCTTGAATGAGGAATGTTGAGATCTGATCGGAAAGGTTCATCGAGGATCATCTATCGTTCGATTGATAGACTTTTTCTTTTCGTTAGTCTATGGAAACTTTTTTGGATTTGGCTCCTATTCTTAGCACCCATCACCTTGGTCAGCTCATAGTTAAATAATCGAGGGCCACTTGGCAAGATGATAATACAACAATTTGAGAAAGATGCAGACAATAAGATGATGCCGAAGGCTCAAGGAATAAGGTGTCAAAAACTATTGGATCATCACCTTGCCCAAATAACCATGGGCAAGACCTAGGCGATGGGCGGAAGAGAGGAGTTGAATCCAACTTTTCCATCAACCAAACCCATAACAGAAGATCAAACGGTCCAGAATTCTCTTAGATGGACGATTAGATTATAGTCCGAGTCCTGCATAGGCTGCCATGTGTACATAAGGACTGCTGTCTACAGTTGCACTATGTGGACCCACTAAGAAATCCGCTAACATGGGATCTACGATTCCAAAGTAGTGGTGTTTGATTGGGGATTACAGAAAAGGGTATGGAACCATTCTACCTTAGATGCCCGTTAAAATCGTTAAGATTGAGGTTATGAACCGTTACGATTTACGGAGTAGGGATCCGTTCCATCAACAGGGGTCCCACATGAGGTGATATCTTACCTCACGAAAACTGACTACAGAACGTCAGAATATACCAAATCGACGTTCAAGATCATCCTTTTTATATGGGTCCTACCAGTTCTATTCTTTATTAAATTATTAGTAAAGCACCGAAAAAATACTTTCTATAATATAATGGCGTTATTATTTTCCCTCGTTTTTAAAACCAAATTTAAATTTCAAAAACGAAACTAGCAAAAACAAACCCCACACACACATTACACGATGGAAGAAAGAGAAGACGACTCCGGTCGGACTCGCCCCGTTTCGCTATATCCTTGTCCGTACATCACATAAACCCTCTTTCTCTCTCAGCTCTGCCAAAAAAAAAAAAAAAAAGAAGGGGTTTTGAACTCTTGATTTGGTTTGATCCAGTTAGGGTTTATGGATCAAAGATATAATGTTGTTTCTGTTCTTCTGATTCATTGTAATGTGCTGTAAACAGGGAGTGATTTTGGGTTCATTCTAGGAGTACTGAGGAGGATGGGGTGTTTCTTTGGATGTTTTCGAGTAAAATGTGATAATCGTTCTCATGCACATGTTGGCTCCGACGCAGTTGCATCGAAGAAGAGGGTATGGTTGAATCTTTACTCGTTTTCTTGTGATCGGTTCTCTTTCATTTTGAATTTTACTGAATAAATATCGTTAAATTCTGCAGGATGCTTTACTTTCAGGAAATAAACTAGGAACTTTATTTCTTTCTGAAGGTAAATTGAATTTGTTTCTGGGTTTTTAATTTATTAAGAAATGTGCAGTTGGAGTTAGCTCTTTTAGCTTGATGCATTTGTTGATTTTGAATTTTGGTACTTCATTATTTTTATTGTTTTGTGTTTGAGGTATTCAATATTGTAGAAATTAGTAAGCTTTTAGCATTTCATTTTTCCCCTAAGAAATTTACTAAATTGCTGCCTATATTTGTGATTTTCCCCCCCATAGAAAGAGAATTCTCTCCTTGCGAAGACACAAGGTGTCATACTTTGGGATCAGCACTGCTTAGAGGAGATGGTGAAGAGAGGGAGCTAAGGGACGAGGTGTGTGTTCCATTTGTGTTTTTTCCTTTTTTTTCCTCCCTATTTTTTCATTTGTATTAATTTTGCAATTCAAGATTGAATTGATGGCTTCTTGACCATATGCAAACTGTGAGAAAATGACAGTTAGTAAGTTTGTACATTGGCAGATGGTTTATCTTCATTTTCTTCACTGAAAGAGGGCCCTTCAGCCTCTTCTTCCTTTCAAAAGGCTATATTTGAATTTTCAAAAATGATTTTTTGTATTTATTTTTTAATAGCACTCACTTCTGATGGATTTCTAGAAATAATCATTATAGTCTAATGCATATTTTCACAATTTCTACTAATATTCCTTTTGGTCTGAGCTTTCAGATTTTGAGGCAGGCCATGAAGTTTAGATTTATTTAGTATCATGCTGCTTAGTGGGTCCTGTAGACAGATTAGTTTGTTGCTTTTTTTTTTTTTTTTTTTTTTTCTCAAAAATTTTCTTTTGTCCCCTAATTTATTAACTGTGGAACAGAAACTAAAATTACTTGAACAAATAAGATCATATGCTAGTTATATACTTGCAAATGTAAAATGGACCCTTAATCTCTTTCACCATGATGATATAATTTGTTTACATTCCAGTTGTTGTTTTGATGACTTTGGGGTTCTTGATTTGCAGTCTTCCATCAGTGACAGTCAGGTTGTGGAGGTTCACATACATCTGCATTTTCAATTCCCACAAAAACAATTTTATTAGAAAAATTTTCTAATATAACTCGGCAGAAAATAAATAAACAAAAATTTCTTAAATTTTTATTTTTTGATGTTCATGGCTGGATGTTGCACTAGTCAGCCATAAAGTAGTAGTGAGGGATGCTGATGTGATTAGCTATAAAATGATAGTCAAAAGAAGCAAAAAAATTTGTATTGGTACCTGCATATGCGAAGTTATGTTACCAATATGAATACGTATTATACACCTTTCATCCTAGAAATCTCTTCTGACATTGGTGAATGAAGTGTTGACACTTGGCATCCAAATAAGTAGATTCTCATTTTTTCCAGTGGCTGCATAGCTTCTGAACACTCTTCAACTCCTTAACTTCTAAGTGAACTTGTATGGTTGAATCATTATCTTGGTTCTGGTTTGATTGCTAATGTGGACAATTTGATCTCCATTCCTTAAGTGAAGTGGGGAGGCTGGAAATGCAAAAGCCAAGCCTTTTCAAGGGGTCCTTTTATAACTTAAAACACGGAGTTTATTACTTTTAATTCCTTATAGCGTTATAGTAGATTAAGTTAATCCTGATACCATGAGTGGTAGAATCCTACAAATGGATGACAATGGTACATGCCTTATTTTATGGCTGATGATCCCTTTTTTTAACTTTTCTTTTTTCCATGCAAGTAAAGTTTCATTCACGGTCTTGATCATGGGTATTTATGTACTACATTGCCCCCGCATAATGAATTCATGCTTCAATTATGATTCTTTTGGCAGGCAAAATTCCTTAAAGCCTGCGGTACGCTGCTGGAAACTCCCGCTGAAATTCGAAAAGCATCAGAGAAAGTGAAAGATTCCCCAACCTGTGATGGAGGCTCGGAACATTCCAAGTTGCACTCATGGCTTCCCAGTTCATCCGTTAAGAAACTCCACTGGGTGGAGCAACCTGAGCAGTCTTCTATTTCCCCTGCTAAATTTTGTGAAAATCTGGGAGGGCGTTCTCCTGAGCACAAGCCTAGCAGGTTGAAATTCTCTCTGTTTTGTAAACTGCTGTTCTGTCTTATTTAACAACTATTTGCATTGAGGAAATTACTTGGTAAGAAATGAAACTGGCCTACCAATAGGGTATTTACCGTAACATGAGCATTGTCATCATATGCGTAGGTTGATTTATTTGATTGACAGCTACCATCCAGCATCTTTTCTTCCTATGTGTGTTTAGGATGGGCAGATGAAAAATAAAGAGAAACACAAACCTTTTTGGAGAAGTTCTTGTTTAAGTATGGGGCAATGCTCATAGGATATCTCTAATATGAGATGAACCTTTTGGCATATCAAACATAGGATTCTTTTGTATCATGAGTTTGGCTATTTTCTGATTTATTTCTCAATTTTGTATAGCTGACCGATATTTGACTAACTCCATTACTTCCAAAAGCTGTATGTCCAGAGGAGATATGGTAGAGAAGATCTGTATCAAGGAAGATAGCAAGTTTGAGAGACCTGACACAGAAATTACAAATCCTGTTTGTGCAATCGACCATGATAAACTCTCCTCGGTTACTCCTGAGCCTTTGACAGAAAATATCCAATCCAGGAACAAGAGTGTGCACTTTGAATGTGAGTATCCATCAAATGGAAAATGTTTTAAGCAATCTGATGTCCCAGGTAGTCATAATGGATCTAATCGTTCTCCTTATCCAACACCATTAAGACTAACTGATGAGATGCAAACTCCTGGAACCATTTTTCCAGTAAGCCTAGAGAATTATTCAAATGGGAAGAATGCTCGGATCAGGTCCCAGTATGTGTATCCAGTTCTTAATCCTGTTGAGAACTTCTCTCAGTGGAAGGTACTGAAAGAGGAAGACGGTACTTACCAACAAATTGGACCAGAAAGAGAATCTTTTGAGAAGAGTGGACATTCAAGTCCTCAGTGTACATCTATTTCATTGTCCGGTAAGTCAGAAATGCTCCATGAAGGAGCAGCTACAGTTGGCCAAGACGTGAAGCTGGATGCAAGCTTGGCTCAGTGGCTGAAGCCATCTTCACCAAAGAATGACAGGAATCAAAACAGTGGTGCTGGGTCTATATCGACTGGGAAATCTACTAAAATGTCAGATGATGACAGACCTATTATTGGGATGGTTGCTGCACACTGGAACGATGATGAGCTTTCTCATGTCTCACCTAAGTGGTGGGATGGTAATGGAATCCCAAATTCAACTAACAAATACAAGGAGGTAATCTTATAACCTACTATATTCTTGTTCTTTTTTGTAACATCCATTTCTAGTTATGTTTTTTATTTTTTATTTTTCTATTTTTTGTGGTTTTGAGAGTTTTACTGGGAAGGGGTGATTTCTGCTTATTATTATTTGAGATCCTTTGTATAGGATCAAAAAGTAAGCTGGCATGCGACCCCGTTTGAGGAGAGGTTAGAGAAGGCATTGTCAGAAGAGAGTAATGTCTACCAAAGGTAAGTCATTTTTGTTTGCACTTTATTTTGATTCTATGATTTGGATTATGTGACCAGGGTGCCTCGTAGGATGTCAGTTTTGGTGTTGAGCTATCCTGCTACCAAATCTTTGGTGGTGTTTGATTCCACATTGTATATACATGAAGCAGTCGTATGTTGATGCACTTTTGGGGAATAGTTATATGGCAATTTACTGAACCTATTTTGATAGTTACGAATGCACTTTTGGACCAACCATGATTTCTTCCTGGTTAGCGAACCTATTTGTGCCATGTGGAAGGATGATGTGGCAATTCTCACTTTGAATCTTCAGGGAATGGCCTGGATTGACCATATTTCAGATTTAAGACCCAAATTCAATCATTTACCTTCCCATGCATGTCCATGCATCTCCTCATTAATCCATCCACCTTCTTGGCTGTTGAGAAATTTTAAATGCTTCATTTTGCTTTGTGGGAAATTCTGTCTAGGGCCTCTAGGCTGAAACTTAACATGTGAGAAAGGAAACTGTGGGCTCAACCTGTTCACCAAATTTCAGCCTCATATGACTTGCCACATGGCGATTCACATAGAACTTAGAGCCCTTCTGGGGCCAACAATGTCAACTTTGATATTAGCTGAGAGAACATCTTCTTTTAAAACTTGCTTCATCGTTTCAATGAATGCATTTGTTTAGAATTTAGAAAAATATGCCAAAAGGAATTTGTATTCATAATGAATGAAGATTCCAGGGATTTGGATACAGGGACAACAACACTACGTATTCTATCAAATTATAATTGCTTATTCTTTGCTTAAACTATTATGGCATGGCTAAGAAGCTTTATTTGTGATTGGCCATTTCCATGCCTCTTGTTATGATGGTACAACTACCTTATGGATTGTGTAGCTTGCATGTTTAGATTCAACTAAAGCATAATGTGAAATTGAGATAGATCAATAGATGGTGTAAACAAGCAAATTATTTACCCCAAGTAGATTGGTAATGAATAGATTATGAAAACATATATTTAATGCCATTGAAGGTACGAAAACTTGAAGCTGCTATGAATGGAGCCAGTGGTGTTGGTCTTCCAAACTTGAATCTATAGTCTTGTGCCTTTTCATTTCTCTATTTATTGACGTTGAATCTAATTTAGACCACTCCTTACAATGTCTTTTTGATGATAGGAAGAATGTCAGTGGGAGGCCTATCATTTTTGAAGATAATGATGAGAGTGACACTGCTGTATCTCGACTACATACTTCAGCACAACCTGAATCAGTGGTTTCGTTTTGATGATTGTGGCATTGTCATGCTGTTAATAGAATCCAGGTGATCGCTTTATTTTGAATTGAATGTGATGTCAAGGTGGCCAGAGATTTATCTCATCATTTTGCATTTGATCTTTAGGTTACTTGTTTGACTGGAACTTATCATGTGGACTGCTCCAGCTGATGTAAAATATGACATTGACTCTTCTGCATCTGGAGGAACAAATTGGGTTCTCTAGTGTTAACCTACTTGGTTAACTTTTTGCATGACAGCTGCTTGCAATGTTCATTAGAAAATTGTCACTATTGTTTCAAAGATGCATAAGAGGGGGGGGGGTGTATGGATTGAATATTGAAGAGTATTCTTGAGCTCAATAACACAGCCTTCCTTGCAAATGTATTGTATTGATATTTGTGTGAAGTGATGCTTCTGGTTATTTATATCTCTGGCAATGGCAATACTGCATGTTCAAAGTGGTTCTATAGAATCTTCTCTCAGACTAACTCACTGGCCTCCTAACCCATCTTGTGTTTGAAAAGTGCTAATCCATGACTGCCTACATTACAAGACAAAACCCGTCTGTGACATAATTCATTTTTTTTTTTTTTTTTTTTTTTTTGGTGGTGCAAGACATAATTCATCTTTTTTCAAATGTATGGTAAATTGTAGTTATGGAGCATGTAACAAGGGGCATACTGTGCATGAGGTTCTCGTGTGTGAGATTCAGAGATGAGACTTACGCTTGAGAGGCTGTTTCAACTGTTTGACCAAAACTAGAGAGCAACGGTTATAATTCTTTTTTTATTAATGGAAAGGATCTTAAATTTGGGGGTAGGTTTTTTGAATGGCTATTGCAACGTGGCAACTGTTTAGGTCATATGTGAACAGTATCAGGCCCTTGGGTCTCCTATTAATACATTTAAAAGTTTCTGTTAAATATTTTTTGGGGAAATTTCACCCCTAACTCAATGACAGTCAGCAGGAAAATCGAATTTTCCCTTTTGGATCTGATAGGCGTGTTTGTTTAAAGGGGAGTTTAGGATGGGAATGTTTGATTTTTGGATCCCACATGTTAAGGGGTTAGAGATAGGAAAAGTAAAATTGCAGGAAAGTTAGACTTTCTCACCCCAATCTTGTTTGGCTAGTATATATCTAGGGAAGAGAATAGATGAATGAAAAAAAAAATCATTAATTGTAATGACTTTTCACCGACAAAGTCTCAGCAATTTGGTAGGATTTTGAAAGGAAATGGATTGAAAGCCACATTAACAAACATGAAAGTCATATTAGCAAACATGAAAGTTCATCTCCTACCGTTGTTAAGAGTATTTTTCACCTCATTATTATTTAAACACATGACTTTATCATGTTTTTCACAAAATAAGTATAACTCTCCTACCCCATCAAAACCCCCTAAATGAACGAGCCATTGTATGTCTTGGCCAATACTGATCTGGATAAGCATGTATCGGTCTAAATCATACAGAATTATATTTGGTTTTCATCCATAAACGGTACTTTTTTACCTTTTTATCCTCTATCCATACCTCCCAAAAAACAAAAGAACACGGGGCTATGAATAAGTAAATTAATGAAAATTGGAAGGGTATTTTAGGGAAGGAAAATAGTCTCCGGTTTTATATAAATTGGTTAGAGGTCACAGGGTGACGTGAGGGAGAGGAGCGAGGGGCGGAAGAGCGAGAGAGAGAGAGCGAGGGAGAGGGATGGGAAAGGAAGGGGCTTGGAAGTGGCAAAACGAAGCTCATGTGGAGAAGAAAACGAAAGAGCCCTGATGGGAATTGTGATGGGAATATTGTAGTTTTCAATCTGAATCGTAAAGCGACGAATTGCTGCTCGTCTCTTCTTCTTCTTCTTTCTCCCTTTTCTCTTCCTTTGTTCATCGCCGCCCTCTTCGCTCCTCTCTCCGGCCTTGTGATGATGCAATCTTCTGAAGGCTGTTCAATCTCTATTTGTGTGTATTTGTGATTTCTTTCGTCTGTTTATTCATGTTGTCAGTCGAAACCCTAATTGAAATGCCTGTGAGCAATGAGCTATTAAGTTTTTTTCTTTTGGTTCTGTAGAGAGAGAGATTAGCATTTGCCTTCATTTCAGGGGAAGGTTTCCACCACTATCAATAACAGTAGAAAATGGTATCATCTACTTTCTACATGGACTTACATGGTCAGAGAGAAAAATCAAATACCATGGAACTCATGCTAAAGGGAAATTGTAGTTTGGAGATTCTTTTCCCCATTTTTTGAGGAAATAATTTTCCTTAGGTGGTTTTTTTTTTCCCTCCACTATGTGGGTTCATGCGAGGTGTTATTTTCTGCGCTACCATTGGCGTTGCAAGGGAGGTTTCCTCATCCTGATGTTGTGGGGAATCCTCTCTTTTTATCTTCAAAAAACAAAAAAATTCCTCAAGAAAATATTTGGTTTGGAGCAATAAATCATTGACAAAAAGGAAATAATTACTCCCTCCTTGTATGCGAAGTGTTTGAAATTCTCTCATGTTCATAGTTTTGTTCCATCCAACTCCTCAGGTAACAATGGCATTGCTAATCATTCTGTTACGATCCCATATTCTTAGGAAGATAATCTAACATTGAAGTGAGTTCATATAATCTTAAGTCCCCTCACCTTGTAAACTGATTTATGGAATCGAGTAGTTAAGTTATTCACATGATGTTAAGGAACATTTTAGGTCCACTTGTCAACCCCGTTAATCTGCTATCAAAGGTGAGGCGCAAGAACCACAAGAACCCATAATAGAAGCATCATTTTTGTTAGGCCCACTTCCCATCTGAAAATTGACAGTGACAGAAACCACACTGTAAGGATCCAATCAGCCTCAAAATCATTTTCCTTCACTCCCTACCCCCTGCCTTTGACCCATTTAAGCTCTTGATACCTTTCAGAGTTCTGCATTCACTTTCAATATCACAAAGAAGACAATGGTAGTGACTAGTGAAGGTGATTGGCCTTCCCTATGCTTCTTGCTCTGTTCTAGATTCATTATTGTGGTAGTAAACTTGTAATTAATCACCGCAGTCATTTGGAATTGTTCCTGTATTACAAGATGAAGATTACACTTTATATAACCCAATTGATCTTTCTTCATAATTATTGAAGGGTCGTGTTTGAATTGATCTACAGATCCTGAGTGATTATTAAGGTAACTAAACCGAGAAGTACAAGTCACAAGGGACTGATTTGTTGGAAGGATTCTGTAAGAGAAAGTTCTTGTAGAACAATGGCTAGAGCTTGAAAGGAGGAACTACCACTCACCCATTTACAATCTATTACTGCATCTTCTGTTCCATCCCAAGTTGGGTGCCCCTGTTGATGAGAAGCATGTTAAAGAGAGTTAAGAGAAGCTTGGGAAGGTGTAGGATACCTATGAGAGGCTCCCAAAGATCAAGTACTTGGCTGGGGACTGAACCTTAACCTTGCTCACCTTCCACTATCACACACTATGCTGAATGATATTGGAAATGCCTATATAATGGACATGAAACATTTAAGTGCATGGTGGGATGATATTACTAGTAGGGCATCTTGGATGAGGGTCCTCCAGATGTAGAGCCTCTAGGGTTCACCCTTGTTTCTGGGGGAAAGGGCGATTTGGACTTGTTGAATATGGAATATCCTTAGATGGTTATATAGGTGTTTTGGCAATTTGATTTGCTTAATTCCTAAAACCTGCAAACTGTAATCAAATTCAAACTGAAGAAAAAAGGGAAATGGTTGTTTGCATTTTGTAGTTAGATGGACTTAAATAACCTCTAATACCTGGGAAAGCTTCACAACTGGTGGACTGATCAGTTGGATTAGTTTACATAACTTGGTCAATTTATTCTTTATCTCTACCTTCCAGCATCCTTCTCAACTAAAAGGGGAAGCTCAGTAGGGAGTTCCACTAACAAAAATAGATAGATTTTACTTCTTTGGCAAGAGCAACTTCAACCATTTGAAGAATCACAGTAGCAACTTCAAAGATCTCTGATTAGAAGAGGAAAGATGCAATCAATCGATGATTCTGTTGGTTTTTTTTGACCCCATATCAAATGTAGCTGAAGTGTCAAACAGAGGTATATTTCTTATTTCGAAGTTTCCAGGGAACATAGCTCTTAACATTCATGAAATCACAATGGAAAAGTCTACTAAGAGCAAGAGTCAATAGTTGAATAACAAATAATAAAGCCATGGGAAATTTTGGTTATGGGACAGCAATTACTAATCCACCTGACCCAAATCAAAACAGGATTTTCCTGGTTCAGGTCAGGCAGTTTCAACCATAGTTTCAGAAATCATATTGGAGGCATTGAAGCATCAAACACAACTGATATTCTGTACTAATTTTAAAGGTGAAAGTAGATCAGGTGGATTAAATTAGATTTCAACCAGTTTACATGAGAATCGACTCTTTTGACTATTTTTAGTTTCAACTTCTTATTTAGAGATGTAACTTTCTATGATCCATCTACTGATTCTGGTTCAACACAATTCGATCATTGGCCTGGTCTCATCAGGTTTTTGCCTCAAACCTCAAAGATCAACAAAGTGCAATCCCATCCACAGGCCATTCAAGCCAATTGACTATTGAGTTTCTGAACT
>NC_056569.1:6132281-6132431 GCF_013358625.1 Macadamia integrifolia
AGACTATACAGGAAATAATCACAAACTTTCCCACTTTTTCTCAGATTCGATAGAACAGTCGTAGCTCTCCCGAGCTTCTTCAATCGAGACAGACCCTCGATTACCAGAACAGAAGTTGCAGAATCTAAGTAATGGGTTTTGGTGAGCATG
>NC_056569.1:6132451-6178882 GCF_013358625.1 Macadamia integrifolia
TACTGTTATTTCATATTTAAGGATCCAATCCTTCCAAGCATCTCTACTGATAAAGACGTGTGTGAAGCTCACTGAATGTAGGTAACATTGTTCCCGCAGTCATGGATTGAATTAAGTCAAATCGTCACAGAGAGAATTCCAATGGACTTATAAATGTTCCCATTCGTGTGCATCGCATAGGAATTGAACCTACGAATTTGCCAATTATGAGTTGGGCGCTTCAACCATCAGCCATGGGTGGTTAACAGGATCATGTACACCTTGAATAACCAAATTGTCATATGTAAAATTGAGTACAATTTTGCAAAGAAATACTCCACTTCTCAATAAAGTAAGACGGAAACGTGCTCAATATCATTTGATTGAGTAGTCTATTTAGCTCCGTGCTCAATATCATTTGATTGAATAGGCTCCTTGTTATTTGAAGAAACCCTCCACTTCAATTGGTCTATTTTTCATGAAAAAAGAGACATGAGATAACAAATCCAATGTTTCGCCAAGATTTCAAATAACTGTCCCGAATTCAATTTTAACCAAATGGGGCACTTAGAATCGCACTGGTATTAATTAGTCTGAGGCCTTCATATAACTAGACGTGCATCTCAGCCATTGTTGGGAGGCTCCCATCAAGATTAAAGAGCCATAGTCCGGTGGAGCAAGATGACTTCAGCCATGATTTTGGTTCGTTAAGTTGAGGGGACCAGAATGACTTAAAGAGAGTATCACCAAATTAAGTATAGGAAGTGCTAAAAAATTAGTTGAGAGTTTCTAAATACTATTAAGATGTATTATCATACAATGGAACAACCTTCTCACAATTATGTGAAATTCTGAACTCATTTTTCAACCACTTTCCTTGCTTGTTTTGAACTGACATTTGACTTGGTAAGATTTGTGTCCAAATCCTCTATCTGATGGACCCACTCGCATCTATCAGTCTACCACATCATAAATACTTAAATAAATACAAAAATGTAACTAGGTGTCATGAGTCATGACAAAAGGACTTGTGCATAGGCCCCAATCCTTTCAACCATTGGTGGGACCCCAAACTTAACACTCACAAAAGGCAAAATCTGTGCATTGTGCAAGCAAAAAGCTCCCATAAAGATGAATTCCCGAAAACAACATTATCAAGATTATCTCTTTGTTTGGTTACTACTCTTCATACAGATCAAAATATCCCTCCTATCATTAGGGTTTGTTTTCAAACACTATATCAAGTTGATAAATTCCGGTCATCAGTGGAGGATTGCTCAGTACACTTCTTTTTTCTCTCACCAGAACCATCTTCCTCACTGTTACCTTCTTCAAGTTCTGCTTCAGCTTCATGTCTTTTTCTCTGGGGAATCACCTGAAAGAAGGAAGTCTTCCAATCTCTTGTTTCCACGAATTTGAGCAGTATCTCAACTACCTGGTTCACAGTCAGTACCTGCTTCACTCAAATTCATCAGTAGTAAATTATTAAAGGAAAAAATATCCAATAATATGAAAGAATATGGCCGCCATTATTTAGCCAACTATTTCAGTTTTTTCAAGGATGAAATTCTCAAAATTAATTGGCATGCAAGCTCATGTACATGTGATTTTACTTCTTGTTATCTAAACATTGATATCAGTCAACTACCCCTCATGTAATTTGGTTGTATGTACTTCAAAGCTTCACAATTGCCAATCTCTATGAGAATCAAAGCTGCAAAATTGCTAAATGGCTGCCATATCAGACACATTCAACACGAAAAGCTGACCTGATTTCAATGAATATAACCATCCTAACTACGGAAACTGTTTAGTGGATACAGAAAACATTGGATGGTCAAATAATATTGAAATCGTAGTAACCTCATTGAGTCAATTGTAAATAAGGTCAATGGACGGCACCACAGATCATCCCAATTACTTGAGTCTGATAAGATTGAACAGAACTTCATGAATTTAATATATCATTTTAAAAAGTTAATAATTGCACTTGGAATTAATCACCATAAAAGAATAAGTAGTCTCTGCATATGGTTTTAAGACTAATTTTGTTCCCTTTCAGATATTCTAGATAAGGGCCATTAGAGAGTAGATTGCAGAACAGAGATGGACAGTCTAGGATGGGCCTTAAAAGGGAGAATGCAGGACAGGATTGTGTAAAAGATGCCAAAGTATTGGGTTTAGGCTTGGTTGAGTGGAGTCTAAATTCCAAAATGAATACGGAACTTCAGCAAAAGAATTGTCCTAGCCAATAAAATTCCAAGCATTAGGAACATCAATTAAGAAAAAAAGAAAAATTATTAGGAACAGTACCTGGGAACTTGACATCTTCAAGTAATTTCCAATAGGCAACTTTGCAGTTTGGATCCCCTGGTCCTGTGCCTTTTTCTGGGTCAGTCCTTTCCATCTATTCCGATCCACCAAGCCACCAATAATGTATATTTTCTTTGGGTCAAGTTCATCGAGCACAGTTTCTGCATCTGCTGTGAGATAAACTAGATTATCCTTCTGATCTTGCAGAGCTTCAACATATGATCTGCTCTCCTTCTCAATTGTCCACTTGTCAAATCCTGGGAGCCTTTGCAATTGAGTCTCTATTTCTCCCCTGCATCCAGTTAACCAGAGATGACCTGGCAAAGGAGATTTCCCATTTACTGCATAACAATACATAATCTGCAAGTTCCATAAGACAATTAACAATGTATTTATGATGAGGTCACCTTAACTTTCATATTTTATTAACAAGATAAGTTAGCAAAAAGTAGAAACGGCAACACTGGTATGGGTCCTAAAAGAATCGCCACTAAGGTTATTCCAAAAGCAAGCCAAGAAAGTAAAATTTATTCATGGCATGTTAAGATGGGAAACCCTATTCTTTCCACTGTAGACAATCCCTCAACCAAATAGGATGAGATAATGAGTGAAGGAAAAAAAAAAAAAAACTAGAAAAGATGCATAGAAATGGTATATGTTGTGATTAATTTTTCACGATTTTGTTGAATTCTTTATGACTAGAAACACAAGGCAATAAGTCCAAATTTCATAAGAGAAAATGTTCAGAAAAGATAAGTGCATAGCATAAACGGAAATATTCCAACACCTGCAAAAGATTTTATTCAGGGTCTCCATCTTTTCAACATCTTCTAAGTGCATGCACCCACCTATGCTCCTTAATCTCAAACAGGGTCACACAAAATGTTGTACCAATTCCCAGACATATTGATGCACCAAATCTAATAAGAAAAGATTCTCACACCTGAAAGTTATGGCCCCAGACAGCGATGGAGCCAAATTTTTTTTTTCCTTCCCTAATGTAATTTCTTACACTGCTAGTGTGCCGTAGAGGAAAAGGAAGGCATATATTGCACAAGAGAGAAGGTGCACTTACGCAAGGATGCTGGGGGATTCGATCCCAGGTCAGGATTTTTTCCTAGGGTTAACAAAACTCTCCAACAATGAGCGAAACTAGGGAATACAAATCCTGACTACACACTTACTACCTACCCTACCGCCATAATTTAGTTTCTATTTAGATAATGTACTATTATCCTGTATGTAACATATTCTTGTTATGGAGAAACATCATATAGTCTTTTTTGGGGGGTGGAAACATCATATGGTCTTTATGGTACCCTAAGAATGACTTTGTAATATTTTTTTGTAGGATAGAATACAATTTGAACAATGTCAACATTATGCATTATACTGACTAAAACTATTTTTCCTAAGACTGTTATTATGCGAAGAGGTCAAACTTATTGCAAGACCCAGAATCATCTAAATGAGTAATCTTTGGTCCAGAAGGTCTCTCAAATGTAGCTCAGAAATCAACATGTGTTGAAATTGTGACAATTAATGTACCCTATATAGATAAGTGTGTACCACCTAAACGACAGCAATATGAGGGCAATAGTGTCTTCTTATTATGAAGAAAGTATTCAATAGTCCCTTGGTATCACATGCATGACGTTCGGCTACCAGATATCTTGTCCCCTCAAAGAAAAACCAAACTAGTGTTTCTATTTAAACCACATTGGAGGTTCTTATGTTTATTCACAGAAACCAATACCAGCAAATAAAACAAAACTATTCTCCAATGTTAGCTATGCATAAATATAATTGCTCCATAATCAAAATTAGCGCATACACACCACTTTTCTCGAACCAATCGGCAATGTGCAGATTCAATTCCCAGCATTGAACATAAGCAGAATATGCAAACACTAGAAAAGAAGAAAGAATCCTCAAGCTTCGACTAAGGGTTTTATCTTTTGCTCAATTTAGACAAATAACAAACCAGAAAATCCAGCAGGAGACTAATTATAAACAAGATCGCAGAACAGAGAATAGAACCATATAAGATTGGGAACTAACATAAAATAAAACTAGATCTAGTAGAAAATGGTAGAATTGATAGAACAGGTCAGGAATCCACCAAACCTGTGAAAAGAATCCACTCTTCCACAAAGGAATCCACCTCAGCCTTTACTTGGAATCTACCAAGCACACTACAGAATCCACAAAAGCAAAAATTCAGAAACTAATGAGCTGATATTATTTTTTTTTTTTTTTGGTTTACCCTATCCAACTGCCCAATGGCACTTTAACTGCAGCTACAATAGAGAGAGAGAAGAGGGGGGCGGGGAAGGGGTGCCTTATGGCACAAGATGAAGACAGGAGAGTCAAACCTTCTAGGAGCTTGCACTCTACTGGCAAGGTACATATCACGCAGTTGTCTTATTTTACATGTATTGATAATGTGAACTAACTGCAGTAGGATAGCATGTAAACTGATTGCATATATCCTTGTCCAAAAAAAAAAAAAAGGAACCTATTTTACTGACTCTATTGATAGAGATAAGATAGAAATAAGCTGGATTGCTAACATCAGGCCTATTCTTTGAAAAAAAAGGGGGTGTACCCAATGCATGAGGCTCCCACCATTGCAGGGTCTGGGGAGGGCCATAATGAACTCAGCCTTACCCCCATTTTGAGGAGAAGCTATTTCCTGACTCAAACCTGCAGACACAAGGTCGCAATGGAGAAGATAAAATAACAAGTGAAATAGAAAACAACTATTAATACCTTAACTTTAATAAAATTCCGGATTCCTACATCCTTCCCATATTTTAGGCCCATTAAAGTGCCCCATAAAAACTAAAATCTCTTGGACCAAAGTCCAAACACATATATAACTCAACCCAAGGCTAATTTTCACTAATATATACATATTTCTATGTATTATCTGCATCAAGGCTCCAACTACATGACATGAACAAAGAAACAATTCCCATCCAAATTCATCAGATCTCAACACATATTGTGAGAGGCTTGTACACTTTCTTGTTTATTCCCCAGTAAAACAATTTGAAATCCATAACAAGCCCCATATCCTCTAATAAAACTATTTGAAATCCATATATATATATATATATATTTCAATTTTAAATACATGTTGAGATAGTTAACTTACATGGGAACTCAAGAACGAGAACCCCATATCCTCCAAAATGGAAAAGGAACACTTCAAGATCTTGATTAGTTGGTTCAAATATACTAAGGATTCAAAGCATAGTTGTCATGGCATCTAGGCAACCTAAGGCGTTGGAGGGGGCCTGGAAGTAAGGCAACACCAACAAGGCAATCAAGGAGCTCACCTAGACGATCAAGGCATCCATCCAGGCAACCAAGGTTCCTGGACAGCAAGGCATCGCCTAGGTGACAACTATGATCCAAAGTGTCATTTCCAACAGAATTTTGACAATTATATGATTCCAAATAATCCTACAACCCCTATGGACACTATAATATAAGTGATAGTCCATAGGCATTGTACTGTAATTAAATCTGAAACCCTCAGATAACATATGTTGGGATAGCCAACTTACAAATAAATCAGGAACATTGAACCCATTAAGCATTAAATATTGTATGCATACCTTTTTCCATATGAACAAATTAGTATAAATTCCCAAGGCCTGAATACATGTACAACCCCAAGTAGGTTCACTGGTGTTTCATATTTATACCAAAAAAGGAAAAGGTCGGCTCCATCTTTTTCACCCTAGAAGGAACGAAGATAACTAAATCATAAATAACATCATCAGAAGCAAAATACTACCTGTTGAACAAGACTGTGAATCTCACTGGCTGTCATAAGATCGGAGAATTCAAGATCAATGATGATCTTCTGACCTTCTTCTTTGGCTCTAGTTAGTCTCTCAATTTTTTTCTCCCTCTCCTCCAATACTTTCTCCATTCTCTCCCTTCTAATCTCCCTTCGAGACTCTATCAGCTTTGCTTTCTCCTCTTCAGAGATGCTTGCTAATTTCTCCTCCCATTCACGACGCTTTTCTTCTGCTTTCCTTTGCTTCTGCTCTTTAATGGCAGCTTTCTTCTGTGACTTAATTGCTTCAAATCTCTGCTGCTTCAGAAGCTTCTTTTGAGCATTTTTTGACAGGACAGGAGGATGTGAGTCATCATTAGTTGAGTTGTCAAGGGTCTTTTGATCACTTTGGACTGGTTCCATCACTGATAGTGACTGAAAGAGTTTCAATAAATTTTGGTATAAACCTAAAGCTTCTTCTGCAACAGCAGAAAGTAAGCGTAAGGACTTAGCAATTTGCAGTAAGATATTTCACAAGTCAAAAACGATCTTTGCCACCTTGATTGGTAAGTATTTTCTTTTCCTGAAATGGGCTCAGGGGTTTTCATGTTTCACAGAAAGGGGGGGGGGTTAGGAGGGGAATATAATGTAAATAAGAACCAAATTAGAATTAACTTAGATTCCTTTCTTCAAACACTTAATTTCTTCCAATATCTTAAACCTTGACTCTTGATCTCAAAGACAAGATACCACTATAGATTGAGTAAATCATAAATCCAAATGTGAAAAATAGAGTGAATTAAAAATGTTCTGAGTGAATGTTATTTCTTGATTGTAAAGGTTTGTTATAGGAATCCTAAATAAGAAGATAATGTGTCCAAATAGGCCCAGCTGTTTCTCATTATACATCAAAGGAGGTATCTTTAGCTTTTCATCAAATGAGCCCAAATTGCACCTTTGATTCATCACTCCATTACTTTCACAAGTAACCAGTGTAGAACAGCAGATATTCATGGAAAAAATTATGAAAAAAAAACCTAAGACGTTTTCAATATTTAACACTTAATGGAATGATAATATTGAAATGGTGGTTTTGGGCGTTATAAAAACTTATGACAGTTTAAAGCCATACTGCATAACACTAAACATCGCATCCTATCACCCAGAGTGGCAATAATACTGTTTTAGCACTAATTGCAGGCAAAAAGGATGCAGGTCCAGTGGTGTAGATGGGGAGTGAAGCTCCTACACCTCTCTTTCTGGCATGTAGTGTGCCAAATGGACAAATATGAACTGTTGAAAGGTAAGATGACGCCATGCATTGGTCAGGTATCATATTTTGCACCTAGTTCAATTATCGGATCCACCATGTATTGCATATTCCCCTTTTACTTAGAACAGACACACACACACAAAATCATTGGCCCACATGTCACTTAGGTTTGGGATCCACCTGATTTATGACATCCTGCACCTGCTCGCGCCTTTAAGATTAATAATGTTTTCTTTCATATCTAACAAAAAAATAATAATAATAATAATAAAAAAAAAAAAAAAAAACCCCATAATACTGCTAATGGATGAGATGGTTATTTGGATGTTGTAGTCCCCAAAAAATTAGTACTTCCCCAGACTCATGATTAATGGAGTAAGAAAAGCAAATATTCTCTTTCTCTCTCAACGACATAAATCAGGAGATTGCAAGTGAACGAGAATACAAATAGCATTATAAGTAGCACTTACTCTCTCAATCAAATTAACTTAGAATTGATAGAATGTTACAACACAATAAAAGATACTTCAGCCTCGAGCATGGTAAATGCAGAAGAACCCACAAAATGGCATGAGGAATCAGAACAAAAAATAAAGAAAAAAACTTACTCGGAGCTTTGAATCTCTTATCGCCATTTATATCGATAATGGTACGGCCAGAAATGATCAACAGCTGACAGTAATGGGAGGTATTTGTTGGTAGAAAACAAGAGAAATAAGAAGGGTTAAGGATCGTCAGGGTGATCTCAAGCACAAAGAATCATTTACTTACAGAATACAGAGTAAAGAGAGGAGAGAAGAGAGAAGAGAGAAGAGAGAGGAGAGAGGAGAGAGGAGAGAGGAGAGAGGAGAGAAGAGGGACTGAAGAAGTGTTTGTGTGAATGCCTAAGAGGAAAGAATAGCTAATGATATAAAATTTTCAGTGCCAAAACTACCCTGAGACATGGGAATATGGGAAAAGCTTCTCTGTCGATTCCGAAACGAAACCAGACTGATTGAACAGATTGAAATCAGTTGGACCGAACCGAATTGACTAATGAAACGCATTATCGATTTGGTTTTAGTTTTGGATTTCATAAATCGTGAAAGAGCCATCTCTTACTTGTTAGGACCGAGTTTTCTTGAGGCCACGGTGAATTGGTTCACTATGTGACTTTTGCGTGGCCTTAGGGCCACTCGATGAGATTAGAACGGGCTTACAGGAGCCACGTCCCTTGGATCCATTTAGGTTCACATCATGGTGAAAGCAAACGTTCTCTTATTTTTTATGTATAAAAATTTGATATTAAACTATAAAAGCTGATAAAGGATTTCATTATTTTGTCTCTCTTATTTAATAAAATTTTAGGAGCTTCCTCTGCCCTAGATAATATTCAGGTTAAAAAAAAAAGGGAAAAACTGATAAAGAATAAACTAGTGTAGAGTTAAAACATATTTTATATCATGACAATGGAACTTTCTTCTCATAAACACTCTTTTTTTTAAGTCCCTGGCTGCAAAATTATTGTTAATTCCCTTATTTTTGCATGTTCATGATGATTGAGCCGACTGGACCAGTAGTTATTAGATATTTGTTTTTTTTAGTGAACACCTAATTGGTCTGGTCAATATCTGGCCAATATATGAGAGAGGAAAAAAAAAATTAACCAATTTGAACCAAATCGACCCCATTGGAAGATTAGTCGAATAGATTTTAGTTAATTGGAATAAACTAGTGTAGAGTTAAAACATAATTATAAGATAAAGTTTTCCTTCATTAGTGGCTAAATAATGGGACGATCCAAATGTGAGCCCATCACTCTACACTTCTCCACTTCTCTATTGTACGCGGTTGATGGGAAACACTCTTTTCTCTAAGCCTGTGGCATAAAAAAGTTTGGTCACTTCCCTTATTTGTGTCTGTTCATGATGAGTACTTACTTCTAGCCATAATCATGTAACATAGATATTTCATTATTTTTCAAAAAAAAAAAAATAGTAGACAAGATGCCAATCATATTTCCTTGTTTTGCTTTAAAAACTACATCAGTGATGATAAATTTATGATCATTTTGCTAGTTTTATTTTGATTCAACAATTCAGTGAAAGTCGCATGAAATCCATCGCAAGATTTTAAATGTTGGCGATTTGATTTTTACCAAATTTCTTTCATAGTAAATGAAAAATATAATTAAAGAACTCAATGATTAAAACAATTATTAAATATACTTTTAAAAACTTGTTATTGTTAAACAAATCTATAATCCAAACTTGAAACTGCAACCAATCTTTTTTGTTTTCAATCTAAAAGGACTAGCAAGCCAAATCCATTTTGAAGTAAGATAGCTGAAAAAGAGATACCAAAAAGACTGATATAGAAATTTTTTTTTTGTTAATTTCACCAATGATTGGGTCACTCAAAAGAGACACATTCTCTGTAGTATTTTTTTTATTTTTTTTAGAAAAAAAGGTACTCCATAATAGTGATCAACAACTTCAAAAGAATTATGAACGATGGTATACACGGAACTAGCCAGGAAGAATGAAGAACAACTTTTATTCGTTGTCGCTATCTTCATATTCCCCAACCCCCCACCCCCTAGTTCCCGACTTATTGGTTTCTCTACTGCTCATGAAATTAAACTTTAGTACTGCACTAGATACTGTGCTAGTTGAAATTAAATTTGTAATTAAGCGAGGAAAAAAAAAAAATAGAATAAAGACAAGTTTAGGAAAATTTTTAAAACGTTAAAAGAACATGGGAGATGTCTACAGCAAGAAAATGTACAAGAGTAAAGTAATGATTACAATGAATAGAGAAATCGAAAAACTCTACTCTGGAAGATAAAGTAAGATATAACATCTATCCACTTTGATTACTCACAATCATCATTGAGAAATTTGAAATACTGTTACATTTTATATGTCAAAATAAGTAACGGCTCAAAAAGAAATTTACGGCATAGAAGTCACAACCATTTCTTATTGCGAAGTTTGGAGATTGTAAGGTCCGCCCCTCCAAAACCATCCATTATGGCATTTGCTGAAGGGAACTCAGCTCTCGAAGTCAAGCTATAAGAAAAATATTTAAATTAAACTCCAATGTTATGACAGAAACAAACATGAATACTTCGAAAAGGACGAAATCTTTGAAAAAGCATACTAATTGATGACAAAAAAGTCTGAAAAGAACCACATGAAAAACATGCACAACGAGCAAAATACGTAGCTCATGTTTACAATGGTCTAAAAAATCTTAATTTCATTTTGAACATTCCAAGCTCAAGTTAATTCACTAGACACCAATGTTAAGAGTATCAGACAAACCATTCCTACATGGGGAAGTATGAGAATACACAAGAGAGTATTTGATTGAATTAGGTTCTCAAATTAAGCCTGTGGCTAGTCCAGACCATATCATCTCTATTCAATGTCAGAACTGCCATGTCATCCACCCATGTGGCTCAAAATGGTCGACCATTTAGGAAGCACTTCCAGAACAGGGCCATTTAAAGGCAAAATTTCCCAGTTTTTTATAATATAAAGTGGAAGTAAAAAATCAATATTAATATGATGAAAAGATTCAAGTACAAGGACCAACCTACTGCGAAGAACAACACATGGCATGCCTATTCGCTCAGCTCCCATCACCCCGGATTGACTTCCTGCAATGAGCACACAATTTTGCACAGGCAACCCTGCATTTTCCGCTGCTGCACGCAATGCCACCACAATATTTTGAATGCTGAATAAACCACAAAGTCTTAGATTTATCAGTTCCTGAAGCTCTCTGCCTAACAAAAAATGAAAATCAAACAACTTCCTAGTTAATAAAAATTAAAAGGTTTTGGTTGTTCCTATATCCAGCTTATTGACATTTTATGTCCAGGAAACATGTCATTCTCTTTGGTAATACACTCCATGCTCGTTAAAAGAAAACAATCATATATTATGCCAAAAGTTATGTATGAAAACTATATTACTGAAACAGTGGTATTACTGGTATGATGGTTTCACAATTCCCTCCACTACAAAATTTTCTCCTTTTTTTTTTTCTGTATAATGCCACCAAAACAGAGATCTTCCTTAAAAGAAATAAAGAATATACAAGTAGCATATTCGAAGAGATTAACAAAATATACAAAGGCAGTTATTTGTATGTTAGTAACTTAAAAGTCTCGGAAGACCCAAAATGTTCCACCGATTGCTTCCAAACTCTCCTATATTTATGCCCTCAATTTTTAGTTAAAAGCGGTACTAGGATAACACGGTGTGCTAATGAGTGTCATATTCTGACATGAGTAAGGTGTCAGATACTTCAAACAATAAAAGAATAGAATTTCTACTTTCTAGACTTAGTGGCTTTAGATAGAATTTATGGGTATGCGTCTAGAAACTGGTATGAGTACAGGCACACTGCTAAAATGTGCTAAAAAAGGGGGTAGTGGATCCTTTGCATTTGGTTGGTCAAAAAATATTTTCCACGTGTCATGATGAATGGGGGCCAGATTTTGTGAATAGATATACCCCAAGGTCCTCTGCCAACTAGTCAAGTTTCAGTCAAAATGCAATTAGCCTAGTGGCATGGCAGAGAGGGTTTTAAAAAAATCTAGAACTACCAAGAGGGTGTGCATACTGATGCACAGGAGCATATATGATGAAATTTGACTCTAAAAATAGACACATGGCTAATCCAGAAAATAGTCTATGTTTCTATCTTTATATCTATCCATGCTCCATCTATCTATCTACGTATGGGTGGACATGGATTTGATCATAGACGCAAGGGGAAACCAACAAGTTGACCAAGGTGTCCAAGGTGCCCATCTAGGTGATCTTTCAAGGTGCCTGGATGCCTAGGCAATCTTGACAACTATTCTGGGCAGAAAGATCCATGGATTGCTTGTGTAAAGGGGCGTTACCTTTGAAATCATTCTTTTTTTTTTTTTTTGGGTGGGGGGGGGGGAGGGAGTGGGTTTGGGGTGTTGGGGGGAGGGTTTAAGAGAGAAATAGAGAGGAAGAGGTTTTAGCCTTTAGATTTTTTTCTGTTTCTTTGTGACCAACAAATAAGCAGATAAGATTAGGAGAGGAATCATGAATGAGGGAGAAAAGGGACCCACAAGTTTGACTTTTTAAGTCCTTAAACTTTGTTTAAAGAGAGAGAAATGGGAACAGTTTTTCAAGAGGGAGATACAGTATATACAGGAAAAAATAAACATATATATATATATATTAGGAGGGGTGGGGGAGTAATATAACTCGAGTTAACTTGTAGCAGTTTCAAATGTATAGCCGCTCCTCCCCCACCCCTCCCCCCCCCCCCCCCAAAAAAAAAAAAAAGCTCAGCCCTGCATGGAACTGTACAGAAATTGGAGAAACATCGCTTCCTTCTTCACAACATACTGGGCACGTATATTTAGAGGTTCTAATGAAATGGACTTTTCTTATGGAACTCAAAACAGCATGAACTCAGTGCCCCAAAAGAGGACTAGTGATGCATTTCCTTCCACATCCATTAAAATACGTTTTTATGCTTTTCTCAATCATCTAAGACATAGGTAAGCTTGGAGACAAGAAGAATCAAATATATATATATATATATATTATTTAAGAAAAAATCCTTTCAAACTCAACGGAAAAATGAACAGACCTTTCAGTTGAGCTGGTGTCAATCTCCACTTTCAGTTTCAGCACTGACGCAACCTCCTCAGCAATCCTTTGCTTCTCAGCAGAAGCTGCTCCAGAATAACAGGTACAAACCTTTAATACAAAATCCTGCTGTACAGGAAAGTTTCCCCACTTGAACAAAATGCAAGAGAAACATGGTTCAAGAACTTACCTGCTTTTATTGCTTCCTTTGCTAGTTGCTCATCCAAACCAGCAGTAACACCTTCACCAAATACAAGTTGACCATAAAGACTTTGTTCCACTTCTTCCTTTCCAACAGTCCTTATCTTTGAAACTCTTTCATTACCAAGTTTTTCAATTATGGACCTAACGGTATTCAACAAAATAAGAGGATTAGGATTTAGCTTTTTCTTTGCTATATCTGAAAATCTATATTAAGACATAATAAGAGTCAAAGATGCCATGGGCAATAACCACTGGAAGAAGCCCTAATGAGTAACGGCCCCAGTGATTGAAGGAGGAAGTCAAATGATGGCTCTGATACATAGTTAAGGTGCCAACTAGGTCACCCAGGCAACAAGCCACTCCAAGGCAACTAGTCACCTTATGTTCCAAGGCAACCAGTGATGGGTTTCAAGAAGCCTAAGGGATGACTATGTTCAGAAACTCAGTTGAAAGCCAGAATCGCCGTGAAGGGAAAATGACCAGATTCAAGAGAAATTAAATAAATGGTGACCAGCAAATCAGATTGAAGGGAAACCTTGGTCTAAGGTCCGATTTATGGAGGAGAACAACTCCTCAAAAGATGAATCAGATCTGATGGTTTGATCTATATTTATAAAGATACCTTATTAGGGATAGGATTCTTTAAAATAAAACAGATTTGATAATTGACTACTGATAGCAGATCTAGATGGGCTCAAACCATGAAGAAATGCATCAAAACACCAACAGATTTCAGCAATATTATAAGGATACTAATATGAAAAAGAAATAAAATCTGATCTTGAAAAAGAGGAGAACTAGGAATCCAACTTGAAGTAGAACTCATAAGAAAACAGCAGCAAGATCAAATTTTGAAACTGTGGATGTGTTTATAATACTATTCGATTACAAAATATGAAATCAGATTGGAATTTCAGATGGAAACAATGGAGAAACTGAAATTCCAACAAGTAGGGTGCAAGAACAGAAACCAGAAAACTGAAACAAGGAATGCACATATACTTGATTTTTTTTTTTTTTTAATAGTTTTGATAGAATAAAGAAGAAGATAAAAGAAAAAAAATATATGAATTAGGAATCCCATCTGATCCTCAAAGCTGGCATCCCACCGAACCCTAACTCCTCCAACCAATAGCTTACTTGGAGATAGTCTACTACAACTAAAACTCAGCCTAAAATAAAGGAATAACAGATTAAAATAAGGCTGAACTCATAGACTCCTAATATAGCCCAACTAAAACACTTAAATAACAAATAAAATAAAGAATAGAACTCTAATTAGAATAACTAATAAAGTAAATCCTGAATTCCTACCTCCTACCCATATTTTAGGCCCATTACAGTAATCTGTTATAATGTAACGTGTAAACTCATCGGAATAATGGCCCAACATATGTGTAAGCTAGCCCAAGGCTTATTTCCACCGAACTAAGCCAAAATCTGTGATTTATGTGCATCACCCAGCCTCAGAACCTGATGATCTTTCTCACTAAAAGTTACAAATTTCAATCATTTCTCCCCTTATATATTTCTACAATCTCACTTTTATCCCCCTTATGCTATATATATTTTAACCTTTACAACCTTACATTAAACATATATTTAAATTTATAAGATGAAAAATACTTGGAAATATGGCTTGGGATATAAATAAGGCGCAAGCCTTGGGCTTTTTAGCCTCGCCAAGGCATCACCGAGGTGTCAAGGCAGTTGACCACCGCCATGGCTTGCCTTGGCGCCAGGACAACCATGGACGGATTATGGATGTAACATTCTTCCCCCTCTCCCCACTTTCTGTTTCCAGACCGTAAATGTAAGAAATAGATTGCCTTGTAGATAAAAGCAATCTGCATATGTTTCAATTTGAACTATCAAAACCTACACAATAAAGTTTCTGAACTTTGAGTTGCAGTATGGAAGAAAAACCTGGACATTTTATCGCAACTTTTGTCGTAAGCCGTTACAATGACCACAGGTATACCATTGTGAAGTGCGTCGTCAATAAAGCTACAAATGAAAATTTTCAATTAGCTAAGCAGTGGATGGATATAAATAACAACACTGAAATACGAAGAAAAAAAAATTGAAATTAGATGAACATCTTCTCCCATCATTCAAAAATATCTGTCAGTAGATCAATTGATTATTACACACACTATCTTCAAAATATGAATCCACTATATTGAATCACACAATATCCATCAAACAATGTAAAAAATGTTTCACCATTGATTAAAGTTTTCAACAAGGTAATGAAGAACGAAAAAGAAAATGTCAAATAAATGGGGAATCACTACGCTACCTCTATAAGGAACAAATATAGAAATTTGTACCAACGGTGCTTTCAACATAAGCCATGGTATAAAGCTATGTGAGAGGGTAGCAAAGCACACGCTAAGAAACAAGAGTACTAGTAAAGTAATATGGTTCATGCCAAAGTGGACTAGTATTGACGCCATCATCTTACTGCACAATTGATATATAAGTAAAGAGAAAGGTCCCAAAGATCTTCGTTGAACAGGGGCACACATGTAGCTTTTCTATGTTGTGCAGAAGAATTCCTTTCTTTCTTTGAGCTTAAAGGCATTGCAATTCCTCCAGGTACATTTTATCCCATTAACTTGGTAAGGGGCGATCCTCAAGTGGGGCTTTATCCAAGTGAGCAGAGTGATCAGCAGTGTAGATTCAGAAGTGTAGAGGCAATACCTGAAAAGATTTGTTCATGAAAACATTCCCTTTTCTGGGGTATTCCTCTCTAGTGATCAGCACATTGGGAATTGCAGTAATGTATCTGGGAAAGGCCATAAGGAAGAGAAACTACCGGATAATTGAACAAACAAACAAACAAATATATTTTTTGGCAGTATACCAACACAGGTGATGAAGAAACAAAAACTCCAATAACCGACCAAGTCACACACAAACAACAAATGAACGCGACCTAGACAGCACTCTTCCCAAACACAAATCTCCGACTAAGTCACTCTCAGCAACAAAATAGAGAACCACCCTTCCTGATAGTGACAGTGTGACATCCACCAAACCACTTGCATCATGTAGATATCTGCCAGCATAAAACAACTAGACCTTTTTTTTTTTGGATGAATGAAAAACAACTAGACATTATGCCTTCATCACCAACATTTTAGTATATATATATATTCTCACATGGGGGTCAACACATACTTGTCATTCTAGCCTTTTTAATAATAGGTTGGGGGATTGTCCACGTGAGTGAGACAGCTCCTTACCCTTATAACGTTTTTAGTAAAACAAAGGTGGCTTTCTTTTCTTTTTTTTCCCACCCACAGATCTGGTTTCTTATATGGTAACAGAACAGATCCGATCTATGATTAGATATGGTGCTTTTTTTTTTTTCTTACAACTAAACTCAACTAAGCCATACCCAACTAAATGGGGTTGCCGATATGGATCCTGCTTCGCCATTCAACTCTATTGAAAATTGTGTGTAGTCAACTCAATGCCATTCATATCTCTTCTCACTACTTCTTTCCAAGTAATTGTAGGACCATCCCTTGTTTTTACAACTCCTCTAATGTGCATAATACCACTCCTCCTTACCAATGCACTTAAATTCCTCCACTTGAAATGCCCATACCACATCAAGCACCTTTGCTCCACCTTATCTTTTAGTGGAGCCACTCCTAAATCATCTCAAATTTTTATCCTTTTTCCCACTCATCCATCTCAGCTACACTTATTTTGCTTATGTGTGATCTCTGACACCCAACATTCAACTTCATACAACATTGCTGGTCTTATAGCTTTCCATTATTCTTTTAGTTTTCTTAGAATACCATCACATAACATTAGAAAAGCACCTCCCCACTTCACCCAGCCTGCTCTAACGCTTCACTATTTGCCACTTGGTAGTACATGGGTTAGTCCATGTGAGAGACGACCAGTGTTTTTTTGGGGTTCACATGTGGAAAACTAAGAGAAAATTAAAAGCACTTTTGGATTTTAAATTTTCACCGCAAGAAAGAAATCTTGCTGTTTCCAGCCATTAACGTACCTCCTGTTCTTTTCAAGACCAGATCCCATGTAGTAGTAGCTCTAGATTCTAGAACTTAGGGGTCATTCCTTAGAGCAATGGAACAGGTATGACTGCCAAGGAAAATTCCCGGGTAGTCTGGGCAATGGCCCTTTTCTAGATTATAGAACTTGCTCCCACAGCAGGCCAATTCCTCTAGAAAAGCCCCAGTCCACCTATGCGATCCCATCAAGGATGCCTTCTCTCTCCTGATAAGAAGAGAACAAAAGTGTTCTATAAAAGTAAAATAAAAAATATACATACAGTTACAACAGTATATACAACTCAACCCACTTTTTGGCAGCAGTTTGAGCTAGAGTTTGACAGCTAATAGGATCTCTCCTGAAAATCTATAATTTGTCTTCTCTGTCTTTTCAAAATTTTATGTTACATTACTAAAACTCCATCACTAGCTCTCCTAAAAAGGCTAAAATTTTCATTCCTTTCCAGAGTTTCCAGAATTGCCTGTCCCTTAATTTCTAAATTAGAATTAAGTTTAGTGGTCTGCATAAGAACGACAAGGAGAGAGGTTCTTCTTTCCAAATGCCTCTAAAGCTCAGAATGGCTTTCCCCTTCTGTCCAAACCGCATAACTAAACAACATCGAAGAAATCTCACCTAACATTGATCGATCTTTGCAATCAAAACAGAACCTTCCCTTCTTATGATATGATCCATCCTTTCACAAGCAATATGTACAACATCAACAAAGGGATGAGACTGATGGTGCAGTAATCTTTGATGCTCTCTGCAGACCCCCCCCTAAGAAGATGAAGGTATGATTCAAGTTTCTATCTCATCTAGGTACTTCAAAGAATTCCTCAAAACCCAGAAGATTTCATTTCACCAATGTTCCAACATCTCTTATAAATGTTAAGACTTGAGCCATCCGAGACCAGAGATATGTCACCTTTCATGGATAATACAGTGCCACAGATTTTGACCACCTCAAAAAGCCTCTATAAGAAAATGTCCTGAACTGAGATTACACTACTAGGCCCCAATGATGCAGTAAGGTCTGTTCCTTCCAACTCAAATGAAAAGGTCCTCATAATAACAAAAGGCAGCCTTTTCCAAATCACCTATGAAAGAACCATGTCAATCATTAGAGAAGCAACAGCAATTTTCCCAGACATAAACAACAAAACAGGAAGTTCAGAGAAGAGTTAAACTCAAGCTATGACATAAGTAGCCACCACAAAACGATAGAAGTAGTGCACTAGAGGAAAGATGTTTACACAGTCACCAGTAATATTTTTGACATTATGAAACATAGAGATTAATTCTTTGGACTAAGTGTTAATGTTATAGAGGTAACCAAATATTCAGCAAATTGCACAACAGACCTAACCCATAGAAAATGGAGGGAAGTTCTCTATATTAATCATGATTATGTCAATGGACACATAAGCATAAATACAAAAAGTAAGATATGAAAGTATTCTATTTTATCTGTTTATACACAATATAATTTACAAAAGGGTATTTCCAGCAAAGATTGCTTCCATAAGCTTTACAGAGGGAGGGAGGGAGGGAGGGAGGGAGAAACTCATAGCCTAGAAAACTAGATACCTTAAGAAAATGATAATATAAAAAACTCACTTTTCAATTCCAGGTCTTAGAGGCAAACTTTTCGCCATCACAAACTCTTCCAATGCATTCTTCTGCCACCAAACTAACCAGTAAATAATTGGCACTATTAAATCTATTTACATAAACATAAACACAAGAAAGCACCACACACACACACACACACATGAAGAAGGGAAAATCAAATACACAACTGTAAAATATAGAGCTAACCTATGAATCTCCTCAAAGATCGCAAAAGAAATGCTGATTTCTACTTTATCCAATTAAGCAGAACTACAAGATAGTATTTATTGGGAGAAGCCAGGAAATCTCAGTTTAATGGTTGAACTATGTAGTAATGAAGTTTGTGAAATCCATTTTCAAGGACTGGACCAATTTTCTTATCTGCAGGCACCCATCCAGTCCACCACCACACACTTGCTCCAAATAACTTAAAAAAAAATAAAAATAAAAATAAAAATAAAGGGGAAAAGGAGTTCATTATCTCTTTAAAATGAACTTTCTACCAAATAAAACCAGAACCATTTGAAACAAGCAAATAAGGTACATAGTAACGCATTCAATATGAACTGAACTCAAATCTCCATCAAATAGGGAAAATCATGTAGCAAACTCATTTGAAATCCATCCTTCAAGTTTCTGAGTCCCAATGAGTAGAATCACTTTGATCAATGCAGCATAGTTCAAGCTGTTCAATTTACTCTATGGCATAAATCTACACTAGGAAGAATAAACCTACTCTTGGAGGTTCTTTCTGAGAGTGCAACTGTGCAAGTCTTTGTACACAACATATAAATAAACTACTGTTTTCCAGCAGAACAATTTTCTTAACTGTTTCCCTATTATTAGTAAGCAACAAAGAAGCACCTTTTCCCTCAGAACACTTTTCATAAATGTTTCCTTCTCATTGGTGGGCAATGAAGTAGGCCAACCAATCTGCAAAAAGAATTATAGGAAAAACAACATATTAAAGAAATCATTCAGGGTGGGTTAAAAGACATACGATTTTTTTCTGGACAGAGATAGAGAAGACTATTTACCCTGTTAAAATATAAGACCAACATCATTTTCTCATCACCACCAGCTTTCCTGCAAATCAATTATGAGCTGGTTAAAAGGCTCTCAAAATAGAAGGGCAAAGCAGGGCCTAAAATTCAAAGACATAAAAATTGAACCATTAATGTGACTCCCAACTCATTATAAAACTAACAAGGATGACTCTGACATCATGAATATCAAATCCGAGAAAATCACATAACTGAGAAGCTACAGATATGACTTTGTTGCTGTACATAGTTACAAAAAATTGTCACGCAAGGGTGGCAAAAATATTTCATGATTATATCATCATACTCAGACAGTAAATAAGTTTGAGAAATTAAGGACTTGTAGTATGGCAGAACCTCCAGCAGACATAAGCAACAAAAAGACTTACAAGACCATGAAGCTTGAGTGAGTTCACCTTGAGAGGTCTACGTAAATTGGTTCCGTCCAATTTGCACAGTCAAGCCCATGTTTTTGAAATGCTAAAAAACAAGAGCAGCAAAGGAACATTAGCAGATCATTGATAAGCACCAATAGACATTTTTTACATGAAATAACAAGAATATTATCCTCCTTATTAAAAATGATCAATTAACGCCATTAATGTCGCACCTACATTGAAGGCTTGGCGATTTCCTAAGCGATATACATCCATAAGGACCCTGAGAGAAGGAAATGTGTAAGAGAAAATGACATGATGATCTAACAGCCATTAGCTTTTTGAAATCAAATATAAGTTACACAAAAGGATAATTTGGCATCAAGTCTCTCTGTCATCTATGACAAAGATTATGTAGGGCAGGAGTCAAATGACATAAGGCAACCCAGGAAAAAGCTATCAAAACATCTGTTTTCATTAGCCATATATACCGAACAAGGAGCGCTAAGTCAGGATGTCTGCAAGCCTGACCTCCATCCTAACCTATCAAACCACATATTCTGTACAAACATAGTTTTTAAAGTCCTTTCTTTTCTAAGGTTAAAATAAAAATACAACAACCCGAGCTATAGAACTGGTTCAACCACTCAATTCCTTCAGTTTGTAACAGAACAGGCCATTCTGACTGATTCTCAGAATCTCCAGATTCAAGTTGAGACAAACTGGCAACAAAGCTGATCTGTCCAAGCCTTGTCCAAGTGGACTGTTTTAGCACCATGTTGCAATATGAAGGGGGCATGATTCAACTGGTCGTCATGAAAAATCTTTGGTTAATAAAGACTTGAGTGACATTAACATCCTACCTTTCTTTTTGGTGATCAGCAACAATGGAATTGTACTTCAATTATATATGATGTAATGAAAAGTACAAGATAGGGTAAGAGAATTCCCCATCCAAAAGAAGCAAAAGGAACTCTACGACCTACATGTATTTTACTTTTGGGGAAAGGGTCTCTGAACCTACAACGTAGGCTACCCCCAGACACATGCAGTATTTTATTTATCTCTCTCTCTCTTTCAAATAAAATAATTAAATAATTTAAATGTCTCTGAGCGTAGAGTACGCTGTAGGCTCAGAGACACTTTTCCCTTTACTTTTATTTAATCAAACAAGATGGATTCCCAACCTATCTCTCAATTTTGTCAAATAACTATCATTTAACTCTTTATATCATAAAAAGCAAGGATATCCTATGAGCAATAAACATATTTTTTGTTTCTCTTTTGTACATTCTTTGCCTTGTATAGTGTATATGTACATCCTTTGTCAACTTTTGGCTCACCTTGGAAAAGATGCAGAGGGAAAAGGACAAAAAATATTTCTACATCTTCTCAAGATTCATCATGAACATCTAGTCCCAGTGGAAACTCCAAACTGCCAAAGAGAGTGTGGGTGAGCTCATAAAATGCAGAGTGGTCCAACCTAGTGTGTTTTTTTCGGTAAAATCTATTCACCGAATGATGCTCTTATGCATTTGGTGGGATTCTTACACTGCCTTCGCTTGAAAAACCACCTTCTTTTGCTTCTGAGTAAAAAAGGAAATAGGATGCAACATAATTTCTAACTTTTTATCCTCAGAACCTCAATTTTATCTTTCTCCAAGTAATTTGCATAGACATTGTTGGATTGTCAGGACACTTCAGCAGTGTACCTTTAGTCATGAAGTGTCCTGATTCTCCTGAACGTTGCAAATTATTTGAAATTTTGTCAAAGCTTAAAAGACAGAAAATGAAATACCAGATCACCATATAATATTTCTAATAACATTCTGATTAGCAATTCCAGTGATTGAGGAACGCCTATGAGATACATATTTTACAAGAATGTAAATGCCCAGTCATGGGAGACTAGTGTTGCACCTTATATTTTGCACATTCTAGAGTCCAGTCTCTCCAGACTCCAGACTAGGTCAATCAAATATAGTTCTGCTTCAATTGAGCTTATTCATTTCTTTAAAGGGTAGGTAATCTGCACTTGAACCAACGTTTTCAGGCTTGTCAACAAATTACACATGTTCAGTTAACAACCAATTGCTATAGTCTTCTGGTTCAACTCACCAGCCAATTGTATTCAAGAACACATTAGAGTTTTTTTTTTCTTTTTTTTTTTTGGTAGAACACATTAGAGTTATAGCTATGGATTAGGTAATCTAGAACTTGGAATTGAAAGAACATTCTAATTTTCAGGGCTACCTCATCCAAGCGTGTAATATGTCTCTACTTTAAAGTTATAGAATTCATGTGGATTGTTAAATTGCTAGATATAATAAGTAGCCAAGAACTGAATGTATTATCCAAGATTTTAACTACAGATTCTGCAATCAGGATTGATTGATTGATTTTTTGTAATTTAGGCAACTAGCCGTGAGTGTTCAAGAACAAGATAAGCTCGACACCAAAATGAAAATTAAAAAAGGAATAAGCAAATTCCATCTCCTCTGCAACAGATTGATTCTTGGAATGGTAAAGACTGATAACAATAACAGTAGAGATGGAAAAAGACTAGCAAAACCATAAATCAAAATGGATATCCCAAAAAATAAAGCTCACCCTTCAACTTCAAGAATAACAGCGAGTGGTTGAGATGGATTCTCATCAATAGGATTAGACGATGAGTTCGAAGCAAGAACTCGATTGAAGTGCAAGTTTTTGCCACAAAATCTGAAATTCCTCTCCGAAGTAGAAGCAAATGACGGGATGGAATGAAGAAAGGTTCTATTTAGTTTAGGAATTTGAATTCTTGATAAGCTAAGAGTGTAAAGAATCGAGCAAGAAGCTGAATCCATGGTTACAGATCGTTTGAATGACAAAGAAGCAATAGAAGCTCTCGTAATAGCAGTTACAGGTTCTCTCTGTGTTAATTGATGATTTGATCAAATCTAGGGACTCCTAATCTTATTTAAGGATGAAAAATGTATTCGGGTTTGACACCAGTGGACCCCATAGTCTTTCATAGGCATATCAGCATATGGCAAGACCCCAAATGGAAAACAAAAAGAGCTCTGTCCAAGAGCAGGGCACCTGCACGGCTGCACCTAGACATAAGGTTGGACAAAATGGAATTCGCCACTGTTGAAGTTCATGCGCGTGCTCTCATAGTGGTAACACTGGTATCGGGTCCAGGTCTGGTCCGGATCCGGATCCGGATCCTATACGGTAGGGGCATCAACAGTTCGGTTTGGCCTGGTTTCGATCCAGGTTGAATTGGTTTCAGTGTAGAAATGGTGAAATCGAAATCAAATCAATAAGGAAATTACGTTTCAGTTTGGTTCCAATTTGGCCCCATTTTGGTCCAGGTTGAATCAGTTTCGATGTGAAAATGGTGAAATCGAAACCGAATCAATAAGGAAATTCTGATTTCAATTTTTTTTTTATTTCAGTGCGATTTAGTTTTCATTTGACTTCGGTTTCTTGTATCAATTTGGTTTCGATTTTTTATCCGGTTTGGGTTTGATTTTCCATACAAAACTATGTAAAAACTTAGTTTTTAATAAATTTTGGATTTTTTTTCAGTTTCTTACGAATTTATTTCAATTTCAGTCTTGGTTTTGAGTCAATTCCAATTTGGCTTCAGGTTCGTTCAATTTCCAATGCAGTTCGATTTGTTAATGGGATTACAGTCTCTCAAACCAATCTAATAAGCCTTCGATTCGATTTGGTCTAGTTCAATCGACTCAATCCAAAGCAATTTTACCGGTTCGATTAACACCCCTACTATATGATAAACGACGAGTGATAGTAAACCCCCAACCCTTGAATACTCATTGCCATTCACTGCCTCACCGAAGAGGATCTAGGGCCACCCTCTTGGACATAAAACCTTTTTCTTTTCTTCTTAGGGTAAGGCATCCTGGTTGGCTACACTGATGGGCTAGTTTTTTAAAGGCATTTATATTGGATACAGTTTTCCTCAAGATGAAGGGGAGAATTGGTTTCGGTCCGCTGATTCGGATCGACCATGGTGGTTATGCTGAGTTTAGTCTCTTTAGACCAGGGTTTTAAAACTCAGAATTGGATCGGCCAGATCGGCTAGATCGGCTAATTCGAATCAGAATGGATTGAAACTGATCCTGATCCCGATCCCATACTGCATTTCTAGGGTTGCGGAAGGATCTGGCCGGTGGGAACTGGTTCCTGATCTATTCAGACCAATCTGGATCGGAATCAATTGGGACAGACCTGGTTCCTGACTCTGCTCATTAAAACCCTTGTTTACAGACGAATCCAATAGTGGAGAACACTCCATGAATGTTAAAAATGTTGGATTAGCACCTTCTGGCCAATGATATCAATAGGAATAACTTGAGAGGCCATAAGCAGAGATTTAAACCATTGTTTTACAAAGATAGATAATAATAAAACTCTCAAAAAATTTGGTATCATTGACATGATTCATATGAGCCAAGCTTCAGCAACAAAGACAAAGTAAAGGACAAAGGCACATGGTGAGGACTGAGAAGTGGAAGCTAATGCCTCAATGAATTCAAACTCACCAAACATAACCTCATCAGCATTCTCAAAACAAACCAAAATTCTATGGTCTCTTAATAAAATACACAAGCATGCTGTAAAAGGAATTAATTAACCATCTATAGTCTCAGTGGTCCTCTGTCACAAAGCATTTCAGAGAAATGACCCTTCCATCAAATGAGAATGGAAGCCCCAAGATTCTAATCGCTTGAAGATCCATCGTCATCATCTTCATGCTGTGTCACAACCTTCTCTATAAACCTCTTGCGAACACCATCAATGACAGCCTTTCTTGATGGGTCACTTCTACTCTGGCCATCATCTAAAACTGGATCCGACTGGCATAGGACTAAAGCAACACCTGATAATTTAAATAGGTAAGCATAGAATGATCAACCCAACGGAATGGTAAAAAAGAACAGCAGAAGTTCTATATCAGGACTAACAAAAGGAATAGAGAAATTGAGATAGTAGCAATGACAAACAGAGCTCCTGGAAAAAAAAATTATGCATGCACATAAAAATTCAAGATCGAAACTAAAAAGATGGGTTTGGGCTTCTCCCTAACAAATAGTATTGAAGTGAGATTCCAACCTGCAGTCAGCAATTCGCCTCTCTGCTAACTAACTAATAGATGGTTATGGGCCTGAGGCAGTAGTGAAGGGCAGTAGGTTAGGCTTGAGATGCCGGAAAGCTAGGTATCCATTTGGCAGGATGGGAATGAAGCGCTCAGTCAAGCTTCCTTCTTCCCAACCAACAAGGGCTTGCAGAAAGTGCAATTGCCAAAGCCAGCTATTCGGAAAGCAAGGAGGTCTTTCTCTGATCCTCTTATCTGCTACCCGCTCTGCTCAAAGCCAAGACTTGAGAGCTCATCGCCCGGGTTTATGGTTTTGACCAAGAAACAAAGGATATCCGTTTTTAAACACCTATGAAATGTAAACAGTTGCTAATCCAAAAGCTCTGCACATGTACTCCAGATTCTTATCCTTAAGAATTAATAGTTTGAGCCATAGTAGTCGAGGTATCGCCGAGGCGATGACTAGGCGTCCAGGCGGCTTGCTATATTAATGTTTTTTATATTTGTTATTTCATTTACTTAAGATATTATTCATAAATAAGCAAACACCCCTATTTGAATTCAATAAAAATAATTTAAAAATCAAATTCCAAAAGAATAAAAAATCAACCCCCTAGTCCAAGAACAAAAACTGGATTTTGGTTATAGGGGCGATTTCAACTTTTAAATGCTGGAGTTTTTCTCAATTATGAAAATTTTATAAATTCTATAATGTTAAGACATTGCTAAAAACCAAAATTCCGGTAAAATAATTTTTTGTTTTGATATCCATAATTTTTTTTTAATTCAGGCAATTTTAATGGCATTCGTGCACTTAAAAATAAGTTTGACCGAAGCATAACTTTATCATTACAACTCAGATTTCAGGAATCTTAAGACTTGTTGGAAAGCTAATTTTATGTTATAACTAATACAAAAAGTCTCATGTAAAAATAATATCATTTGACTAGTCAAACTTATCATAGAACAAGAGCATTTCTCTAAATTTTGATTTTTTATAACTTAATATGACTTAATGTTAATTTTTTATGATTTAATATGGCTAAATGTTGATTTTTAATAACTTGATGTTGCTTAATCTTGATTTTTTATGATACAAGGTATATATCGCTTACTAAATAATGTTAGAAAAATTGAGAAAATAAAAAATAACACTAGATCGCCTTGTTCGCCTTGAGGCGGACGCCTTATCGCCTAAGAGCTTACACAACCCTCCACCGCCTTGGTTAGCCTTGGCGCCATGACAACTATGTTTTGAGCTATAACATACCATGGCAAGTGCCACGAACTACCTATCTCTTTCTGAGTTTATTTGAAAAAGGAAATATCTCAACCAAATCTATTATTCATCACCACAGAAGCATAATACAAAGGTTTGGCAAGAGAACTGTCCAAGTGGCTATTCCAAAGACTTTCCCCATATTTTGTGTGGTGGTATACATTGCCCCTCCCATGCAGCATAAAAAACCCTGCTCTGCAGCTCTGCAGGCTTAAAAGATCACAAAGGTCTTATTAGATTGCCTAAAATCAAGACACTCATTTAACATTCCCCTTAAGAATACACAGTGGTATCTTTCTTAAAATGTGTCCTTGACCATGTGTCAACCGCTGATATAGAGTTTCTGTCTACAGACCTGATGCCTCTCAAATTAAATTGTAGTGGTATTATTTCCCAAATACCTCAGAAAACAGAAACATTTTCTAAATATTATTAAGGGGGAGGTTTTCATGCATGGCCATATAAGGAGGGTAAGGTTACGATGTGTCAAATAGGAAAAAGGGGCGGGGGGCTGGGTTGGTCATTTCAACCCCTCTTGTCTAATGGCAAAGGTCAGTGCTTGACTGTCCATGGTACACGGCCGTATACAAAATTATTAATTAACAGTCGAGTTAATGGGATAGACGACACAGACAACAAAAATAAAATCATCCATTTCTGAAATTTTCATGACAAATAATTTCATCATCTGGAAGTTCATTAGAGTTTAGTCTATACCCACAAAAAACCCGAAAAAATCTATCAACTGCCCAAACAAGCTAATGAGCTATTAGAATCAAATGGAGTATCGAAGCATTAAAAGAACAGATAGAACATGAAAGCCACTGAATTAGAACAAAAAAGTGAAAAACATTTGTAGAATTTCATTAAACCAACACATCACATTAGTGACCCACGTTTGGAATGTTATGAGCATAGAAGTGATAAGTTAGTTTAAAGTTCTGAAAGTTCAGTGCCACTTGGTTGTATACAAATATGTGGGTGGTAAACAGAGGAGCATTGGATGTATTTACGTTAATATTTTATGCTTACTATTTCCTTTGAGAAGGTATTATGCATGCAGTGCTGTGTGATAAGATAATAAAAAGAAAGGGGGAGGATATGTGTATTATGTACTTCTTGTCTTAACATGATGTGAGCAATAAAGGGAAGCAAATAGGGATTTGGGATAAAGAAAAAGAAAGTGTGTCATAGTTTGTACAAAATATGGTTTTGACATGGATAGAGGTGTCCTGGGTCTGAACTGTGTGCCAAATGCTGAAGGCATCCTTCCAGCACAGTTTCGAGCACCCAAGTGATGTACCGATCAGATGAAATCAAGCACCGTTGGGGAAATATAAATAAAATTACTAAAAGAGAGAGGGAAGGTCCTAATTTACAATCTCAATAGACCAGTTCTAAGAGTATTCAGTTATCAGTTAAAAACCCACAGCCCATCCACCTCTTTCTGAGAATACAACTAATAAAGACAAAATCTAATAAGCAATCCATCAATACCTACAGAACAGGTAAGTTAATAACACTTTGAGTGCAAATAGAAACAAGGTTTTTAGTTATTTATTTATTTTAAATAATGGTGAACTAGAAATATCTCACAGAGATGGACTTTGAATAATCAAAACCAGTCTCATAACCTAAATCATATTCATTTATTTACGGACTCAATCTCAAAGTCTCCTAAGGAAAAACAAATAGAATACAGTGGTGACTGATCCAAGACCACCTAAGGTGCAGTCAAGTAAAAAATCTCAAACCTCCAGTTAAAGAAGTGAAATTTGTCCACCATAAAACCTAAAATAAATTGATTTAAACCCAAGAAATGCAATGCAAACAGAGTAGTGAATTAAAAGGAACACGCTGATCAAATAAATACCTTCAGGTGTGCACCTTCGACCAAAATGATGCAACCCAACATATGTTCCTTTCACAGCACCATTATTGTACACCAGTAAGGTAGGAAGATTACGGTCTGGGTAGTTTGGAATACAATCTGTAGATATTATCTTAACAAACTTTGTTGCTGGATATTTTGCAGCCAGTTCTTCCAGACAAGGTATAAGTTGACCACATTCTGGAATTCTGCAAGAAATTACAACAAAAATCAATAATACAAAAGCAGCTGATACAGTAAGATACATAGATATTAATAATATCTAGAAAACAGGAAAGAATCAATGGAGTCAATTTGACATGCCTGACTTCTAAATACCAACTCAAGATGCTCCATCATCAAGCTCAAATATAAGTGCCTCTCAACAAAAAAGAGTATATATCTGTTGTCTAGTTGTTCATCATGCCAACTGATTAATAATGTGTGTATATATCTTCTTTATAATATTTTTCTCGAACAAAAAAAGTAAAAGATAATAGTAACCTGTACACTCAGGATGACATACAATTGTAAGCAGCCCACATATGGACCATTAAAAATAAAAAAAAACCACCTTTTCCCAACTCATAACATAGTACGTAACATATCAATAAAATTCAGCACAGATAAAACTCAGAAATTTCAAACAAATACAATAATAAAATGATAAGAAAGATGCAAGCTATCAAACATTACCCTTCCTTAAACAGAAATACGACAACCCACACATCTGGTGGAGCCTGTGAAACCTCCCGAACAAAATCTGATCCTGATATTGGAGTCAGTGATCCAAACCTTGAAACTCTACATGTTTCTCTCATCTCTGCCAACCTCTTCTTCCTTTTGGACATAATAAAAAAAAAAAGATTAATTTTCAAAAAGCAGGAGAAATACTAAACTGCCTTTTCTTGGTGTGGAGGTGGGGTGGGGCAGGGGAGGAAGAAAGACTTAATTTATAATATGAACCTGTATTCTTCAAGGAATCGGTCGTCATCAAGAGTGGCATCATCTTCAAGATCTTCAAGCTCTTCTTCAGTTTTCTCATCAATCCAAGCCTTGTCTTTGGGCTTTGAGTCTTCATCTTGAGCAGGAGTAAAGGTAGGGGGTCTGAAAGGAGCAGGCTTGGGAGGTAGATTACCTAGTTTTCTCTGTATATCATCCCATTGTGTAGATGCTCCTTCAACATCCTTATAAACAAAATGATAGTCTGCCATTGACAGCTTAAGTTTCTTACTCTCAGTTCAAGAAGGCGTGCCACAAATATGCACCACCTGCCAACCACACAGCATCAACACTTTCTTATAACTTTGTTCTGGTTCAAACCTGAACACCTAAACCAAAATTGGTTGCAATTGAAAATATTTATTTTCTTTTGAATCTCAGATCCGTTATAGAGAAATTCGATGTGATATAAAATACTCATACTCCAATTCTATTTCATATACCTGTTGAGTGTGACTTATGGTCTCCAACGGTAAGAATGACTTGGATTTTAAACCTAGTTGGATTCAGATACATGTTCTGAAGTAATGAACTATTTATATTTCAAAAATTAACTAACTGAGCTCATAGAACGATCTGCCTGCCATCTAAACCAGAATAAATGAGGTTTCCCAAAAGAAACTGCTAGTTCTCAATGGCCAATCTTCAAAAGATTTGTGTTGTGCCACTTTTTCTCATTTCATTTTGAATACTTCCACCTATGGAAATAAATATTAAAAATAAATAAATAGAATCAAGTTAATTTGGCTACCATTTTTAAGTTGTATCTGGTGCAACTTTGTTGGATGGAAACAAAATCTTATTTGCATACATGTGTTAGAATTTTCCCATGATGCACTCATGTTTGAATGGATTTGGATCAAATTTAGTCACATCCAAAACCCAACAGGTTATCAGGTAAAATCCAACGGTGCAACTTGGTGAGTTGGCATTTTGTGCAACCAAAAGCCAGTTCTTTAAGGGTAGAATGACCAAACCAAACCAATCAGAAATCTTAACGCCTCAAACAAAGCACTGTAAGCTCTTGAAATGCTAGGTCACTAAACCTAGAGGTTGCATTGGGGTCACTGTAGTCAGATCCAATTCACAAATATTTATACTTTTCTGCCAAAACATTTCAAGCAACCAAAAGCAAGACTGAATCAATAATGAAACATACTGAATATTTCAAACCCCGCCTGAGAGAATTTGGATGTGGGCTTGTGAAATTCATCTAAAAATTTTAACGTAGGCTAAGCTGGATCTAACTAGGTCAATCGAGACTAGTTCAATCTCAGTTGAGGTAACTGCAGTTTAAGAGACTATTTGATTTCAGGGAGATCCAATCTTCAACTAAGCCCTTCAGCATAGCCACGGATAAATGAATCATTGCTTAACTTTAACAAGTGAACAACAATCAAATCAGCTTCCACTGTTCGACAATAAAGCGAAAACCCAAAAGGATTTCTTTCTGTTCAGCAATGGAGACAACCCCTCGAATTTTCATAAACACAAGCAGAGAGAGAGAGAGATTTTGAGGACTTACCAGATGTTGCGAAAGTGATTTGCAGAATTGTAGAGACCGATGTAGAGAGTTTTGGTTAAATGGAAAGCAAAGCCGTTAGTGCCCAATATGTTCTAGAGACCGCATCGTTCTTCGACCAGCAACCGATCTGGATAGATAACCGGGTGGCGGGTCACCGGTTCAACGGTCCAGAATAAAATACATTTCCTTTACCTTGTGGCCCAGTTTCATTCTAGGGAAAACTATATGATTACCCACTTTTAGGTTTCTCTTTACATATATTCCATAGCTTTCTCCGTTGGACCGGACCGTGATAGACTGGCTTTTCGCATCCCATACCTGGCCTCAACTGTGGCTATAAAGGCTGGTTTCTATACCTTACGACAAGAAGGCATCGATTGGGAAGTTCAAGCAAGCGGTAGACGCCTGCTAATGAGCTACTTCCCTACACAAGGTAAAGAAGCAAGGGAGTAGTAGTGTACCTTCTCTTTTTCTGGGTGCCCCGTTGAGAAGTACATCCTCCCCAGGAGCGTCCAGTGGAAAGGTTTTCCCTTCCCTTTCCCAACAAAGAACATTGCTTTCACCAAATAAAGAGAGGGACACATTCCCTTTTTAATGAATTGGTTGGTTTCACACCACGATAGAGAACGAGCTCTTTTTTGCGTCATACAATAGCTAGTGCGCAGCGCCGGATGGTCTTCCGAAAGGCGAGGGAAGTAGTTGGTTTCTGACTCTTAGCTGTGAGTTTAGCTCTTCTTATTCGAGTAGCTAAACTCAATTAATAGGGCCCTCATTTATTGATTCATTTGATTCATGATTCAGCCCTCCTATGTAAAGAGAAACCTAAAAGTTGGTAATCATATAGTTTTCCCTAGAATGAAACTGGGCCACAAGGTAAAAAAAATGTATTTTTTTCTGGACCGTTGAACCGGTGACCCGCCACCTGGTTATCTATCCAGATCGGTTGCTGGTCGAAAAACGATGCGGTCTCTAGAACATATTGGGCACTAACGGCTTTGCTTTCCATTTAACCAAAACTCTCTACATCGGTCTCTACAATTCTGCAAATCACTTTCGCAACATCTAGTAAGTCCTCAAAATCTCTCTCTCTGCTTGTGTTTGTGAAAATTCGAGGGGTTGTCTCCATTGCTGAACAGAAAGAAATCTTTTTGGGTTTTCGCTTTATTGTCGAACAGTGGAAGCTGATTTGATTGTTGTTCACTTGTTAAAGTTAAGCAATGATTCATTTATCCGTGGCTATGCTGAAGGGCTTAGTTGAAGATTGGATCTCCCTGAAATCAAATAGTCTCTTAAACTGCAGTTACCTCAACTGAGATTGAACTAGTCTCGATTGACTCATCACAAGACTCAATCATATTCCTAGCATCATCGGCCCCCAAAGTTTCCAACACGGTTGTTTGAGTCCCACTTCCTTCGCCGTCTGCATATGTATCACCAAATACCATACATAGTTCTGGCCATTGTGGTAGTCCATGCTTCTTAAATCGTGCCCAAGTAGGGTTATCCTAATAAATAAAAAATACGCATAATCAAATACTTGAATTGATATACCCTGGCATTTCAAAATACTCAAATTAAATACAAATTGAGCATACCTTAATATGCGATTCCCATATGGATTCATCATCAACAGTACAAGTTCTTGAAGCAGTATCCCAACCAAAACCAATTGTCTCCAATAGCTTCTTAAACTAACTATAATCCTGCCTCAGTTTGTTCACTTTGTTCTTCAACTGTATAATGGCATAGTTGACCCCAGTTTTTTCTTTGAAGTTATTGGCAATGTTGTTCCAACCAGCTTTATTAAAAGTCGAAGTAGTCCTATTTCCTTTCTTAACTTCCTCTACCATCAGAACAATAAGGGTGTCTACATTTGCTTGGCTCCATTTTGCAGTCTCATTAACTGCTTGTTTTGAAGTTGACATTTTCTCACTATTTTACCAAAAAAAAAAAGAACATGAATTTAAAATCCAAATTGAAAACACTGATTTTCACCAAGGCACCCCAACCCTTAATCTATGAAACCCCTATGACCTTACTCACACAGGGCTTTCAAAGGCCTTCAATGAGGTTTTGAATACATATTGGGCTGTACTAAAATGAACCAGTGGTATTCACAAGAAAACTTCACTTCAATTCACTCCAGTAATAAATTAGAAAGATGTTATATTGCCACTTCAAAAGGACTTCTACCACAATGCTACATATATGACCTTATCCCTTTCAGTAAAAAAGAGAGAACCAAGGAATCAAATTAATGTAGAAGTCTTGAGGTAAATAATGGTCAAATAGATAGGAGAACAATACTATTACTTTTTGCAGTCTAAGTCAAACAAAGCCCAAAGCTAGGGATTCGACCTCTGAGCATGAAATTCAGATGTTCTTCAAATATATGCCAAATAGATATTATATAGTCCTATGTTCCACAATAATCATCCCTTTGAAAAAGCCAATGTTTAAGGAGAAGGGGTTAAAGAATTAAAAACTCCCTCATTTTTCAAATTTGGCTTCCATTACTTATCTAAACTCTCTCCAAGTTGGGTGATAAATAAACGTGCTAATTAATGCAAGAGGGAAAAATAGTAATCTTCATAAAATCTCATTGCTGAATTTTTGGGACAGACAAAAATCTCATTGTTGTAGATTTTTTTCCCCTTTCTCCCCCCCACCCCTTCTTAATCCTAATTGGGCATAGAAATTAGACAAATAAAGGAAAAGTACTCTATGATAAATCTCTGAATTGTTGGAAGGAAGCCACTTCTCTGTTGTGATAAGCAAAACTCCATAAATTATTTTTCCATTTATTCACCAAGATCATCTTTCTTCAACAATTGGTGTTCCTTTTTTTTTTTGGGGGGTGGGGAGGAAGAGAGAGAGATTCCTAAAGGTAATAGCTTTCAAACGAGGAAGAAACTAATTTATAGAACCAAACAAAAGGGACGACATAATAAACATTTCCATGATAGACCGACTATAAATCCCAATTCAAAAGCACTAAGAAGGTGTTTTACCTGAACAATCAGCTCATTCAACGTGACACATTCAGGATCAGAAAAAGAAAACCCAACGCAGAAAAAGCTAAAATATTGCACAAGAAAGAATGTTCAGTTACCTCAAATTGCTGAAAACCTCTCAATCTCCGTATACCCTCGAAAGAATCACCTGCGATGTCAGAAACAGTTTCAAAACCCATCATCCACTGAATACAAAATAAGGGTTTGAGCAAAAAACTGTTAAGGAAAGACCCTATCAAAGAACAAATAAGAAGGATTAAAATTTGTACCGAGCAACAAAGAATCAAGGAGACAAAGAGGAGTAAAGAAAAGGAGAAGGGGAGAATCGCCTGATCCTGTCTCTCCCAACAATGACGCTTGAATCTTTGCAGTACTGCCAGAGCCTCCAGACCCTCGATCTGTCCGGTAATTAGCAATAGAAAACAATATCAGAGTCTGGTTGCTGAATCTAAAGCTAGAGCTGAAATTTGCATACTTCCTGGTAGCATTAAGTTATATCTTTTGTTTCCTCACCTTAAGACTGAATGCAGATCAAGCTCTTGGGTTGGCAATGTATATTAAGAAGATTAAAAGAGTGGAAGTAATTTGCTCAATTGAAGTTGATGAAAGATGTATTGAGAAGAAAATACAATGATACTGAATTCATTGTCAAGAAGTGAAGCTTCCTTGATAAAAGAATGGTAAGAGGTGGGGGCAGCAAAATAGAATTTCTCTTGTAGTCTCTTGAAAATTTCAGGTGACTCTGGTGAGACTTAATTGTTCACAGATTTATAATGCTTTGAAGGCCTATCTTTGAACTGTAATTTCCCCCAAGTTGATGGGAACTTAATGCTAATTGTTGTTAAAGGAATGAATGTTCTTGGAAGATATGCATCATTCATGTTGTGTATGCATGGGTTGGAATAAACTCTACCACAAAGTTGTAATCAAAGTTGTAGACAATCTTGGCAATTATGAATGTGATATGACAGCTTATAAACTTAGCAAATCTTCTAAACTAGTGCGTAATCTAGAAAAGTTTGTATTCTGTTTAAGGATCTTGGTTGGCTTGGTTTATGATTTTGGGTTTGTATTTGTGTGTTGTGGATGCTTAGAGGTGACCTTCCAACCCCTTCCCTGTTGTTAGGTTGTGAACTTTTTTCTAGTCACTATTGAAGTGGTCCGTGTCTGCCTAACGCCTTAAATCTCTTATCAGATGATCTCCTTTTCAAGTGTTTTAAGAGGGCATTTTTGTGGCTGCAAATTTGCACCACGAAAACCCTAATATCATGAGAATCTTGATGGAGGAATATTACGAGGCCTGAGATTTACTTGATGCTGGCAATCACTGGTTCGATCTCTTCGGATTTCTGCACCTGGTTGCCTTACCTTGTAGGCCCACAGAGAGTGAAAAAGTTCAGATTTTTTCAGAGATGAAGGCACAGAGGAGGAGGGAGAAGAGATCAAGAAAGAAAGGAAACGAGAGTGAGAGAAAGAGAAAGAGAAAGAGAAAGAGAAAGAGAACGAAAAAGAGAAAAAGAGAGAGAGATCTTCGTTTACCTTGAAGATGGTAGATCGAAGGTACCGAGCAGAGCTTCTCGCCTCTCGCCTCTCGCCTCTCGCCTCCCACCTCCTTCAAGTGAAAATGGGGTTAGGGTTTACCTTGAAACATAACTTTTGTTATGTTTTGAAGGTAAATTCCCCATTTACCCTTCATAACTTATAAGGGTCCGTTTGGTATCGTTTCTGTTCCAGAAACTCTGTTCGTGTCAAAAACGGAAATTTCAGTTTCTATGTCAAAATGCCGTTTTTAAACGAATTAAGGTTGTTTGGTGAATGTGTCTCTGGAACAGTTTCAGAACAGAAAAACGGCAATTCTGCTGTTTGGTAATGCTTGTTTTAGAAAAAAATTTTGGATGAAAATCATAATAATATGCATATGGATGCACAATAGGTTATTGAGTTCCAACAAATACTTAAGATTCTACTGCACTGAGAGGAGCCCCCAAAATGTGAATAGGTGATGGCTCTCCTCCAAGTGAGAAATTGGCATGATTGCTGAAACACATGACAATGATCGATCTTCTCAGTTGGTAAGTATCGATGGTAGTGTCATATTTACAATAACTTCTTCCCACGCTAAGATCGTGATGAACTGCAATGTTTAAATAGGGGGTAAGAATATAAAAATATTTAAATTTATGTTTTAGACACCTGATAGGATCTTCACCAACGCAAGCATTACAAACTCTGTGATCTTACAGTTTCTGTTTTTATTTATTCACAAAGCAAAACATTATAAATTTTCGGCATGTGATGGAACACCATAGCTTTTCACCCTTCACAAAAGGTGGTGGTTTTGAGAGGGAGATGAAAAAAGGGGGGAAAAAAATAAAAACATTATTTTTATAATATCAACTGTTTATTACATTATGTTTGCTATATATGGCCGACTGGTTTATCTTCACACTCAAGTAGAGCCTGAACTACAGCATCCATGGATATCCAACAATGTGAGATGCCATTGTGCTGAATTATAAGGTACAAACAAAACAGAGAGGGGCATCAGATTCAGAATTCAACAGGTATGAAAAGTAAGAAATAAAAGGATTGTATTTAACAGTTTTAGCTTCAACCCCAAAAGAAAAAAAAAAATCAAGTCTTGTTTTATACAATTTGAGAGAGATGGTAGAGACTTTGCAGACAAATCTCAAAACATATTTTAAGTCATAGATGAAGATATCAGGACAAGAAACCATAAAAGAACAAGATCTGCAGAGGCATTTCAATTAACTAACTCCCAATCAACTATAGTAACTATAACATAATGCAGATCTAATCTGAAAAACTCTGGAAATTCATTGATCTGAAATCGAAGATGTGATATGGTATCAAGAACACCACTACATCTAATCCACTGAAGCCGCTAACAGAGTCCTAAAAGCTGCCTAACAATAGATCCAGAGGACATTACATATTTAATATCAGAACAACAGAGGAGATCGGAAGAACTCATCGGCCACCAATAGGATAGAGAATTGGACAGTAACCGAGTAGAAATTTTCACCAAAAAGAAAACAGAGTAGCAATTCAACAATCTGGTGTTCGAAATACTACCATGTTTTTTAGACTAATCATGTTCTCTAATACCGAAGAACTAATCAGAAGTAATGAGATCCAAATAGAAAATTCACAAACCTCGATCGAACTTGCAGTAGATCAGAGAAATTAACGACAAGATAAAGATTACCGCAAATCGAGATGACTTTGACCTTACCTCAAAAAGCATTAAAAAAACCTAATCAAAAAGGCAAGAGGACGCACGAAATGAGCGTACCTCTCTCTCTCTCTCTCTCTCTCTCTCTCTCTCTCTCTCTCTCTCTCTCTCTCTCTCTCTCTCTCTCTCTCTCTCTCTCTTCCTTTAAGGGTTTTCTCATTAGAAATCAAGAGGAAGAAATCCTTGAGGAATAGATGGAAGAAAACCTAACTAGGCAGCCGAATGAGGAAACGTTACCTGCTCTGCGATTTTAGGACGTTACTTCTCTCTTCTCTCTATGAGCGATTTCACAGGGCATCGAGAATGAAGAGGTTTACCTGCTCTGCGATTAGAAGAGAAGAAGAAGAAAGAATAGAAGAAGAAGAAAGAAAAGAGGTTTAGAAGTTACCTGCTCTGCGATTTCACAGTGGCGAGATGGAGATGGAGCTCTACTCTTGTCTCCTCTCTGTGTGCGGACTCGTGAGAGCAAAGGGAATCATCGGGAACGATAGTTCCAACTTCTTTGAATTTGGAACGAAACTCCCCCGACGGAACGCCTTTTGGGTGTTTCGTCAAATCGACCTATTTTTGTTTTTTCCCCACTTTTTGTTCTAAAAAAAAAAACAAAACATCACAATCATGCATCAAACACAAGATTCCGTTTTTTTTATTTTAATAGAACAAAAAAACAACAGAAATATTTTTTAAAAACAATACCAAACGGGCTCTAATAAGTGATACATATTTCGGTGCCTTTTGCTCAAAATGAATTCTAGAAGTGAAAAGCAAGTATTTTATGCTCCAAAAAAAGGATTCAAAAGTCTCATAAGTGCCCGGTTCATTTCAAAAAAACAAGAAGTTGAACCGGGCTTCCCATACAGGTTTTACCTCATTTCTGTTTCAAAAAAATAAAAAAACATCAGAACCCATTTTTTAGAATGTTACAGTACAGAGCCTAAATCACTCAGAATAAGTTATAGTATTACAAATCTATCCAAAACAGTGACCTCCCTCATCTATCTACTATTTTAGTTACATTTTTACCCTCCATATTCTTCTTCCTTCCCTTCTCCTATCGCTGCTTCAGCAACCCTCTAGTTTAGACTTGAACCAAATTGTTCACCCCCTTTCCCCTTCGGTTGTGCCTGTAGCTTCCCTCTGCTCAATGGTTGCAAGAAGTTTTTTCCCTTTTTATAATTGCGATTCTCTTCTTCGATCAGGTCATCGGATAACGCCTCCTGGAATTCCCTACCCTTGGTACGCCGGCCTCTCATCCTTTACTCTCTCCCTCTCTTTATGTCTCATTGCAAATTTAATATAATAATAAAAAAGGTTGAACGAGAGTTTGGGAGATGCTAAAACACATATGAGAGCCCTTACACAAAAAAAAACACACACACACAGATAAGAGCTTTGGCGACCTCCTTGGAAGAGAGTTTACGGGATTTAATGGGAAAAAAAAACTAGGAAAAATATGGCTTTGCAAATCCAACATTAAGAGTCTGATTCAACAAGAAATGCCTAAAAAATCCCCCAAAGTAGAGATAGAATGTGTGACAGACGGATGTCGGGCACCGGCCATCTCTCCACATCCAATATCGGATTCAATAGGAAATTCCCACAAAAAAAAAGACTGACTGGATGTCGTGAGTGACGGACGAACCTCATACATCATTATCTCTGCAAGTTTGAAATTAAGCATCGAAAATTTCTGTCTCAACAAACCCGGCATCGATCATCGGATCCAGTCAGAAAACCCCCAAAAGTCTAAGAGAGAGTGAGGAGAGAGAAATTTACATAAACAAACTTGATACAGATCGATATCGTGCAACCACATGTGCCGTTGATGGATCCCTATTCTTTGCTTGCACAATGAGGTAGAAAAAATGATATGTAGCGATGGGGCTGGTGGGGTGGGAGGATTAGGGTGGATATGTTGATCGGAAAAGAGGAGGTGGAGGGTGAAAAGGTCAAAAAGCATAGGAATAACACTGTTTTGGTTAGTTTTGTAAAATCAAACGTAATATTATGTATTTTTGTTAACCAAAACATAAAATGGATAATTTTACAAAGTGAAACTCAAAAATGGGTAATTTGGTAATTTTCCCTTCATTCTATCTTGTCAATAGCTGATGAGGAAATTTTGATCATTGGATAGAGGTCACATGATCTGAGTTTTCAATAAAGAAAAATGATCTAAATTAACCATTTATCACATTTCAAAGCCTAATTTAATCAAATATTTCACATATCTTTTCATGTATTGGCATTCTTTTTTTTTTTTGGTAGAATCATGTATTCGCATTCATTCTCATATGATATGTTATATATAGATTTTTAGGGTGATTTAGAAAAAGTTTCCTAAATGAAAAATAGGCAATAGATCGCTACCTCATCATGTAAGGCCCACACTACAAATGAGAGCACATGCCAATGTAAATATATGGATGCGATTTTTATTAAGAGAAAAAGAATGTTGATCACCTGCATGCTCTTCGGATAGAAACAAGCATGCGTGAAAAGATTGCATTGCTTGCCCTCCTCACATAGTGCATTGAAGATGCCTCTATTCAGCCTCCCATTTGCATATCTTTTAGCATAGTGACCGCATAGACTGGCATAGTTCTCTTGCCTTTTTCTTATAATAACAACGAAGTCTTATCCAACTTAGTAAGATCGACTACACAGGTCTAAGCAAGGACATGGGAAAGAAAAAGTAAAAGTGAAAATAAACAAATCACAAATAAGTGACCTATAATATGTTAAGATATGGATTTAACTCAAACTTATAAGTAAAGGAGAATGGGGTTTTGCAGCATGAAAAATAATGCTAGTAAGAAATGCATAGGGATGGAGTTTTATGCAGCTATTCACTTTCAGACAAAGAAACATATGAGTTCACCCGTCAAAAATAGGGGTAAGAAGTGTTTTTTGTTAGGTGAAAGAAGAGGACATGTTAATATAATGTTTTTAAAGTCTTAATAAAAATCAATTTTGCTTAAAAAAATACACCACAAAAAAAACAACGAAAAAAATATTTGTATACATAACAGATCATATGATTGAATCGATTACTAAATTCGAATGGATCCTATGTATGAAGTCCCCTATTAATTAACTACAAAAAGATCCTATGTATGAAAATATCTCGCTCTATTCATTGGCTGGAATGATCCAATCATTCTTTTTGTTTTGATTATCCTTTATGAATAAATTTAGGCTATGTTTGGAAATAAAGAAAAGAAAATAAAAGAATGAGAAAAAGATAAGAATGCTAAAGGTTTCAAAGGTATTAGGAATGCTAGCGAATGTAGACCATTCGATTGAAACAATCTCATTTGTTAATACTCATTGTCTAACCTAAACTGCCCATCACTGGCATTCTACAATTTCTCTTCTACTTCTCAACATCCGTCTCCGTCTCTATCACCGTCACCATCTCCATCTCCATCTCCATCTCCATCTCCATCTCCGTCACCGTCATCGGTGTTTTCTCCAAAGACGTCGTGATCGCACCTGAAACCAGCGTTCATCTACGTCTCTGGCTCCCACTCCCTCCCTTCTTCGTCTTCTTTGTAGGAACTAAAATTGTCCACGCCGCTGCTATTGATCCCCAAACCGATGTTTTACTTCTTCTTCTTCTTCTCCGGTGTGTCATCATCTTCACTTCACGCTCCAATCTCGGTGTTTGATTCGCAGGTCCAAGAGTTCAAATCCCCCAAAACCCATTGTAAAAGAAAGAAAAAAAGTAAAAACTGAGATGGGTTTTGACAAAAATAAAAGAAATTTTCAAAAATTTTTGTTCCTCAGCAGATTTTCTCGTCTAAGAGCAAGACAAGGATCAAAATTAAACTGGCAAAAATTAATCCAAAGATCAAATTGAGAAAAGCCACAAGTAGATTAAGCGTTTTGTTTAAATAGGTAGGCCATTAAAATTACAGAGAGGAAGGACGACACTAAAGAAACAAGGAACAAATGGGAAAGAAGATGTAGGAAACCCTAGATTTTTTAGTAGAAAAAATTTGCTGCTCATTCAGTATTTCCGGAAGGCTCCAAATTTTGATCAGATTTGGCCGATTCTCAATTCGATTAAAATGGGTAAAAAACCGATCATTCATCGGAGGGAATCGGTGTAAGGCAGTCAAATGATCAATGCCGATTCCAATGTGAATAAGTCAGTTCGTGATCCAAGTCACATATTTTAAAACCCTGCAGGTTACGTGAAGAAGAAGACGAAGAAGAAGAAGGCTCCATACTTGCCTCATAAGAACCGATCATGGCGGCTTATGACTTGAAACCTGAAACCTTAAACCTTAAACCTTAAACCGAGGGCGGGGAGGGAGATCCACAGTAGGGCAGGGAGAGGGGGAGAGGGGGAGAGGGAGAGAGGGAGAGAGGGAGAGAGATGGAAAGGAGATGCAGCCGTTTGCAGGTTGGACATGGTGGTCAGGGTTACAAGTCAAGCAACGTCATCGATCACTGGTCACCGGTCAATTGCAAAGGGTAGCGGGAAAAGAAGAGAGAAAAGGTGTAGCAGCAGTTGATTGAAAGTTTATATATCTTCTCTCTATCCAATGGTTTAATTTAAGTTGATCAAATTCTACTACTAATATCCCATTAGCATTCCTAATTCCTAGGTACTATGTTAATATACCTATACCTCTCCCATAAAGAATAAACATGAAGGATCGAAAAAAAGTATCATTTGGATTACATAGGCCGATACGATCATAGTAGGGGGAAAAATGGGATCCGAGTCTTTTCCTCAACACCCATCACTCCAATCGATTCATAGTTATTTAGGTGAAAGCACGTCACGAGATGATGATCCAATGGGTTGAAGAAGGTACGAAAAATGAGGTGCTGTCAAAAACCCAGAGAACAAGACACCAAGAACCATTATACGATCACTTCATCACATGTCACTCACCGAGGGGAAGACCTGGGCGATGGCGATGACGATGGCACTGAGGAACGGTCGACTTGCACGGTGTTCGTTGTCTGCAAACAAGGAGCTTTACTGTGAAACCGGGAAGTTTGTAAATGAAATTTGTCCAGTCAAATAAACCCTCCAACCCTAGTTTTCAAATGAGTGAAGAGCAATGAGAAATCGAGGGACAGAGGCCGTGGCAATTCGAACTAAAGACTAAGAGCAGATGGGGAAGTGATAGCAGAAAACATCTCAGGTTTTCTTCGTTCTTTTGGTTTTTTTTTTCTATATCTCTCTTTTGTGAATCGACCTAGAAGAAAACCCTTTTTTTTCCCCTTTGAATCTACCGAACCTGCTTTTTCTTCTATACGTCATGTTTCTTTCTTTATGCCATACTTATATATTTGAATTTTGTTGCTATTATGGTTCTCTGTTGTTCCCATAAATTTTGTTTATTTATTTCAATTTCTTTGGCCTTTTTGTAATGTTGGGTATTCTGAAATCTGAATGTGTATTTTGAATTAGAGTAATTGAATTCGTTTTGGGGATTCTATTCCCTTTTGAGCTGTTAGAGAATGTCCATTGCTGCATTAGGCTGTGTTTTAGTGTTGTGGCCCCTTTGAAGAGGATTTCTGTTTCAAGCTTGTACAATTATGTATTCTTATGTATTTCTGATTTGCTATTTATCTAAAATAATGAGAAAAATTAGTTGTTGAATTATAAGAGTTGTTTGTTGGATCGTTCTTTTTTTTTTTTTTTTTTCCTTTAAATTCAAGAACAAAGTTTTCCTCCACTGGTGGCTGAACGATGCAATGGTCCAGATGTGACCCCCATCTCTCCCCCTATTGTACATGGTCACGATGGGCCACTGTGAATGGGAATCCATTCACCGTGGTTTTAGGAAAACTTGGTCCGTTATTGAATGATTTTTCTTTTTCTTTTATTTGGTTTTATCCCTGATTAGGTTTGAAAAATAGAAAAAAAAAATTGAGTGGGTTTCCTGTTTCATTTGAAACCAAAGCCTCTTTAATTATGTATAATTATACTTTTTGGAACCCAATCCATCAAACCGTGCAAACCTGTGGTTCCGAGTGGAACCTGTGACTTGCTGGGATAGTTTGATTATCAGAATCGTGATATTGCATAGGTCAGGTAGCAAGCATCTCCTCATAAATACTTTCATTTCCCCTTTGTTTGTTTAATAGCACTATAAGTTCTGTTCAGATCCTGTGCTATAGCATGTTTGAGCATTCCATTTGATTGGGCACTACCAATGGATAGCAAAGTGGGGAAAAATTTATCATTTCCAACCCCATTGCTTGGTTGGTTGGCTTAGGAAAGTTACACTTTACCTACCCATGGTATGTTTGGATGATGAAAACTATTCAATCTCCTGTCTAATTCTGGCTTGAAAGAGGGGCAAATCTCAGAGATTTTCTTAAAGACAGAAAACTCTTCCCGATCTCCGTCGCCACCCAATGGTTGGTGATTGCCTTCGAGAAATCAGTAGCACATAGAAATCACATAAAGCAAAGTGGAATATATATATATATATATATATCCTGTAGAAACATAGGGGAATGTTACTGATACCTTGTCTTGACTCTTCACTCAACATGGGAGGCCAAAATGCGAGGTGTTCCATAACCACTTTTACTAGATTACAAAATTGATGTTTAAAGACTTAGATACAAGTCTGAACTTGTATCCTAGTTGAGCTAATTTGTCTGAGGTGACAGTATAGAATGATTAATTGACTTTATGGAATCAATTAGACACAACAGAATGGAAATCTGTATTTGAGTTTTTAAACCACAAATTCATTGAGAGAAAGAATAAGTTCGTTAACTTAAGTTTTGGAAACTTGGTGCAGACACAACAATTCTCCTCAATAGACGAGTGGGCTGTTTTATGCCCTGTGCTCTCCATTGTTATTTTTTTGATGGTGGATGTTTGAATCTGAATATCAAAGGCTAAAATTTAAGTAGGAAAATATTTGAAAACTTTATTTTTATTTTAGGCAATTGTAAAAATTTCAAGAATTTTAGGCTCACAGCTTATACAAAATGCTCAATTTTTGATGTTGAAGCATTCTCACAATGTTGAAATTTCATTTGAGTTCTCATCTGGAATGAAATTGGTTCTGATACAGAGACTCAAACTGGGAAAATTATTATTTTTCTTTTGGAAGGGGAACTGTGGCATTGCCTTAAATCCGTAGTCCATGAAAGGAAACATATTGCCTTCTAGTGAATTATCAAATGAAAATTCACTCAAGCCCATTCACATATCATGGAGGTTTAGCTATTCTTCTAGGTCCCATGATAAACTATCATACAGGAAAATCATTACACATCTCTCTTGGGAACTGACATCTTAATTCTTTTTTTTGGATGAATAAATAAATTCATAACCATGAAGGGAAGAATACACAAGGGGTGAGAATAAAGAAGGGGGGGGGGGGGAGCTAGATGAGGCTAGCCAAACAACTAAAGCACCAAAAATTACAACCAAACTAGATCCATAACCGGATCAGCCTGAAGAAAAAAAAATCATAGCAAAAACCCAAAAGGGGGGGGGGGGGGTGCACAAGAGGGGGGGCTAAGTATGGGGAATGGTGTCAATATGAAGGTTCCAGGAGGCAATGATATGACTTCTTAATTCTTACTTTCCTTGGAAGTTTTTTTTTTCCTTATGTACTTCCTTCAGCAATATATGCAAGTTAATTGATGGTTGGTCTGCTTGTAGGTTTGTGTCTAGAGTGGTTTACATGATAGGATAGTTTTGTCTAATTTTCATCCCCATCCTTTATTTACTTGGTTTACTAGTCCATAATAATTGATGTTCATTCTCATTTTATACTTCTGAGGACTATGGAGTTTCAGCTTCTATACTTTTACTTTTGAACAAATGTAGAACTTGAAGGAGATGGAAGGCAACGTGGGAAAATCCGTAGTGAAAACGATTGGTGAATACCAATATCCATGGCGAGAAAAGTTGGAAAAATACAAAGATGAGCTTTCCAAGGGGGTTTGGGGCTACTGGAATCTAGGGGTGTGGAAGCCGCTTGGCATTAGTGCCCGCCGTTGGGCACACCTCCGCATGGAAGTCCTGCTTGCTGGTGAAGATTGGCTGTATGATCCAGCAAGGAAAGAGATGAGGAACAAGAGGAAAGGGCACGTGTGACAGAATATCAGCAGAGAAAAGGGCTAATACTGCTGAGTTGATGAAGAAAATGCCAGAAATGTTATTGGATTACAGGAAACGCAGATGGGAGAAGAAGATGAAGGAGGGTGATGCAAGAGACTAAAACCAGTTGTGTGGAGTTCCCAGGGGGAAGTGGTGGTTTGTGCGGAGGGTCTTCTTTCTTGATTGACTTATTTCTGTTGGTAATAAACTATGTTTCTGAGCCATCTGATTTGAAATGAGTAGTTTTGTCTTGGGGAATTATTGGGGCTTCAGTGATGGAAACTAAGCTCAAAGTGTGGATCAATATGTATTGGAGAATCAAATTCATTCTTCTGTCATATACACGGGGATCTAGCTTGTGAAGAATGGGTGTCAATGATCATTTTTATGAATTTTAGCTAGGCTCCATTAATTTTAAAGTCTTCTGTAAAGGTAGTTCTTCTGTCATATACATGGAGATCTAGCTTGTGAAGAATGGGTTTCAATGATCATTTTTAATGAATTTTAGCTAGGCTATATTAATGTTTTCAATAAAGTCATCTGTAAAAGTAGTGTATCTGTTCGATTTTTGGCACTTAATTGAAGTAAATTGAAGTGATTTCTAGAAAATTTTATGAGGCAAGAAGAAAAGTATGCTCCATATTTTTTGGGGGTGAAAAAAAAAGTATGTTCCATATTTGGAGCTTCATCCTCATGTTGTCCATTCATATTTGCTATTGCCAACTTGTACAGAAAAAAAGTTCATATGTGCTCTCAACCCTTCAATTCAGGCTCTTATAGTGACAGCTACTACAACCCTTGAATACAAGCACTTGAGATCTCACTTTCAGAAAAAAAGCAAACCAAGGGTTAGAATTTTACTTGAAGGTAAACTATATTTTTAGTTGGACATCTATATGCTTTAAATCCATGTTTGTTCAATTACTGAATGTGCATCCTCATCTTCTTGTTCTTCATCCTTGCACTTTCCATAACACCCCACCACTCCCCCCAACCACATCCCCAACCACACCCCCCCCAAA
>NC_056569.1:6178903-6200416 GCF_013358625.1 Macadamia integrifolia
AAAAAAAAAAAAAAAAAAATCCTTGCACTTTGGGCACTTGGATTTGAGCAATATTGAACCTGCCTCCTTACTAATGTACCCAGGAATCAATTAAAGCATGATTTCAAATTGTCTCAGATGTCCCCTCTATAATCTGTAATTTACTTTCTAAAGTACTAGTCCTGAAAGCTTGGTAGACATTCCAAAACCTTCAAAAATATTTCCTGAAAAATGATCAACTGTGTTGGTTTCCACAAACATTGCTACATTAACATATGCAAAAAAATTAGTAAAATGAATAATTACTTCATGTTACATGGTGCCTAATGGCATTTACTCTATAATTGCTTCAATTTTGTGATTTCTATCGCCATGGTACCTATACAGATGAAACCCTGTGCAAATGGCAAATTAATTCAAGGCAGAGACAGTGCAGGGTCACTTGGCAAATTCGAGGCATGGAGCAAGTAAATTCTATTTCAGGTTTAATCTATTGACACTCTGCTATGAACTTATATGTATAATGCTTTCAGCAATAGATTTTTTTTCTTGTAGTTTGTTCATGCAAAACATGGCACTTGATGCTTTCTCTGAGTTGTTTGTTTTGTAGAATCGGTATTGACAATCAAACTTTGACAGTTCTAGTTTTTGTTTATAGAACCAAATCAAGTATCAACAAAAACTAATGAAACCATAAGGAAAGAGGATAAGCTCTTGACCAAGTTGCTTAACTAGTATATTTTCTTCAGTTCCAAAATGGGAAAAATGCAAGGAAATAAGCGGAGTTAACAGACAAGCTAGAAGTTCTCCTTCGCAGCATCTGGTCTAAACATAGTCTCCTCAGTCCTGGGAGCATTTCAATTTGATTGTCAGAAACAAAAACCATGCTTAATCCTTTGATGTATTTCTTTGAGCATGCAAATGTCCTTTTTCCTTCTTCCACCACCTATATTTTGTTCTCATCCAGAACCAATCTTGTAAAATAGAACCTCCAAAGGTTGAATAAGTTTCTTAGAGGTAACAGAACAGAGTTGATTGCAGTTTGAAATTTAAGTACATGCATATAATATGCTGCCTGATTCCTTCTATCAGATTACTTAGATCAAAAGTGCAGGGTCACAGCTTACATAAATTTAAACTGTGTGGAGGTTTTCAATTGGCTCTAAAAAACCTCTAAAGTTTAGACTCTAAACTTGTGTTAATACATATAGGCCAGAAACCTGACCCAAATCATGTGTGTAACACACATCCAAAATGAGTGTCAGCTGCTAAAAATATTTATTTCATCTCAAGAGCTTGAGGCCAGTGGATCAAAAGAAATGATGCTTGTACTAGTTACTTCTAATTTTTCAAACCATCATTCCTTATTCCTTTGCTCTTCTTTTACTATCTCATAGTTTGCAGCTGTGCATGTAAAGTTTAAAAACACTATAGGAAAGTATTTACAAGTTTCGCAAATTTGGAAGCTAGCAGTTGCAGTCATTTAATCCACTTGGAAGTGTGGTGGCAATAACAAACCCTACCCCTGATTAGGGTTTTAGGTTCAAATTGCTACAGCTAATTTCAGATTAGGGTTTTAGTAATTCACAGAATAGGGTTTAGATAGTATTGTAAATCAGATCTAGTGGAGTTTTTGGTGAGGTGAATTGATGGTTATAATCTCAGGGTGGTCTGTGGTCTCTGGGTAGGTGCAATAGGCTGGATTATAGTGGCAGCTTGAACGGGGGATGTTGCTTGTTGGTATGAAATAGGATTTGTTCATGATTGTTTTACATATTGCATAATTATTAATATTATAAAATATCTGTAATCCCTATATTTAATTTTATTGTCCACATGAACGCTCTCAAGCTCTCAAATTTCTTGCTAACTCAATGGATGAATTAAAGCATCAAATTATATGAGCATTTACTTGGGTAGATTAATATAGAGATCGAAATGAGCTATTCAATTGGTCATCAATTACCGTACTTTGTTGGATTCAGGATGTCCATGTGAATGTTCAAATGAAACATAAACACAAAGGATAATGTGAGTAAGAACTTTGCCAGTCTGGTGTTGTCTATGCCCAGACATTAGACATTGGTAGATGCGAAAAGATCATGCTCCCTCCCTGCGTCCAGCTTGGTCTTTTTGCACCTACTTGTGTCTAGGTGTAGGCAACACCAGACGAGCAATGTTCTTTCTCCCAAGGATTACATAGCATTGAAAATAATATGATACATTTTTAACTAATCTAAATACATTTTTTGGTAAAAAAGAAAAAAAAAATAATAAAAATTAGGACTAGATTTAAAATTGAAGTGAAAATATGTCATAGGGGTAATCTAGGTATTTTAAAATCTAGAGGAGAAAGCAAAGTGAAAGTTTGCTATATTGAGGAAATCAAAAAAGAAATATTGTATAGTAGAATTTAAGTAAACATGGAATAAATTTAAGGAATTAACACAAATTTTCCTCTTGACATTTCAAAGTATGCATAGACAAAACAAAAGTCATGTAGATACTTAAAAAGAAAGAAAGAAAAAAAAGTCATGACAAGTTTATGAAGTATCCCTTTCAAACACTGCAAGATGTTTACAAGAGGGCTCTTGACTCATGAGACCACTAGAAAAATACATGCTGAACCACAAATTCGCAATTGAATCTAAGAGCCTAACATATGACATCTTTGCAGCCATGACCTCAGCGATGAAAAATAATTGTTTAGTCTTACTGGGTGAGTCTTCTTCCCCAACGTATTTCCATTTGGTGGTACTCTTGTCTATAGAGTCAAAATATAAGAATTTTTTTAGTCTTATTTATTTATTTATTTATTTTGTAGGTGTTAATGGAGAGTCTTCATTGAGAGTAGTAAAATAAAAGGGAGTCTTCATATTCATTTTCATGAGGGTGCATTTACATGCATTCCTTTTTACCCAAAAAAAAAAAAAAAAAAAAGGGTGTGTTCACCTAAGTAAAATAGATACTCATTGAAAGAGAAAGTTTTTCTTCACAATAGGTGAACAAAAAAATATACTTAACTAGGTTCACTATATATTACTCTGCCTCTTACTGTACTAAGTTGAAAATGCCTTCTCCACTATTCTCGATTCCCATCTCCAGACACCTAGACCCAATGGCAAAGGAATTCTTCCTTCATTGAGGCTGATGGGAAACTGCTAGATTTGCTGTATTTTATTTTAATTTTTTTTCTGAGCAAGAGGCATAGTGGAGCCCACCAATGAAGTGCGATAGAACGTACGATTTTATATATAGGATAGTAGCAAGGACATTTCATGTGAGGAAGAGAGAAATTGAAAGTGAGTGGGTGCTAGCATATCCTCCTCCCTTGACAGTTCCTAAACTCTCTCTTTTACGTGTGTACGTGCTTGCGCGTGCAAATCACACGATGGAGGTGATGAAAAAACCTAAAATGGGTAGGAGATCCTCCAGAAAGAAGGATTCTCCTATTCCAAGACACAAGAAGTAGCCCATTTGGCAAAGACAATGAGCTTGCAAATTTCCTAGTCTATGTTCACACGGAAAAGGTACATGACTCAAAGCTCAACTGAAACTGAACTTGCCTTATGTCATGGATCAAGTTCTTAAGTTCTTTCTGTTGGGCTGTTTTCAGTCCAAGTCTTGATATAGCTAAGCCTTCACCAACTATGGTTTAAGATGAATATAAGTGACATATCACCATACACACAAGCTGACTTTGAACATTAAGAATGATAAAAGCGTCCATTATTCTTTTATTTCTTATTAATCTTATTCGTGAACATCTTTTTCTTAATTTTCTTGTCACGCTTTTTTTTTTATTCACGATTTTCTTGATTCCTTGTCGATTTTTACCCATGTTCTTTTTTCTTTTTCTATGGAGCATCACTTGGCTTTTAGAATCATGCTCTCATTTTTCCTCAAAATCTTCCATCATCATTAACTACACTATAAAAGTAACACAATCTTAGTAAACTTCAACTTAATCATTTGATTTGTGGTTAGAAAATGATTTAATCTACATGGTAGGTAGTTGAGACAAAGCTATATTTCTACATGTTTACAATTGCCTTGGGCATCCAGCTCTGGAATTCATAGCTGTCAATTAATGGGTTCTTTTTTACCACGTGGGTATTTGATTTCTTCTCTTATATTTTATCCCATAAATCCAACTTTCTTTGAAACTATCATTTTTCATTATTGCACTCTTGGCTGAACCTTATCACACAAGTAAATACCTAACTTCGGCAACACATCATATGATTTGAATTGCCCACTCCATAATCAGGTTAAGTGGGCTTCTAACCTATTTTTTAATCTTTGTTGATACCAGTTAGATTGGTGTTAGCATGTTTAATAGAAATATCTTTAAGATTTATTATTATTATTTTTAAATTTCATATGATTATATATATATATATATCGATATAGTTGTACAATCACATAGTAAATGTTGGGAATTAAAGTTAAGAGTTAAAATACATATCTTAAATAAAGAATCATTTTTTTCTTAAAAAAAGAATAATTTTATTTACCTATATTTTAAAATTATTCCAAAAATCTTTGAAATATCCCCAAAACAATTGAAGAATAAAAAATTTCTAAGCCAAACGCAAACGAATGCCAAAATGAAATTTACAACTCTAACACTGCCCTTTTCTTCTTCTTTTTTGTTTCCTCATTTGTAATCCTCTCCTTTCCTAATCCAACACGTCATGATAGGAGAGAGATAGGGGACCAAAAAAAAAAAAATTCAGGTTAGAAGGAAAGAAAGTATCCTTAAGGGTGTGCTTGATGACATCAAAATCCGAAAAATGCATAGGGAATGGTCATTCTATCGATATTATCGAAGGTGAAATTATAACAACCTTTTCATGTGCCAAAAAGCATCTTGGCTATATATGTGAAATGGTAGAGGTGTTCAAACTATGCTTGTATGTTGCAAACGTAATGATCTATTTATGGTTAATTTTTAATTCAATTCAATTTCATAATATGTTATTGGGCAGATGTTTTTTACCCTGCAGCAGCCCTTGTGTCCAGACACGTATAGGGCGCACGAACTCAGAGGAGGCACAGTGGTCATTTTATGCTCCCTGTATATATAGTGCAAGGACCACTCCCGGATAAAAGACTCTATCCCTATGTTATTATACTTGAAGAAGTGTTCCACAGTTCAATTATTCTTCCCAAGTTATTGTTGGATGAAAATTCTATCTATGATTTCCTTGTTATCCCAATATTGGTTTCCTACTCCTATGGAAACTGTCATGTATTTTGATCTCTAGAGATTGCCCAGACCTAGGATACATGAAGGCTGACTAGGGTTGTACATTTTATATAATCTCTCTATTATTGGAGGGCACAACTAGTGAAACACTGTTGAATTCCAATACAACACAAACTATATATAGTTTACTTGATCAATGGGGGCATTAAAGTAATTTACCAATAGATGATATATCCAATAATGACAGAACTCCAACTAGCGGCATTTTTATTGGGTGTATCTGCATGCATGCACGGGCAGATTCAGATCACTTAAACGCAAACGTGTAATAACTAACATGAAAGCCCTATATACTATTTCTGCTAATAATGAAATATTAGATTCGGTCAATATCCTATCTAGGTTCCAAAGCAGCCATTAGACACTCCTAGCTCGTCTGTTTCATGTTCTAATACAGAGAGAGAGAGAGAGAGAGAGAGAGAGAGAGAGAGAGAGAGAGAGAGAGAGAGAGAGGGGTCAGAATTAACTGCTCAATAGGTTAAACTTAAACATCTCATCTTAGCTATCAATTCTCTATTTAATTTGGAAGTTTCTGTGACAAAAGAATGCTTCGGTTTTGGAGGGCAGACTTTGACTTCTTTTTATTTTTTATTTTTTTTAGATCTTGTTTTTTGAATTATTGATTACGACATACCGTTTTGGACCTCCATTTAGTTACATGGTCGTATCCTTTTTTTTGATGAAATTCCATGGTCGTATTCACTTGCTAGCTATTAAGAGAGAGAGAGAGAGAGAGAGAGAGAGAGAGAGAGACCTACCTGTATTTAGAACTTGATTGAACCTTCATTTAATATATTGTCTTATTGACTTGTTCCTAATAACATTTAATGCAATTTTCAGATGAAGAGAAATCTATCACATCACATAGGAACTAGTCTGTTAAATTATATATGAAAGTAGGGATATGATTTAGATATTTATTTATAAATATTATATTAATTGGGATCCGTCTCCTCTACTTAGCACCCATCTTTCCGATCGATCCATAATTACTTGGGTGGAAACCACGTGACGAGGTGATGATCCAATGGATTGAGAAAGATACAAAAAATGAGGTGCTGTCAGTGACGGAGAGAACAAGGCACCAAGAATCATTAGATCCTTAAAAAAAAAAAAAAAAACACCATTAGATCATCAAAATCAAGAACCATTAGATCATCATTTCACCCGGTGGCACTCATCCAGTTAACGAGGGGAAGACCTAGGTGATGGCGATGGGCATTAAGGAAAGGGGCCGAATCCAGAAAAATGTTAGAGTGGGTCCTACTATTACCTCTGAAGCAGGTGTGAACCATGGGATTGGGATTGGGATTGGACAAATCTGAACAGCTGACTTGCACGGTATTCGTTGTCTGCAAACAAGCAGCTTTATGTGAAACCAGGAAATTTGTAATGGAAATTTGTCTAGTCAAATAAACCCTCCCACCCTAGTTTTCAAATGAGTGAAGAGTAAGGAGAAATCGAGGGACAGAGGCCGTGGCAATTCGAACTAAAGACTAAGGCTATGTTTGGTAGCTAGGAGAAGAAAAGAAAAGAAAAAAAAAATCTAGAAAATAAAAGAAAAGAAAAAAAAAGAGAAGAAAAGAGAAACAAATGTGAGAAAATAAAAAAAGTATGTATGTTTGGTTACCAAGAGAAGAGAAGAGAAGAAAAGAAAAGAAAAAAAAGATTCAAAAAATTATGAATATTAAGAGAGAGATAGACACATTGGAAATCATTGTGTAATCATTCATTTTTTATCTTATTATGTTTTCATATTTTCTCATGTTTTCTTGTGTTTTTGGGGGAACAAAAAAAAATTTCATTATTCTCAAGAGGAATTTTGAATTTGAAAAGAGGAATCTTCTCTTAGGTGAAGACATACCAGCTAGCTATTAAGAAAAATTTTTAACCCAAGGAAAATTTCTTTTCTTTTCTTTTCTTCTCTTGGCTACCAAGACCGTGTTTGGTAGTTTGGTAGCCAAGGGAAGAAAAAAAGAAAAAAGAATCTAGAAAAGAAAATAAAAAATTCAAAAAAATTTGAATTTTAAGAGAGAAATAGACACATAAGAAATCATTGTGTAATCATTTATTTTTTGTCTTATTATGTTTTCATATTTTCTCATGTTTTCTTGTATTTTTGGCAAAAAAATTTTTGGGAGAACAAAAGAAAATTTCACAAATCTTAAGGAAAATTTTGAATTTAAAAAGAAGAATCTTTTTTTGGATGAAGACATACCAAGTGCAAAGAAAAATTCTCAACATTGGGAACAAAGTACAAAAAGTGTACATTTTTTCTTTTGTTCTCCTGGCTACCAAACACAGCCTAAGAGCAGATGGGGAAGTGATAGCGGAAAACAACATCTCAGGTTTTCTTCGTTCTTTTGGTTTTTTTTCTATATCTCTCTTTTGTGAATCGACCCAGAAGAAAACCCTTTTTTTCCCCCTTTGAATCTACCGAGCCTTCTTTTTCTTTTCTACATAATGTTTCTTTCTTCATGCCATACTTATATATCTGAATTTTGTTGCTATTATGGTTCTCTGTTGTTCCCATAAATTTTGTTTATTTATTTTAATTTCTTTGGCCTTTCTGTAATGTTACGTATTCTGAAATCTGAATGTGTATTTTGAATTAGAGTAATTGAATTCGTTTTGGGGATTCTATTCCCTTTTGAGCTGTTGGAGAATGTCCATTGCTGCATTAGGTTGTGTTTTAGTGTTGTGGCCCCTTTGAAGAGGGTTTCTGTTTCAAGCTTGTACAATTATGTATTCTTATGTATTTCTGATTTGCTATTTATCCAAAATAATGAGAAAAATTAGTTGTTGAATTATAAGAGTTGTCTGTTGGATCGTTCTTTTCTTACTTCCCTTTAAATTCAAGAACAATGTTTTCCTCCACTGGTGGTTGAACAATGCAATGGTCCAGATGTGACCCCCATCTCTCCCCCTATTGTACGTGGTCACGATGGGCCATTGTGAATGACAATCCATTCACCGTGGCTTTAGGAAAACTCGGTCCGTCCTTCAATGATTTTTCTTTTTCTTTTATTTGGTTTTATCCCTGATTAGGTTAGAAAAATAGAAAAAAATTTGAGTGGGTTTCCTGTTTCATTTGAAACCAAAGCCTCTTTAGTTATGTATAATTATACTTTTTGGAACCCAATCCATCAAACCGTGCAAAACCTGTGGTTCCGAGTGGAACCTGTGACTTGCTGGGATAGTTTGATTATCAGAATCGTGATATTGCATAGGTCAGGGAGCAAGCATCACCTCACAAATACTTTCATTTTCCCTTTGTTTGTTCAATAGCAGTATAAGTTCTGTTCACAACCTGTGCAATAGCCTGTTTGAGCATTCCATTTGATTGGGCACTACCAATGGATAGCAAAGTGGGGAAAAATTTATCATTTCCAACCCCATTGCTTGGTTGGTTGGCTTAGGAAGTCACAATTTACCATCCCATGGGCATGGTTGGTTGATGAAAGCTATTCAATCTACTGTCTAATTCTAGCTTGAAAGAAGGGCAGATCTCAAAGATTTTCTTAAAGACGGAAAATTACTCTTCTCCATCTCCATCCAATGCTTGGTGATCGCCTTCGAGAAATCGGTAGCACATAGAAATCACATATAGCAAAGTGGAATGTTTTTTTTTTTTTTTTTGGGTAGAAACAAAGGGGAATGTGAATGGTGCCTTGTCTTGACTCTTGACTCACCATGGGAGGCCAAAATGCTGGCTAATTGATGGTTGGTCATCTGCTTGTAAGGTTTGTTTCTAGAGTAGTTTACATGATAGGATAGGTTTGTCTGATTTTTTCCTTCCCATCTGTTATTTACTTGGTTTACTAGTCCATAGTAAATGATGTTCATTCTCATTTTATACTTCTGAGGACTATGGAGTTTCAGCTTCTATACTGTTAATTTTGAACAAATGTAGAACTCGAACGAGATGGCAGGTAACGTGGGAAAAGCTGTAGTGAAAACGATTGGTGAATACCAATATCCATGGAGAGAAAAGTTGGCAAAATACAAAGATGAGCTTTCCAAGGGGGTCTGGGGCTACAGGGATCTAGGGGTGTGACAGAATATCAGCAGAGAAAAGGGCTAATTCTGCTGAGTTGATGAAGAAAATGCCAGAAATGTTATTGGATTGCAGGAAACACAGATGGGAGAAGAAGATGGAGGAGGATGCAAAAGACTAAAACCAGTTATGTGGAGTTCCCAAAGGGGAGTGACGGTTTGTGCAGAGGGCTTATTTCTGTTGGTAACAAACTATATTTATGAGCCGTCTGATTTGGGGAATAATTGGGGCTCCAGTGATGGAAACTAAGCTCAAAGTGTGGATCAATATGTATTGGAGAATCAAATTCATTCTCCTGCCATATACATGGAGATCTAGCTTCTGAAGAATGAGTTTCAATGATAATTTTTATGAATTTTAGCTAGGCTCCATTAATTTTTTTCAATAAAGTCATCTGTAAAAGTAGTGCATCCATTCAATTGTTGTTGCTTAATTGAAGTAAATTGAAGTGATTTCTAGAAAATTTTATGAGGCAAGAAGGAAAAGTATGCTCCATATTTTTTTGGACCATATTTGGAGCTTCATCTTCATATTGTCCATTCATATTTTCTATTGCTAACTTATACACAAAAAGTTCATATGTGCTCTCTGTAGAAACGCCACCCTAAAACGATGCAGAAGATAATGGAAAAACAAAACAAACAATGCACATGGATTTTTATGAGGTTCGACAAAGTTGTCTACATTCCCGGTGAGATGAGATCTTGTTTCACTATCAATGGAGAATAGGGTTACAACGTTCGTCCTCACACCTCTCAGTATTGCTTGCATTACAGAGAAAGAAACTATCGTTACAAATATAAAGCGAAAAAACCCTAATTTGGAAAGTACACAATTGCCCTCAAATAAAAAATTCGAGTGGAGGGTGTAGCCCCCCTACACCCCCTGCTATGCAAGGGGACCTCCTACCCCCTTGCAACCCCCACGGTCGGCTAATCGGCTAGCGGGACCACCGTCTTGCCTGTCTAGGTGCTGCACCAATACTCCCTGGATTAAACTGCAACGGAATACAAGACATCATATACCAACAATCTCCACCTTGGCTTGAATTCTGTCGAGCCTCCTGTAAAGATAACTTGTAGACGTCTTCATCATTGTACTTCATTAGAGGTACAAACCCGCACCTGTTTGGTGCGCCCCTCATTTTCAACAATGAGTAATATTAATCAAGTCCAAACAGGACTCGAACTTCTCTATAGTAACTGGTTTCGTAAACATATATGCAGGATTGAGATCTGTATGAATTTTTCTCAAGTGAATACTACCTTCTGACACAAGCTCCCTGATCTTGTGAAATCTCACATCAATATGTTTTGTCCTTGCATGAAACACCTGATTCTTTGCAAGATGTATGACACTCTGACTGTCACAATGTAACACTGTACCTCCTTGCTCCAACCTCAGCTCACGAACCAGTCCAACCAACCAGACTCCTTCCTTGGCAGCCTCAACTGCTGCCATGTACTCTGCCTCTGTAGTGGACAATGCAATTGTAGACTGAAGCATCGCCCTCCATGATATAGGTCCACTAGCCAATGTAAAAAAAAACCCTGTAGTAGACCTCCTCTTGTCTAAATCATCAGCATAGTCAGAATCAACATAACCGGCCAATTCTGTAGAACTTCCCTTGCCACTGAACATACACGTATATCTTTAGTCTTGCTCAAATATCTGAAGATCCATTTAATTGCATTCCAATGCTCCTTCCCTGGATTACTCATGTGTCTGCTAACAACACTGACTGCATGAGACAAATCCGGCCTGCTACAAACCATAGCATACATGAGACTCCCAACTGCGCTAGCATAAGGGACTTGAGACATCTACTCCATCTCCTCATGTGTTGTAGGGCATTCCCTTTCTAACTTGAAGTGGCCAGCTAACGGAGTGCTAACCGGCTTAGCCTTTTCCATATTGAAACGCTCTAGCACCTTTTCAATATACATCTTCTGAATTACCCAAAGTTTACCTGCATTTCTATCTCTAAGGATTTCCATGCCAAGGATCTTCTTAGCAGCACCAAGATCCTTCATCTCAAATTCAGCACTCAACAAAGACTTCAAAGAGACTATATCATGTTTGTTCTTTGCAGTAATGAGCATGTCATCAACAAAATAATGGAATTATCACTTGACACTTTATAATAAACACAACTATCATACTCACTTCTTGTGTAGCCAATCTTCATCATGTGGGAATCAAAATGCTTGTACCATTGCCTAGGAGATTGCTTAAGGCCATAAAGCGACCTCTTAAGCAGACAAACATGATCTTCCTTTTCCTGCACCTTGAAACCTTCATATTGCTCTATGTAAATCTGTTCCTCCAAGTCACCATGAAGAAATGCAGTTTTCACATCAAGTTGTTCAAGCTCTAAATCATACATGACCACCAAAGCAAGTAGTACCCTGATCGAAGTGTGTTTCACCACTGGAGAGAATATTTCATTGTAGTCTATCCACTCTTTCTGTGCATAGCCCTTGGCTACAAGTCTGGCCTTATACCTTTCACGTTCCTTCTCAGATGTTGCCTCTTTCTTACGAAAGACCCATTTACACCTAATGATTTTTCTTCATTTGGGTTTTTCCATAATTTCTCAAGTCTTGTTCTTCTGTAGAGATTCCATTTCCTCTATCATAGTTGTTATCCATTTATCATGCTATGCATCACTCAAAGCATTATGGTAGGAAGATGGATCACCTGTACCTACAGTGAGGGCATAGACAACCATGTCCTCAAACCCGTATCTCATAGGTGCTTTGTGAGTCCTTTACCCTTTGCCACAGTATAAGGAACTTCTACTGCTTCCTGTTGTCCTGGTAAGTCACTGGATGACTCATGCTCTCTTATTATTTCTAACTCGCCTAACTCCACCTGCACAGTAGAACCTTCTTTATTTTCATCAACTGCTTGTGAATTGTAATTTGACTTCACTATATAAGACTCATCAAACACAACGTCTCTGCTAACCACAACTTTCTGTGAATTTGGATCCCACAACTTGAATCCCTTTACACCTTTCTTAAAAACAAGAAAGATACACTGGTTAGACTTTGAATCTAACTTGGAACGCTGCTCACTCTCAATATGCGCATAGGATGGACAACTAAATATTTTTAGAATAGAATAATATACTGGTTTTCCTGTCCATACCTCTTTAGGAAGTTTACAATCAATCGCCTTTAATGGAGACCTATTGATGAGGAAACACGCTATGTTCACTGCTTCTGCCCAAAATCTCTTGCTCAACCCTGCATTCAGCCTCATACTCCGAGCTCTTTCTAGAAGTGTTCTGTTCATCCTTTCAGCTACACCATTTTGCTGTGGTGTCTTTGGAACCGTGAAGTGACGTGTAATCCTTTCAGCTTTGCACAATTCTAGAAACGACTTGTATGTGTACTCTCCTTCATTATCTGTTTTCAAGTATTTAATTTTCTTTCCTATGTTCCTTTCTACCTCAGCCTTCCATTCCTTAAATTTAATGAACACCTCACTTTTATGCTTCATGAAGTAGATCCAGACTTTCCTTGAGTAATTATCAACAAAGGTCACGAAGTATTCTGCCACACCTTTAGATTTTGTTATTGAAGGACCCCATACATCACTGTGTACATAATCAAGCACCCATTTACTATTATGTTTTACAGTTTTGAAACTAACCTTGCGCTGTTTCCCGAACATACAATACTTGCAGAAGTTCAGTTTACAAGTTTTTTACTCCCTACACCATTTTCCTTTTATGAAGCTCCATCAATCCTCTTTCTTCCATATGCCATAATCGCATATGTCACAGATAGGTATCATCTGTATCAAATACTGCATCTATAGTTACAGATGTTTCACCTATAATTGTGCTCCCTATGAGTCTGTATAGGTTTTCTGTTAGCTATCCCTTCATGACAACCATTACACCTTTAATAACTTTGAGAACTCCACCTTCTGCTATGTACTTGTAGCCATTTGAGTCAAGTGCCCTCAAAGATATTAAGTTTTTTCTTAATTCTGGTACATGTCTCACATCTGCTAAGGTTCTTACTATCCCATCAAACATCTTGATTTTGATAGTGCCTATCCCAATGGTCTTGCATACAACATCATTCCCCATTAGGACAGACCCACCATTATATAGTTGCTATGTATCAAACCAATCCTTATGTGGACACATATGATATGAACATCCAGAATCTAGAATCCAAGAATTAGAAGGTTGATTCTTACCTGATGATATAGAGAGTACATCTCCATCATCTCCATCTGAACTATCAGCCACGCTAGTTTTCTCAGATGCCTTATCTACACCTTTCTTCTTTAAGTTTGCCTTCCTCTTCAAGCACTCTCTCTTCAGATGACCTTCCTTCTTACAATAGTAACAAGAGACCTTTGTCTTTGCCCTTTTGATTTCGATTGACTCTTCCCCAGATCCCTTCTGATTTGATCTCCCTCTTTCCTGCTCCTTATCACCTTCGAAAAGACCTTCTCCTTGAGATTTCGTACTACTGGCCTTCTTCATTGTATCATTGGACATAAGGGCAACTGCAACTTCATCCATCCCAAGGGTCTCCTTCCCGTACAAGAGAGTCGTTACTAGGTGATCATATGATTCTAGGAGCGACGACAGCAATAGTAACGCCTTGTCTTCATCCTCGATCTTAACCTACAGGTTTGCAAGTTTACTTATAATCTGATTGAACATGTTAAGGTGCTCTAATAGATCTGTACCTTCCTCCATCTGTAAAGAATACAATTGCTTCTTCACGAACAACTTGTTCGTTAAGGACTTTGTCATGTAGATGCTTTCAAGTTTCGCCCATAACTACGGTGCAGATTCGATACCCACAACATATTGTAGGGCATCATCAGAAAAATTTAATCGAATAGCACTTACCGCCTTTTTCTCCATCTCTTCCCAATCTTCGTCAGTAATTTTTTAGGTTTCTTCGACTTTCCCAACAACGTTTTTGCCAAACCCTGCTGTATCAGAAGATCCTTCATCCTTTGACACCAGAGGGTGAAATTGTTCTTCCCATTAAACCTCTCGATATCATACTTGACATTCGATCCCTTCCCTGCCATCGTGATAGTAAACACTAAAAAACGAAAACCTAGAGCTCTGATACCAATTTGTAGAAACACAACCCTAAAATGATGCAGATGATAATGGAAAAACAAAACAAATAATGCACACGAATTTTTACGAGGTTCGACAAGGTTGCCTATATCCCCGATGAGATGAGATCCTGCTTCACTATCAATGGAGAATAGGGTTACAACGCTCGTCCTCACACTTCTCAGTATTGCTTGCATTACAGAGAAAGAAACCATCGCTACAAATATATAGCGAAAAAAACCTTAATCTAGAAAGTACACAATTGCCCTCAAATAAAAAATTCAAGCTTGAAGTTCTCCTTCGCAGCATCTGGTCTAACCATAGTCTCCTCAGTCCTAGGAGCATTTCAATTTGATTGTTAGAAACACAAAAACCATGCTTAATCCTTTGATGTATTTCTTTGAGCATGCAAATGCCCATTTTCCTTCTTCCACCACCTATATTTTGTTCTCTCATCCATAACCAATCTTGTAAAATAGAACCTTCAAAGGTTGGATAAGTTTCTTAGAGGTAACAGAACAGAGTTGATTGCAGTTTGAAATTTAAGTACATGCATATAATATGCTGCCTGTTTCCTTCTGTCAGATTACTTAGATCAAAAGTGCAGGGTCGAAGCTTACATAAATTTAAACTTACTTAGATGTGTGTGTGTGTGTGTTTCATTTGGTCCTTAAAAACCTCTAAAGTTTAGACTCTAAACTTCTGTTGATACATATAGCCCAGAAACCTGACCCAAATCATGTGTGTAACACACATCCAAAATGAGTGTCAGCTGCTAAAAATATTTATTTCATCTCAAGAGCTTGAGGCCAGTGGATCAAAGGAAATGATTCTTGTACTAGTAACTTCTAATTTTTCAAACCATCATTCTTTATTCCTTTGCTCTTCTTCTACTATCTCATGGTTTGCAATTGTGCATGTCAAGTTTAAACTAGGTTTTAGCCTGCTACCAACTGCATTTTGAACACTATAGGAAACTATTTACAAGTTTCTCAAATTTGGAAGCTAGCACTTGCAGTCATTTAATCCACTTGGAAGTTTGGTGGCAATAACAAACCCTACCCCTGATTTGTGGAAACACAACCCTAAACCGATACAAAAGATATTGGAAAAACAAGAACAATCAATGCACACAGGTTTACGAGGTTCGGCAAGATTGCTTACATTCTCAACGAGATGATATCCTACTTTTTTTTTTCCACTATCAATGGAGAATAGGGCTACAACGCTGATCCTTACACCTCTCAGTATTGCTTGCATTACAGAGAAAATAACCCTCGCTACAAATATATAACGAAAAAAACCCTAAATGTACAAAACTGCCCTCAAATAAAAATTCGAGTGGCCCCTCTACACCCCGACTATGCAGGGGGCCCTCTTGCCCCCTTGCAACCCCACGACCTGCTAACCGGCTAGCGAAATCGTTGTCCTGCCTATCGAGGCACATGAACCAGTACTCCCTGGATTAAACTGTGACAGAATACAAGACATCGTACACCAACATGATTAGGGTTTTAGGTTCATATTGCTACAGCTAAAAGAGGACAGAATTTAAATGAAAGCTACGGCTAAAAGATGACAAAATTTAAATGAAAGAGGAGATTTTTAGTAATTCTCAGAATAGTGTTTAGATAGGATTGTAAATCAGATCTATTGGAGCTTTCGGTGAGGTGAATTGATGGTTATAATCACAGGGTAATCTGGGATCGCTGGGAAGGTGCAATAGGCTGGATTATAGTGGCAGCCAGAACAGGGAACGTTGCTGGTCGGTATGAAATAGGATTTGGAATTAGGGTTTTATAACTGGTTTTACATATTGCATAACTATTAATATTATAAAATATCTGTAATCCCTATATTTAATTTTATTGTCCACATGAACGCCCTCAAACGCCAAAATTTCTTGCCAACTCAATGGACTGATTAAAGCATCAAATTATATGAGCATTTACTTGGGCTAAATTAATACAGAGATTGAAATGAGCTATTAAATTGGTCATCAAATACCATACTTTGTTGGATTCAGGATGGCCATGTGAATGTTAAAATGAAATATAAACACAAAGGATAATCTGAGAAAGAACCTTGCCCATCTGGTGTTGCCTATGCCCAGACATTGGCAGGTGCGAAAAGATCATGCTCCCTCCCTGCGTCCAGCTTGGTCTTTTTGCACTTGCTTGTGGCTAGGTGTAGGCAACATCAGATTAGCAATGTTCTTTCTCCCAAGGATTATAAAGCATTGAAAATTCTTTACCCAAAAAAAATATATAGCATTGAAAATAATATGACACATCTTTAACTAATCTAAACACATTTTTTGGTAAAAAAAAATAAAAAAAATTTAGGAGGTAGATTTAAAATTGAAGTGAAAAAATAGTGAAAAATATGATAGAGGGGTAATCTAGGTATTTTAAAATCTAGAGGAGAAAGAAAAGTGATAGTTTTCTATGTTGAGAAAATCAAAAAAGAAATATTCTATAGTAGAATTTAGTAAACATAGAATAAATTTAAGGAATTGACATAAATTTTCCTTTCAGACATTTCAAAGTATGCATACACAAAACAAAAGTCATGTAGATAGCAAAAAAAGGAAAGAAAAATAAAAAAGTCATGACAGTTTTATGAAATATCCCTTTTAAAAATTTGTGGGTAAAGCTTTGAATCTCCATACCAACACTGCATGATGTTTACAAGAAGGCTCATTGACTCATGAGCCCAATAGAAAAATACATGCTGAACTACAAATTCACAATTGAATCTAAGAGCCTAACATGAGCCTAACATATGAAATCTTTGCTGCCATGACCTCAGCGATGAAAACCTTATCTATATGGGGTGAGTCTTCTCCCTCTAATGTATTTCCATTTGGTGGTACTTGTGTCTCTAGAGTCAAAATATAAGAATTGTTTAGAGGATCTTAATTTTTTAATTTTTTTGTGGGTGTTAATAGAGAGCCTTCATTGGTGGTAGTATAGTAAATGGGAATCTTCATTTTCATGAGGGTGCATGCACATGTCTGTGTAATCTTTCTACTATGTGCCCCGTACGGTCTTATGAATGGTCTCATTTTTACCAAGATATAAAAAAAAGGTGCTTTCACATAAGTAAAGAAGAAAGTTTTCCTCTACAATAAGTGAACAAAAAAATATACTTATCTAGGGTCATTATATATTACTCTTCTTCCTATTGTACTAAGTTGATAATGTTTTCCACACTATTCTCAATATCCATCTCCAGACACATAAATCCAATGGCAAAGGAATTCTTCCTTTGTTGGGGCTAACGGGAAATTGCTAGATTTGCTGTATTTTTTTTAAGAGGGTTCTTTGAGTAAAAGGCATAGAGGAGCCTACCAATGAAGTGTGATGGACGGTTTTATATATAGGATGATATATAGCACGGACATTCCACGTGTGGAAGAGAAAGGGTTGAAAGCGAGAGAGTGCTAGTATATCCTCCCTTGACAGTTGAAAGAACCTTTTCTCTTTTATGTGCGTGTGTGCACGTGCAAATCCACATTGGAGGAATTTTATTCATCATCTTGAGGAAAAAAAGGACTTAGAATGGTAGAAGATCCTCCAGAAAGAAGGATTCCCATAACCCAAGACACAAGAAGTAGCCCACTTAGAAAAGACAATGAGCTTGCAAATTTCCTAGTCTGTTAACACAGAAAAGGTACATGACTCAAAACTCAACTGAAACTGAACTTGCCTGATATCATGGATCAAGTTCTTTCTGCGGGGCTGTTTACAGTCTCCGAGTCTTGATATAGCTAAGCCCTCGCCAATTATAGTTGAAGATGGATTAAGTGATATATCACCACACACAAAAGCTGACTTTGAGCATTAAGAATGATAAAACCATCCATTTTTCTTTTATTTCTTCTTATTAATCCTACTGCGAACATATTTTCTTAGTTTTCTAGTCACCTTTTTTTTTTTTTCTTTCGCGATTTCCTTGATTCCTTGTTGATTTTTACCCATGTTCTTTTTTTCCGGAGAATCACTTGGCTTTTAGAATCATGCTCTCATTTTTCCTCAAAATCTTCGGCCACCACTAACTACATTATAAGAATAACACAATCTTAGTAACTTAATCATTTGATTTGTGGTTAGAAAATGATTAATCTACATGGTAGGTAGTGGAGAGAGCGATTTCTACACGTTTACAATTGCCTTGGGCATCCAGCTCTGGAATTTATAGGCTGTGAATTCATGGGTTCATTTTTGACCACGTGGGTATTTGATTTCTTCTCTTATATTTTATCCCATAAATCCAACTTTCTTTGAAACTTCCATTTTTCATTATTGCACTCTTGGCTGAACCATATCACACAAGTAAATACCCACCTTAGGCAACACATCATAAGATTTGAATTGCCCACTCTATAATCAGGTTAAGTGGGCTTCTAACCTATTTTTCAATCTTTGTCCAAACCAGTCACATTGGTGTTAGCATGTTTATTAAAAATATCTTTAAGATTTATTATTATTATTTTTAAATTTCATATGATAATATATATATATATATATATAGTTGTACAATTACATAGTAAATGTTGGGAATTAAAGTTAAGAGTTAAAATACATATCTTAAATCAATAATAATTTTTTTCTTAAAAAGAAGATATAATTTTATTTACATATATTTTAAAATTATTCCTAAAATCCCTGAAAATTCACCGAAACAATTGAAGAATAAAAAATTTCTAAGTCAAACGCAAACGAATACCAAAATGAAATTTACAACTCTAACACCATCCTTTTCTTCTTCTTTTTTGTTTCCTATTTTGTAACCCCCTCCTTTCCTGATCCAACACGCCATGAACATGATAGGAAGAGATGGGGAAAAAATACTGGAAAAAATATTCAGATTGGAAGGAAAAAAAAGTATCCTTAGGAGTGTGCTTGATGACATCAAAATCCAGAAAATGCATGGGGAATGGTCATTCTATCGATATTATCGAAGGTGAAATTATAACAACCTTTTCATGTGCCCAAAAGCATCTTGGCTATATATGCCACATGGTAGAGGTGTTCAAACTATGCTTGTATGTTGCAAATGTAATAATCTACTTATGGTTAATTTTTAATTCAATTTAATTTTATAATATGTTATTGGGCAAATGTTTTTTCTTTATCCAGGAATGGCCCTTGTGTCCAAAGTCTCTAGACCACACGGTGGTCATTTTGTACTCCCAATATATGGTGCAAGGGCTACTTCCGGAGGGAAAACTTTGTCCCTATATTATTATACTTGGAGAAATGTTCCATAGTTCAATTATTCTTCCCCAAGTTACTGTTGGATGGAAACTCTATCAACGGTTTCCTTATTATCCCAATATTGATTTCCTACTGCTATGGAAACTGTCATGTATTTTGATCTCAAGAGATTGCCTAGATCTAGGATACATGAAGGTTGACTAGGGTTGTACATTTTATATATTGTCTCTATTATTGGAGAGCACAACTAATAAAACAATGTTGAATTTCAATACAACACATACTATAGTTTACATTGATCAATGGGGGCATTAAATTAATTTACCAATAGATGATATATCCAATAATGACAGAACTCCAACTGATGGCATTTTTTTTTATTGAAAAAGAAAATATATTACTAAAACAGAGTACTACATCATTATAGACTGATACTGCTTTTTAATTAATGCCTCTCGAGTCACAGTTTTACGGGTACCCATATAGCTAATATTATTAAATAAACAAAAATTAGGGTAACTAAGGAGATGATCAACTTCATTACATATGGCATTTATATTGGGTGCATCAGCATGCATGCATGGGCAGATTCAGATCAGTAAAATGCAAACACGTAATGAAAGCCCTACATACTTCTTCTGCTAATAAATAAATATTAGATCCGGTCAATATCCTATCTGGGTTCCAAAGCAGCCAGAGAGAGAAAAGAGAGGGAGAGAGAGAGATACATGTCCCTTAAAGGTCAGCATTAACTGCTGAATAGGTTGAACATCGCATCTTAGCTATCAATTCTCTATTTAATATGGAAGTTTCTGTGACCAAAGAATGCTTCGGTTTTGGAGGGCAGACTTTGACTTCTTTTTGATTTTTTTAGATCTTGTTTTTGTTGAATTATTGATGGACCTCCAATTAATTCCCTGGTTGTATCCATTTGCTAGCTATTACAGGAGAGAGAGAGAGACCAACGGACCTGTATTTAGAACTTGATTTAATATATTGTCTTATTGACTTGTTCCTAATAACATTTAATGCAATTTTTAGATGAAGAGAAATCTCTCACTTCACATAGGAACCTTCCTTTAATATATTGTCTTATTGACTTGTTCCTAATAACATTTATTGCAATTTTTTGATGAAGAGAAATCTATCACTTCACATAAGAACTATGTTAATTTTATATGAAAATAGGGATATGATTTAGATATTTAATTAATAAATACTATACCAATTGGTGGGTTCCCCCAACAAAGATTAAAAGAAAGATTTTGTGCTAGATTATTATATTTTGTTTTAATTGGAGGTCCAGTCCTAGCTTCCAACATTTCAATGGTAAGACTGGTCTCTAAACAAACTTAGATGTTATATGTAGTGCCCCTTTAAAAGGGTATGTCTGATTTTAGACTTTTTAGTGTAATTCTGTCAAAGATTCTACTATTTTTGTTTTGACTTGTTGACCTGTTCTCCTGTATTTTGGGTTTGTTTTTTTTTGCTTGTCCTTGTGGAATGCTTATAATTGAAAAGCCACCACCTATGGTCCTATAGGACTAAGAGACAAATGGCTAGCCTGGTTTCTTAGTCTTATATCTGTTTTATATGGAAAGATTAGTGGGTTTTCAATTCCAAAAACTCTCCTCCTTTGACCTTGGGGAAGATGATACCAATGCACGTATCCTTTGAGGTTCATTGGTACAAGCTCAACATTAATGGATGCTCGTTGAGTGATTCAGTCTGGGTCATAGTTAGCAAATTCAGATTCAGAAATTATTCGGACGGAGAATTATTCGGAATAATTCGATTGATTAATTTAAGGATTCGGTCAAAAAAGCAGTCAAAAAATCTTATTGGGGTTTTTTTTTTTTTTTTAAATTGTTTTTTT
>NC_056569.1:6200458-6206365 GCF_013358625.1 Macadamia integrifolia
AGTGGACCGAATAATTCGGATTCGGTCTGAATTATTCGCGTTTTATATTCACTTTTGAAAAAATCGTGAATTTTACCGAATTTTATTTTTAATTCGGATTCGGTCAGAATTTTTGATAAAATTCAGAAAATTTTGGTTCGGCCGAATAATTCGCGAATTATTTGGCCGAATTGATAACACTGGTCAAGGTAGGGATTGGGGGATTTTTTGAAATTCCAATGGATTCTGTTGCTGGTGTTTCTTGAAGTATCTTGGTGTCTATAATTTCTTTGCAAAAGTAGTTTGCCTTAATTAATTTTTTCTGTGTATGGCAAAGCAAAAAAGAAATTTCAAAGCTGCGGGTCAGATACTGCCTCTAAATATGTTGTCCTATATATTCAGCTAGCCTCAATCCCTCGAAATTCCATATATTTTTTTGAATTTCTCTATAGGGTTTATCTTTACCAAATCGAGTGGAAAATAACACATAATTTTCTTAAGGTTAATGTTATCGGCAAGTGTTTTCTACCAATGAGAAGCCATTGTGTCCACACACAAGGGTACGTACCCCAGACAAGGGCATGGTGGTCATTGCATGTCCTTGTGTCTATGGCGCAGAGACCTTTCACCAATAGAAAACTGTCACTAATGTTATAGTTGATGCATTGACCAAGAAAGCTGTAGTAAATATCTTAGTCTCTTGGGATTATCTTCCTAGTTTTTTGAGTTGTGCTATTTTATGGGATTTTTGTTGAAAAACACTAGGCTGCATTTGGTAATCTTCTAGTTTTAATTGTGCCGATTTTTGGTTAGAGGGCTCTGCTGATGGTGATCCCAAAGATTGATCTTTTAATATTTTATTGTTTTTATTCTATACTTTTAGGAATTTTTTTTAATATATTCTCTTATTGACCTTTATAAAAAAAAATCAAAATCAAAATCAAAGATTTTAGAATTATTAGTCTTAGAAGCAAAAGAAAAAAAAAATATGACAATGTCAAAGACTATCTTTTCACCAAATTAATCTATTTCTTATACATACATCCTTTTTCTTGGGAAGGGAGAAGGTTAGGTATAGGTGAATTATTCTATTCACAAAAGGTAATTTTTCTCCCATTGTTTTCACATCATCATGCTGTTGATATTGGTGCCTCTAGTGAAAGCCATATTACTTATTAACCCTTTTTGTTTTAGAATTGTGTAATTCTAATTATGGCTTTGGTTTCTAATTTGATCTAAATATCCTAACATTGTACCACATGATCATTGAAACTTTCATATTGTATTTGGTAGTCATTTTCTAAGAACCATATTTGCTCTTATCAACAAATTTGTTCTATTTTATGAAGTCAAAAATAGTGGCATAATTTATAAGATAATCTCTTTTGGATTAGTAAATGAAGAAGGGTAGCTAGTCTATTTTTTTTTTTTTGGGTAATAGAAGGGTAGCTAGTCAGTCAATTGGTTAACTTACCTCCAAGAATTAAACAACTAATCGGATTCAAATAAGGCATTCTTGGTATAACTTCACAAGTACTAGGAGTCTAGAACTATTATTTTTTTTCTTCCCATAATAAGCATTATTTCTTTTGATAGTCACATATTCAACAAAATATTGAGTCTGTTGATCCAAGTTTTTAAAGTCTGAAAAGTTGAGTGATTGACTCACTAAGGATCTAACAATTCAAGTGGATTTGGTGATCAAGAAATTCAACTTGTGAGGCAAAGAAAAAAAAAAATTTAACCAAGGAGCTGTAGGACCCAAGGCAATAGGCCTCAGAAATTTTATAAATAATTTAGAGTAAAAAAGACAACAAGTGGGAGTAGACGTGCCGTCTTACACAAAGCCCAATTAAACAATCTGAAAAGGGTATTTGTGAAAACAATAGAGATAGGGGTTGGTCTATGACATCTACGTGCAAGTTAATATATGTGCAGAAGAATTGAACTCGATCTTTTTTTACTGAATGTGAATACGTTTTTGTTATATTTGTTTCAAATTATTGATTCGTTTTGAAGATTGATCTGCTTCAACATATTTTGGTTGCGACTAGAATGAGATTTTTCCTGAGGTCTGTGATTGTAGCAGAGGGGTTGGGCTGATAGATTGCGGCCCATTGGATCGACCCGACTTGAAGGAGTATATATATATATATATATATTTGTACTATGATCTTGTTAAGAAAGCAAATGAGAATTGGAGATTTTTTTAATTATGGTTTTTGGGTGAGAGTTTCTTGCTGCGAGTTTGGGTGTTCTTGAAAGATCTCATCAATAATCTTTCCATCATATAGTGAATCATCTTCTTCATCCAAGGACATAGCACATCACTTTAGTGTATAAACCTCGTTATACCTTTTTGTCATATTGTTTGAATCTGTTTGTTTTCTTCATATCTGTTAGTATTTGTTCTAATAATTTTGTGTGGATGCCTATAGTAGGTGGTATTTTAATGGTGAAGTTTGCTTCTTTGGTTAAATTCGATTGTTTCAAATCAAAAGAACTTACTAGTCGGTTGGATATTTACCTTTGCGCATGAAAATCAATCTTCTATTGGTTCTCTTAGGTGCATCTTCTTCTTGAGAGTTATCTTCCTCCGATTCTCTTATATGTTACTTTGGTTAAACTTAATAATATGATATTTTGTAGAAAACAAGAACCTTAAACAATGTAGAAAAATGAATGGACGTCCACAATGAGATGAGATCTACTTCATTATCAATGAAGAATAAGGTTGTAGCAGCCACTCATTCTCATACAAGTAGATTGTCGAAATACCCATATAGATCTTAAAAAAAATGTCCTTGAGGCTTACAATTATTTATGGACCCCTTAAAATCAACCCCCAAATATAAGCAATGGAATACAAGATATCATAACCCAATAGATTTTGAGAACAAAACTATGTCTGAATCATGGTATAATTTAAAAAATTAATTGTTTAGCTTTGAAAATTTTAAATTTAAGAAGTTCCAATTGATGAAATTTAGGCCTTAATTCCCATTTGGGGTGAAATTTTGACAATGTCAAGTTGTTGGGTAGTTTGTCCTCCTAATGGATGGATAAAGTTTAATGGTTTGACAATGTCATGACTGTTTGGATATGTATATCCATCAAACCTGGGATTAAACCAACAATGACGACACTTGGACAGAAAGGAACCACAGGAACTGGATTAGGAAGGCAAGATCCCCCCCTCCCCACCACCACCACCACCACCACCACCACCACCACCACCACTACTCTTCTTGATACCATCACATTCGAGGTCCAATTTGGGCTATTTGTAACATTCTTCAGCTTGGGTTTCATCATTTGATCTAACGTGATTCTCTGCTTTTAGTGAATGCTATGAGGAGTAATTCATTAGTCTTGGAGGTTAAGCAAATCTTTTAATCAGTTTAATGATTTGAAGCGTTTATCGTTTACATTGCATATATTGTTCTTTGCTTCCATAAGGCAAATAGGATGGTGGATGAACTCGACAATTTAGCTCTTGATTGTTTTAGTTTGATTGAATATATATAGTGTGCGACTACTAGACATGAGATCTAGGGAATGACCTCTCGACCTTGAAGCTTAGGCTTTAGATTGAACGTCGAGTGATATAAGAGTAGACTATCTATATATCATCCATGTGGGGGGCCTATGGTCCAAAGGTGAGGGAGTTGATGCAGTGAGTGCACTACATGGCTAGAAATAAGAAAGGTTTTAGTCCCAAAATTTTCAAGTAGTGTGTGACTACGGGGAATATGAACTCTTTTTTCCCTGATGAGACCCTTGATTTTCTCTCTCCTCTCTCCTCTCTCCTCTCTAATCATGTAGGTTCTCTATCAATAAAATCATTTTCTATGCCTCAATTGAAGTGGAGTGAGAGACCGCACCTACATTGGTGGCGTAGAAACACCCTCTCATTATTTTTTTGATGATTTAATAAAATTCTAAGGTCCCATTCGTTTGCCAAGAAAACATGAGTAAGATAACAAAGGGAGTAAAGCCCACTATAAGTGGGGTGAGAGAGCAGAAAAGAAAAGAGAGTGATATACGGAAAACCATGCGTTTGTTGGTTCACATTTCATAAATGCATTTTTTCCTCTTTCTCCCACCAAGTCATGTTAAAATGGCAGGATTACGTGGATGGGTGGGATGGGGGTGGGAGAATGGAGCTGCCACGTCAATCAACAGGCTCATAATTACACAAAAAGTTTTATCTCCTTGTTTTCCGAAGAAATGCATTCAAACTGCCATGGTTTTTAAGAATTTATGGAAAAATTACAAATTATCCCACTGTTTTTTACTTTTTCCACTTTTTTTCATCAAACAAAAATGGCCTAAAGGACTGATCACAATAGGGTACAAAAAATATATTTTAAGAGTCAAGATTAGTGAATTAGTTTTACATCTGTTTATGTATATATAATATTAATTTTTTTTTCCTGTTCTTTAAACCCCTAGAACTCTGGGATCATGGGTCACAATCCTTAGAACTTATATTAATAAAATTAAAAGAAAGTTCAATAACAAAAAATCTGGATAAATAGACAAAAGGGGTGGGAGAATTCTACCCTCACCTTAACCCAAGAACAAATTAAACATGTTATTAATCCACACTCACAATAGACAAGAATAATAAAAATAAATAAAGAAAGAAAATGGAAGAAAACTCTAAAAAATCCTAAACCCAGCTTAATCATATTGGAACAAAGATGATTAAGCTAAACCCAGATTAATCTCACACACAAACAGAGCCTTTATTTGCTTTCTTTATTTTTATTTAATTTTTTTTATTGGATGATAGCTATATATTGGATTAAGTACCAATTTTTTTTTCTTCTATAGAAAATACTAAACTGGTTTCATTCAAGTATTTGAAAGGAAGTAACAAATGAATTATCAATTTGATGCAAGGTGTAGGAAGGATGTAAGATGTGATGAGATTGTAACTATTCAAAAGGAGAAATTATTGAGGGTGGCGTGGCAAATTTGATGGTCTATAATCTATATAGCATCACATTGAAGTGGTTGACAAGAATATGGAAAATAATATTTTATATATATATATATATATATATTTAACAGCTCCCACACACCTTTCTTTCACTAAAATCCCAAAATTTTCTATCTCCACTTTTATTTATAATTTTTTTTTGGTTTAGTAATAAATTGGAGACCGAGTTTTTCTTCATCTACGGTCAAGAAGAATTCTTAACCAAGGCCTTTGAACTGTGTCCATAGGACATAGGGGGATGATATATTTATCATTCGTAGATAGCGGACAGATATTGACAATACTATTTATGACTATGATTCTATCACTGCATGATGAAGGAAAAATTTCTTGATAACTTAATCATTCAATAAAATACTTGTCCTATCAGTATCATTACAAATATAAATTATATTTTTGAGGGTTACTTACTGTTCTAGTGTTATTTAGTGGTTAAAAAACATGTAAATGAAAATCTTATTGATTCCATCGTTGATGTTATTTAGCTTGGCACTATATCATAATTTCTTGTCAAATAGAATGCAAGTGTGGGTCGATGTGATAGACTACCTCACATCCGTCTCATTGTTCCAACTTCAACATAAAACATTAAATAATAATACTTTAGTATCATTTTGAGTTATTTCAATACACAGTATGGTCCGGTCTATCACATGATTCACCCATATTTGTCTTTTTGTTTTTATTTTTTTATTTTTATAATACCCATTTATGTTTATTAATTGGCCAATTTTGTGTCAGTCCAAATAACTAACTAGCTAGCAAAAACTCAAAAAATTGGAGGCAAACAAATTTCTATGTTGCATATTTTTTATCATACTAAAGTGTAATGTGGTAATTTAACCATATGGATATTTAGAAAATGGTCAGGATTGATCAAATTAAAATCCAAATTTAATTCAATCATATACTCTCCCCCC
>NC_056569.1:6206426-6241951 GCF_013358625.1 Macadamia integrifolia
CCCTTTTTTTTTTTGGTACATATTCCTGTTTTTTCAACTCTTAACTTTTTTTTCCATAAAAATTTTAATTTTCCCATTAGATTTTCAAAGCTTTATTTTTCATTTAACAAACCTAATTGATATTGAAACTTGATACTGGAGGGTATCTGTCATACCATGAATCAAGGGGTTACCGGATTGTGGATAGAGACAGACTCTGTGGCAGTTGCCACTGTCATTCAGGGTAAGTCTCTTCCTTGGTTCACTCTTCAAGGTTGGATCTCCCTGCAACACTACCTCAAGTCAATCTCCTGGAAAATTTCTCATTGCTACAAGAAAGCTAGCCCTATAGCCGATTATCTTGCCAAATCAATTGCAAAAACTAGGATTTCTGGAACCATGGAGGAATTTCCTTCCCATATTATAGAGGAAATTAGATGTGATTTGTTTTCCAAACCAAGGTTTAGATTCTGCAGATAGCTTTAGAGGACCTTATTGATTGCAATGCTGAAGGTGGGGTCCCTTCGATTGTTAAGCTTCCTTTTGATGTACTCTATTTTTTCATATTCATTTTAATACAATTCTTATTTTTAGCAAAAAAAAAAAAAAAGATATTGAAACTTGATATATATATATATATATATATATGTGAGCATAAGAAGTGATCAGGGTCTACCTACTCATTAAAATTTTATCACTTTCTGATCTACTATATGACAAATATTTTTTTGTTATTGACACCCTCTAAACCTGCTAGGCTAGATTATCTTCTCCAATTGATGCTAACTTCTGATGTGGGGTAATAAAAAAAAAATGTGGATAATCTTTGAATGGGGCCTCTTAAATGTTTGGTCTGGAGCCTCTGAAAATAATGCACATTACAGTTTACAGATAGAATTCAGAGTCCCAGACCCATTCAACCTTTCTGGTGTCACAAAGAACAGAGCTAAGAAAAAAAAAAAAAACCATATTGTTCTTATGTTGATCGACGCTTTTCATGTAGAAATATAATACATATTACTGCTTTTCATGTAGGTAATAAACAACTAATCATATTTGGCCATGAAAACAACCTGAGAAATTTCTATGTTATAATTGTGACCCCCTCTCTTACCAACTTTTTTTTTTTTAAAGCTTAGATGGACAGATGTTAATATGTGCCGCCTTTTGGAATTATTGATAAGTACAGAAGGGCATTGTTTTTTTTTATCGAGTTTCCCTAAGGACATGGTGAAGGCTTTTAAATACATGGAGTATGAGGAGGGTACTTAAGGAAGGTATTAAAATTTTCTAAGGGTATGTGAATCTTAAGATAGGGTGATGTTTGGTGAGGAGAAACTTTTCCCTTTCTCTTTTAATTAAGGAGAAAGTTACAACATCTTGAATGAAAAGAGGATCTCTCCATCCATAGTGATTTGGCATTATAACTGGACTTCTCAAAATTATAATGTCATCACTAATGCCAACTTCGAAATATCATATCCTATATATTAATAGGTTCTCTTTTGTTCAAGGGGTGGGGGTTCTCTTTTTGTCATTGATGAAGGAAAGCTCAATTCCTAAATTAAAACTTTAATCAATATAGACAATTATAAAAGTTTTACTTCACCATGTAAAGAAGGTAAGAAATTGAAAGTACACCGGACCTATTTGAAAGAAAGTTCTTCATTAGGTGAAGAAAAAATGTCTCTCATTAGCAGAATAGATGTCTCTCAATAAGGTTATAATATAACCTTAGAGAAAGTTTTCCTACACCCATAGTGTAAGATTTAACCACCGTCTTAGGATCCGATAACACCCTCTATAGGATGAAGTCAAAATAACCTTCCCTTATTGTGTGAATCCTCTCCAGCTGAAAAGATCTTCTTTACCGTGGCTAAAGGAAAAATTGGTCCTCTTACTTATTTAAAAAAAGAAAAAATTTACATATGCCGATTCAATAACACTGTTTGTCTGTTGTTGACTATAACAACACAAATTGATCTTGGCCATTCAATGTTTGTGTACCACAGGTAGATCAAAAGATTTCTAATCAACGAATGACAAGAAATCTTACCTGGTCTCTATCGAATGACTTTTGAAATCTTCACCCTTAAAGAGATGGGCCCACAAATTGACATTTTTAATGAGACAAAATGATAGTTTTTACTTTTACTCTCAACCTTTTCAAAATATCAGCTTTGCAAGTCAAAGTTCTACCACTAATAGTCAAATAACATGAGCTTTCACTTAAGACTTCCCACCTAACTCCTCAGAAACAAAATTTTTTTTTTCAAAGGCTACGTCACATGTGTTTTTTCCGTTTTTACGTGGCCACAAGCAACCTCTTGAGCTTAGGCACAGTTTTACATGTGAATCACCTCTTAATAGTCTTCTTAAAAGAAGTTCATTTGAAGACCTTTTTGCCCCTACAGGTAGCCTAAGAATTCAAACTTCAAGACTTGGACCAAGCATCTAAGTATGTACCAACCTTCACATTTATAAAGAGGTACGATTCTTAGGAATAGTTATAAATGTTGGGTGCGTTCTCCTCTACAATACAGAGAAGAAGCACAAGCAAGAGAACAGAAGAAGACAGAGAGAAGAAGGAGACATGGAGGTGGAGAAGCTCATTGATTTAGATAGTAGTAAAGATGATGATGTTCTACTTCCAGGATTCAGGTTTCATCCTACAGATGAAGAACTTGTTGGGTTTTATCTTCGAAGGAAGGTGGAGAAGAAACCAATTAGTATTGAACTCATCAAACAGATTGATATCTATAAATATGATCCATGGGATCTCCCAAGTAAGTTATATGCCATTTTTCTTCATTTCTAACATATGTCTTGTTATTCGTATGGGTTCATTTAGAAGTTGTTTAGGTGTTCTTTCATATTCCCACCACCTACTTCTAACATGACTTCTTGTGAGAGAGAGAGAGAGAGAGAGATTGATTAGAATTTGCCTGGGTGTTCTTTCATATTCCTCCCTAGGTCTTTGTGGCACTAAGTAAACCAAAGATTTCCCACCACCTACTTGGCTACTCCTTACATGAGAGAGAGAGAGAGGGAGATGATTTTATTGCAATTGGGTTGACTTTAGGGTGTGTGCTTTTGCAATTGGGTTGATTTGTTCGGTGTGAATTATTTTACGGATATTTTGTTATCTCCATTAACTTACACACAGATGGGAAAAAGATTGTTTTTCTTCACACAACCCAATGATGGGAACATCATTAATTTCGTTTCCTTATCCCTTCTTGAGCCCAAGCAAGTGTACGAAGCTATAAGAACACACCCTTACCTAACTAAACCCACGGAAGCGGCTGCCATAATGAAGCCCTTTAAATGCTTTTGGCATCATTTTTTAGAAAGAATAATAATCCCAATAATAATAAAGAAAAACCCATGAAAAAATGGTTAAGGTATATTTATTTATCTTACTAAAACAAAAAAAAAATAATCCAGTACATGAGACTCCCACTATTAAAGAGTCTGGAAAGGGCAAATGTTTACCTATCTTAATCTTCTAGTGATTTTAAAAGCATAATACATTCTTATCCTACCAATTGAGCCATGATTGTCTTTTTATGTATACAAATCTCAACTCTCTACCTGTCTTGTTTCCTTTTCTACAAATTATGAAGCTTCACTGATTAATAAAATCTTCTCTTTGTCTTGTGCAAATGTAGAAATCACTACCGCGGGGGACAAGGAGTGGTACTTCTTTTGTGTCAGAGGGAGAAAGTATAGGAACAGCATAAGACCTAATAGGGTCACAGGATCTGGATTTTGGAAAGCAACCGGAATCGATAGGCCAATATATTCTACTGCAGAAAACCATGACTGCATAGGCCTCAAGAAATCCCTAGTCTACTACAGAGGAAGGGCAGGCAAAGGCACCAAAACTGATTGGATGATGCATGAGTTTCGCCTTCCAGCAAATGGGAAAAGTGCCAATAATCCCAATTCTAAGAACACTACTCAAGAAGCTGTAAGACTTTTCTTTTAGTCAATCTTCTTTCTTCATTGATCACTTTGGCACTGTAAAGTTTTCATCTTAAAAGTTCGAACTAGTAGGTGGAGGGACCGTGTGGGACTTTATTCGCCAACACTCCCCCACATGTGTGGTAGTATATATTGTGGACACATGGATATGATGAAAACCCACTTTGATATAATGTAAAGTTTTAACCTGAAAGTTCGAACTAGTAGATGGAGGGACTCCCAGCTGTATAAGGGGATTGTAGGCTAAGTAATAATTGGTGTGGGACTAAACTCCTGACATGCACATTTAATTCTCTATTACAATGAAATATCAGTTAATATGATTTTGGGTTTTTTGGTTACAGGAAATCTGGACACTTTGTCGAATCTTCAAGCGAAACGTGACGTATAAGTACACAACAGATTGGAGAACAACCAAATCCATCAAACAAAACCCAATCAATGATTCAAGTTCTCAAACATGCAGCTTTGAGTCTGACAATAGAGAAGAATACAAAAGCTTTGGAGCTTCTGTGACTCAACAGAATGAGAAGAAGGCAACAGTTAATCACATTGATGAAAAGAACCAGTTGTTCTCAACCCAGTTGAATTCTATAGCTCAAGCACCATTTAATACATTTTACTCAAGCTTTCCTACTATCAATGACAATGATTTACTCAGAGAAGGGAATTGGGATGAGCTTGCATCCATAGTTGAGTTTGCCATAGATCCAACCTTTCTAAATTATGGTTGTAGATGAGGTGACCACTATGTTTTTTTTTTTTTTTTGGCTTCTGTAAATATTAAAGTTTAATTTAGATTTTTTTTTCTTTTTCTTTTTCTTTTCTTTCTTTTCTTTTTTTTTTTTTTTTTTTTTTTTTTTTTTTAAGTTTGTTCTGTAAGAATTAAACTTTGATGCATAAAATAATACAAGGGCTGCAAAGGAAGTTCCATGGAAATTTTTGCAGTATTAATTTAATTTTGGAGTAGAAGTTGATCTGTTCTTGTTGAATCTCACAATATGCATTGTAGAAATCATTTGTTAAGCAGAGGTAGTAGCTCTGTCTCTCTCTCTCTCTCTCTCTATTATTGATGATTTGATGTTACGTTGTATTTCAAAATGCTAAGGATACTCTATGAAGTTGGAGAAAGTGATGTTAAAAACTTGAAATAATAGTAAGTCAAAATATTATAGACCATAAATAGGGTCTGTAAAGGAATTGAATATGGGTGGCATGTAAAGAATAGGTCAATATCCCACTCTATGGGTCCCACAAAGAAGGTCTTATGAGTCTTTTTATATGGGTAATAAGAATTAGGTCTCATAAGTCAATCAATTTGAATGTACCACTTGCCATAAATGTGTCATTAACTTTCTCACCTTATGGTCATCCTGTTGCATTGACTAGGGGAAAGATGAAATGGATCGGACGACTATTATCGTTTGACTTGGTTGAACTATTGACATATAAGTCGTTATGATCAGCCATGTCCCCCTGCATAAGAGCCACATAAGCCTTAGTCATATACATGCAATATTTATGTGGCTACAAGTGGTGATGAGTTTTATAAGATTTGGTTTCAAAAGATAAGAAGAGAAAACATAAATACATTTTTTATAAATATAAGGCAAATTATTATTTTCACGAGAAAGTGTGCTTAGAATTTAAATGTTACAAGGATATATGATATGTTCATTCCGACCATTGGATAGAGAAGACAGGATTAAGATTAATCACATGTTAAATTTTATACACTAATTCAATCAAATATCCGCTTTTGTATTGACAGACATATAGTGTATGTCTATGCATATGTATCAATATTCTAAACATCATAGTACACACTTTCAATTCAGATATGCTTAAATTAAAATAACCATAAAAATAGATGATTCAGACTTATCTTGTGGTTTTCTATAATATCACCTTCATTGTTACATAAATATAGATACAGTAATATATATATATATATATATATATATATATATGCATACACACACTAAAGAGTGAGGATCATTATGATAACTATATAATTAATTTTACTAATGAAGTAAGATTTGCTTCTTTTTTCCAAAAGTGGTTTGGTGAGAAAAAAATAAGAAAATGAAATAGATAAACAAATCAGAACCATCTATTGAGTTTCTTTGTGGGATATCTCCAATATTGACTCCAGATAAATCTCCATTTATTAATCAAGCTGAAAAGCATCCTGGGAGTATTGTCTGAAAACATTGAGTTATCTCCCCTCTCTCTCTCTCTCTCTCTCTCTCTCTCTCTCTCTATATATATATATATATATATATATATATAAATTCCATTTAGATGCCTTCCTAAATCCTCACATAATTTTCTCCATAGAATATCCCACCTATAAAGGTCTCAAGGGATACATGAGCTTATTATTTGTAGACATTCTTTCTTATCTTTATCAAGAAAATGGGATTGCCTGGTAGGGAAGGCTTAAGGAACTTAGTGTAAAACTAATTGTGCTTTTTGACTACAAATACTCATTTTGGGATTTTTTTTCCCTTCTTTTTTCTATGAATCAGCAAAGAATATATTAAAAATATGAAAAAAAGAAAATATTTTGAAAAGATTCGTTCTTATTGATATGTTACTTAAAGAAGTCCTCACTATTTTAGAGTGGGATAAGATGTGTATTGATGGAGAACAAAAGGTGTTTAATATGGATAAATTAACAATCCAACCAATAATGCTTCTCATTTGGAAAAGAGGAGGGACAAAATCATGAGAAATCCCCTCACTATCTCTATCACAATGACACATTAATCTGAAAAATATAAGAAAAAATACACATTTTTTAGGGAGGAGGTTAGGTATGCCGTCAACTTTCCTGGAGTTAGCGGTCCAACCAATGGGGGGCTTGAATATGAGAAGCATTGGGGACTTTCCTAAGGAGAGGAGGAGAGAGATAGACACAGATCTAGGTATACCGGCGGCATACCCGGCCTTTTCCCAAACTTTTAACCCAATACCATTGGTAAATTTCTTTGTTTATTGTTATAGGAACCTTGTATTTTTCTCATACTAATGCCAAGTCACTTCTCAGTCATTCCATAATGAATGATATTGCATAATCACTTCTTAGCTGAACTCGCAGCTCTGTACATTAGCAGAACTAGCAAATGGAAGATCTCGCTTCAATCCAATCTGTAAGTAACTCATTCCTTAGTTAGTGGAAAGCGTCTGTCTTAGGAGCAGTTACAACTGAATGAGAGAATCAATGCCGTCTGTCCCTAGTCCTAGGATGATAGATTCAGACTATCTGGTTTTCCTTCTTAGACAGGTAGGTAAGTTAAAGAGAGCGGATGTTATGTAGAGCAATAAGAGCAGGCGAGCAAACAGGCACACAGGATTGATTCCAAATAATATCCTTGGTCAGATAGAAGCAAGCGAGACAAGCTAGTTATTGAAAATTCTTTTAACAAGTGAAACAAGTAAAGGTCACTTGCGATCTAGCAATAGGTGAGGTAGTACTAGTCGTATAGTTGAAACTCATAAAAATGATCCACAAAATTTTGCATAGTTGAGCCATAGCTGCTAGTTGATGAATCAAAATAGTTAAGTTAGAAAAACTCTAAAAACTAAAAAAATACTAAAATTAAGAAAAATAAATTATGAAAATAAATAAAAATTCTTACTATTAATTGGTTTGTGGTTTGTTTGATCCATCGATTAACTCAGCTTATATGATGTTTAGTTATAATGTTTAATCCATCGATTAACTCAGCTTATATAGTGTCTAGTTTTAGTTTGCGCAAATTAAATAATTAACCCTTTTATTGTGACCTTTTTTTTTTTCTTTTTTTGGGTGGTCGATCATGTAGAAGGGCAAGGAAGGGGATCCAAAAAATGAACGGAAATCACAAACAAACAATGCAAGGATTTACATGGTTCAACAAGATTGTCTAAGTCCACGGAAAGATGAGATCTACTTCACTAATGTAGAATAGAATTACAATTGTTCGTCCTCATGCCTCTCTCAGATTACAGCAAATGGACTCACTACAATTCATTGCAATATTATATAGGTACACTTTACCGAAATACCCAAGTGATGGAATACAAGACAACATACCCCTAATAAGCTGCAGATTCAATCTCAACACCTGGCCGTAAGAATCCAAGATCTTCCCAATGTGACAAGCAGTGCCTTCAGAAATTATTTGTTAAGCAATTAGTGGAAGTTGGTATTTTATGGTACGATGTCCTTTTCAGGCTATTTTATAACAAATGGAGCCTGCTAACTAAAATAAACAAGATCTTATTTTCCATTTTTCCCTTTTTTTTTTTTTTTTTTTTTTTGTGATTAAAAATAAATGATTTGCCGACTTGCTTTGCCAAATTAACAAATAGAAACAAAGTTTAACTTGCTAATCTGTAATAGTGATCCAACCATGACTGAACCAACATGAATATGCTGACTAGGTCACTGAATAGTTGTTTTCAGTATGAAGATAATGAACTCTAAAGCCAGTGATTGAGGATTTAGGTCAAACGTTCATACTATTTGAATAGTATACAATTTTCCACACGTTTGTAAACTACAAGAATAAACAAAGGATATGTTCTTCACCAGAAGTAATCTTTAGAGGGGCTGCTTGGTGTGTAAGCTTCAAGTAGATTAAAAGATATAGAAGCTCATCCTATCTATGACTTTATCTTCTTTTGCTTTTCAAATGGTTTAGCTTTCATCTTTAAAATAGTTTATATTCACAATCCCAAACTATAATTACGTGCAGTTTGTTGGCAATGAAAAGTTTTGGACAGATCTGCACGAAGTCAAATGCTAATCTTCAGTCACAATGAACTCATTCATGCATTTCTATCTCGCTAGCTTCTTTTTTTTTTTTTTTTTTGCTAGACATAATAAAAGCTATCTTTCTCTTTGTTTCCACGCTTACTGACTTTAAACCCTTAATTAGTGCTATCCTTATCATTTAGGTGGCAATGGATTGAAAATTGCTAACCCTAACCTCATCCAGACTAAAAATTTTGAACCCAAAAATGATCTAAGTTGTCCTACTTTAGTTCTTCAGATAAATGCATCTTTCCTCATTTATTGCTATGTCTTTCTTCTTTCCTAACCTCATTTCATACAATGACAGCACATACAAGAAAGTAAAAGAAGGCCAATTTGACTAGTATTCTTTATGGACATTCTTTTCAATATGTTGGTACCTAGCAGGAAATCTTAGACCTATTAGTCTCCATAATGTGTTATGCAACTCCTTTTTACTTATTTTGATCAATTACATCTGTACCATTCATAAGAAATATTTCCCAAAACAAAGTCATTGGTCTTGTGTGTGCAAGAGAAGATATTTATTTCAAAAAAAGAAAAACCAAATTTCAAATAACACACATAAGCACTCAACATACAAACAGAAGGGAAACACTTATTGTTGTGACCAAACTAGATATGTCCAAGGCTTACAACCAAATCTAATATATTTGTGTGTGATATCTGTCACTTCATCATGGAATATATCAAGCCATGAAACTAGGAGAATGCATTGACTTTAAATATAGATAGATAATTTTGAAAATATTTCTCCATGAAAATATTAATCTAGTTAGTTGGTCTTGGGCATGGAAGGGAAGAAATCTAGTTCAAAGCACCAGATTTCAAATAACATACCAGCACTCATCAGACAAATAGAAATGGAATACTTATAATAGTCAAAAACTGACATGACAAAAGGTCTATTACCATGTCCTATACCCTACCTGAAAAAGAATGTGTATCCAATATTCAAATTATACTTGTTTTAAATATATCACTTCATCATGGAATCCATCAAGCCATGAAAATGGGATAATGCCTAGGCTGAATGTATATTAAGAACTAAAAATAACTTATGGCAGAAGCATCGGTTATAGATTGGGAATTAGTTTAGCTAAAGCTGAAGTCAAGAGTAAAATTGTCAAGGGTAGATGTTTTGTATTCTGTAGACTCGGTTGTGGACTGCCTCCAAAGACTTGTTAAAAGTCTGTAGGGGTTAGGGATTTACATGGGGATAATTCGGAAACGTGTATCTCTTTGTTTTACCCGTGATGGCCGTTATTAATTAGGGTTATAGGAAATCTTTGTAAACACAAAGAGACGTGAGAAAGAGAGCTTGTAACCTTTTTCCATTTTAGTGAAACTACCCTCATCACTCCATGGATGTAGCCACCTTTTCTGCATCATGTATGTGTTTTCATTTCTACATAAAATATCCACACTTCTCAATTGAAATTATTGTTCATTCTATTTAGATCCTAAAGTCAACATGAAAATAACCCTTGATAGGGATGGGAGTTTACATTGGACAAAATACTTCCAAGTTTTCCCATGACTTTTGGGATTCATGGGTTTCAAGTAATGATGTTTTGCCAAAGGCTAATACATCATAATTCAGAAATCTCCATGGTTTCTAAAAGGTTTTGGGGGGGGGGGGGTCCATGAATAAAGAAGTCAAAATTTTTGACATTGTAGAAGATGACATAAACTATCTTTTATGCTTTTTCAACTAGTTCTTGCATCATTCATCCAGTGAACCTGATACAAAGAACAAAGGTACAGAGAAAAGGAAAATGAGAAAACAATAAAGCCTAGTGACAAAAAGGTACCCTTGCTTCCAATGAAGCATAATGTGGGAACACCTTGACTCCCTCCAAAAGCTGCAATAGACTAGAGCTGAAGGGCTTTAGAGTTAAAGATACAAGTTTTAGAAGTCTACTGAAGCTGAGATGGAGCCTCATAATTCCATAGTTTGGTGTTAATAATTTGAGTTATAAGCCACATGAGGGTGATTAGAGAGTACATATGGCATGCTTCAAAAAAGGGAAACATAGTTACCCGCAACCCCCACCTAAAAAAGAAAAAAAGAAAACATCAATTATTAAAACACAGTAGCTTTGCTAGCTAGAGCTATGCACCTTCACTTCAGCCCAAAAAAAAAAAAAAAAAACCTTCACCTCAGCCGCTTCAACATTGTTGATGTCAATTCATTAACTAACCATTTTATTGAAATTTTGCTACAAAACTCAGTTACAGTGTAATTTAATTTGCTCCTTAGGCAACATTATTCTGTGTAATTAACTAAAGGCCCGTTTGTTCTCAATTAAGCTCATTGCAGGCGACTTGGGCTTACATATTATTTTTTTCTTTTTTTGGGTCTTAAGTTAGGTTTGGTCCTAGCCTACCCATGTAAACTAGGCTCAGATTTATGCTGGCCCAGCTCATTTTTACTTGGATTCTATCCATAACCCCTGAGAAGCTTCATCCTTAATTTGACCCTCCTACATTTACGTTCTAAGGCAGTTCTAGAGCTTTCACCAGGAAAAGAAAAAGAGTTCTAGGGCCTTAGATCCCTTTTCTTTAAGGCTGCTTTTGGTTCAGATACACTGATAAGAAGTATCAGTTGGAGATTATGACCTCTTTAGCTGTGCCTCAAGCTATATACAGAATGTGTAGTGATTGGAAAATTTGGTATATCCCTTATTATATTTTTTTCCCCTTTTGTTTCTAATGGCTCTTACATTGATCATTTTGGAGATTCTAGTTCTAGTTTGTTCTTCAATGTAGTAAAAAAAGGCCTTCATCATGAACTTGATATGGAGATTTGTTTCCATGGATAATATATAGCTTGTGGGTTAACTGGGTGCTGTTCGTGGGGTGGTTCCTTGGACGACTTTGATAGTCATATTAGTTTCCATTAGAATCTTTTATAAGATTCGGTTTGTTATATTTTTCTAAGTCTCAGGCTTATACCTCTGGCTCCTTTTATCACAAAGGAAAAGAATGCAAATTCTTCAATTATATGGTCTTTGCAATTAACGATCGAGGAGAAAAACAGAGTAGAGGTAAATGCCTTGAATGGGTTCTTTATCTTAGCGGCAGGGCTGGTAACTCTGTAATGGCAGATAAAGAACCTCCAGGATTTGGTTCTTCTCTTGAGGACCTATCGCCCAGGTCTTGCCCATAATTACCTGGACGAGCGCCACGTATCCACGCAATGGTCCAAAGGTCTCGACGCCTTGCTTTTTGCACCTCACTCAAAGCATTGGATCATCGCTTGAACATGTGGCACTCACCCAAGTAATTATGGTCCGACCTGGGCGATGGACACTATGCTCTTAGCTTTTAACAGTCTTCGAATGACCAATACTTGTTTGGGCAAATCAACACGAAGATCAAACTCATTTCTGGTGAATCCACCGGCACCATCACTGCCTTCCAAGTACTTATTTTGTACTTAAAAGTTCTCCGGTTTCCAAATTCTCTTCTTTAATTAGGAATGTGATTTCATGTAGTCTGAAGCTTTCTTATTGTTTCCTTTCATTTCTCCTGCAGATGAGTTCGAACACAAACACTGCCTGATGAATTGGATTTCGAGTTCTTGGGGAACCGGAGTTGATAGCCATACATAGTCCAAACTAATGTGTATGCTCATGGTAAAGGTGATAGAGAACAAAGGATCAAACTCTGGTTCGACCCATCTGCAAATTTCCTTAACTTCATCCTATGGAATCATCACCATATCGTGTAAGTCAAATTAAAACAGCATCACAATACATTTATACAAGGAATGTATGCATATAATTGGGAGCAATGGTGGGTTTTGGTGCAGGTTCTATGTCAACAAAGTACCCATCAGGTTTACCAGAATAATGAGGCATGAGGGATCCCCCTATCCCAAGTTCCAACGCATGGGATTGTACTCTACGTTCTGGGGAGATGACGATTGGGCCACAAGCAAGGATTAAAGTATCGGTATCGATCGCCGTATCGATCGGCCAAAATTAAGATACGTATCGGAGGGTATCGTATCGTATCGGAGATACACTAAGATACGCTAAAGATACACACAAAATTGATAGGAAACATTTTTTTAAACACTTTTGCATAAAGAATTTGTTAAAAAAAGCTATTGATAACATGTATTATGCATAAACACTAAATTGAGGGTATCGTACTAAGAATTCAAGGTCTGTAGTTGTCCCATAAATGTAAAATCCTTGTTCCCAACCTTGATTTCCATTTTAGTTAGAGAGAAATATGGCTGACAGCAACTTTGGAACAAAAACCCTTCAAAAAATCGTTTTTTCTGAAAAATTACCCATATTGGCCATTATATGACCGTAGCACCGATACGTATCGATACTCACCGATACATACCGATATATATATATATCGATACTCACCGATATGTGCTGATATATACCGATACGTATCGATCGATACATACCGATACTCACCGATACGTACCAATACATACCGAAACGTACATTTTACCTCAATTTTATATTTTTCATAGTCGTAACGAGGCATGTCGTGTCGTATCGTATCGATGTGTATTAGTGGTGTATTGATGCATATCAATATGTATTGTAGGATATATATCGATACGAAATGATTTAAAAAATTCAATGTATCGTATCGGTGTGTATCGTATCGACTGACTAAATTTAAGATACGTATCGGAGGGTATCGTATCGGTATCGGAGATACTTAAAACCATGGCCACAAGGGATGGGTTTGAGAAGATCGATTGGAGCAATTGAGCAAAGCACCCTTCTACACTTGCTATAAAGACTTTGACATCGAGGACTGCCCTGTCCCAGGCTCTGCAATCTGTGCCTCCAACCCCAGGAACTTGTGGGAGGCGGCCCCTGCTTACCAGCAACTGGATGCCACTCAAGCCGGAGGCCTCCCCTGCTTAATCGCATGATCTACGACTACGGCACTGACAGATCCTGCTATCCCATCACGTCACCGGAATGTGTCACAGGCATGTGATTGATGATCAGTGATAAATATATCTTAATTATCTAAATATGATTAACTACCATGGACTTGGGAATCTTTAGAGAAGCCAAACACAATTATTGTAAAGAAGAATAAAGAGATAATAAGCTTAGAATGTTGAGAATATGCTTAGGTTTTGCACCAATATTCAACTGACATAATAGCAGAGAGTACCAAAAAGAAAAGGGGGGGGGGGATTGCATACTAGCACTAAACCTGCTCCCCATTGAAATGCTATATGAAAGAATTACCAACATAATCAAAAATCTCAAATTTTTTTTTTTTGGGGGGGGGTGGGGTGTGGATTGCATAATAGCACTAAACCTGCTCCCTATTGAAATGCTATAAGAAAGAATTACCAACATTATCAAAAATCTCAAATTACTACCGAGGTTTGGGGGAGAAAATGAGTAGATCATAAGTTCACCGGCAGAGTAATGTCCAGACATACCATAGCCTCTGAACCTCTCATCAAAAACCTTCTGTAAGTGCAAAAACTCGACCACACAAAGGTGGAGGCAAGGAAGAAACAGCTGATTGGATCTCCTGGTATATTAAATACAGTAGAGGGTTAGCATAAAAAGGCTCACAAAGTGGGAAGTTCAGGTCTATAGTTCTGTCTGATTTTGTGTAGTGCCATCCAACGAGTCACCCCGAATGAATTGTTTGAAACAATGAGACCACACAAATAAATGCCATTTAAGAACCATCATGAATGGAGGCATAAGGTTAACCAAATAAACTTCATTGATTAAAACCTCGCATCCAGAAAATTCGAATAAAGAAAGAAAACTAGAAAGCTGTCAGTAACTCACATCGGCCTGGTAGCGAGCTGAGAAATGTATTAGAAGAATTGCTTTGTTCTCAAACTTATCTGCATAGTTAACTATCTGCAAAAGGAAAAGCAATCAGTTAGAAGGCCAAAGCACATATCCCAGCTTGTCACAGGTAAACAACATAATGGGTCCTGCGATTTGTTTCAAAGAATGACCTCAGACAAGTGAGTGTGTCCATAATCTCTCGCATGTTCCACCGTCATTGCATTGTCAACAAAGGTGCTCTGCACAGAGGGGAAAAAACAACCTTTCACCAACAAGTAAGAGAAAATGGGAGCAAGAGTCGAGGAGCAATAGCACATTTCACAGGTTCTAATAGGTACACAATAATGTCATTATGCATAGCTCTTGGAACCACCATTGGAGGCCATAAAATACACACTTGCATCTGTATGGACGCTTACACAAAAGAAAGTGATTGAGCATTAAGCTGGCATGGGTGAAAAGCTTTACTGCAACGATGGATTACATGTTGTATATCCGACCATTTTACCAAGCACTCACCAAAGGTCTTGCTAACAGGAAGAATGGGAGAATGCTTGTGTGTCTTTAACTGATCACGCTAGTCCCTTATTTATAATATAAAATCATGATAGGAGTATAAAATAGAGAAAATAAAGTATTTACAAGTATACCCCCATCCAGCCGCCCCACTCTAATTAGGGTTGGTGGAGGGAGGGAACCCCCAATGTGCCACTGCCGCACACTAATCTTTATTTTTACAGGTCCAAAGCAGAAAAGCAGTTGACATCTTCAAGGAAGTCAATTGAAGTAAACGTTATTAAAGAACACCAAATCAATAGTGTTCAAGACCACCCCAAACTCTAGAAACTCATCTAAAGTGCTAAAAACTCCTCTGATGCCCACTTTCTCTTCATAAGAAAGGTCAATATACTCCTGCTAGAGAAAATTACTTCCTCACTTCAACTGATTTAGTATTCCACCAGCTTCTGGGAAAAAGAAAAAGAAAAAGAAAAAGAAAAGAAAAGGTTTCCACAATCACCCATTTCTTTTCTTTCATACGAAGCATTGGATCCAATCCATAGATACAACTACTAAGGATCTAAAGATCTGTACTGGAATGTTTGTGGAAACACTCACCCAGATCAGATTTCAAGATCATTTGTCAGCAAAATCATGACATCGCCACGGGATTAACCTATGCTATATGATAATGTAATGGTCAATACCCACATGGATAGATGATCCGAACAACCTTATACCTACCATTAGAACCATGAAATTTTCCCTACTCTCATCCCAAGAACCTAGGCCTCTATGATTCAAATCTATCTACCTCGGTCCGTATAACAAAAACCAGTATTTTATTTCCAAGTGCCAAAAGAAAAACTGGGAAAAAGGAAAAACAGGACAACAAAGTAATGAGCAACATTAGGGAGCTGCACAGTAAAAGAATATAACAAGGATGCGATTGAAACCTCCATTACAAGTATCCTTGCCCTCAAAGCATCAACATTGTCGGGGTCAGCTATGAAATCAGACATGGTGTCTCCCGTAAAAGCAATTTCAGGAAACGTGACAGTATATGTAATCTGCAAATATCAATATGATTCAATTACTTCATCCAAGCCCCTCAAGGGGGAAGGCATGTAAAACAAAAACCTTAAAAGTAGAAAAATAATTAGATGTTCCTTGGGGTATGAATGCAAAGACAGACCTCCACACCTGATAACTTCAAGCTCTTGATCTCATTCCCAGAAAGGCCAGTATACTCCTGCTTAAGTTTATGCCTCACAGAATAAACAACATAACCCTACCACAAATGATAGGAATTTAGCGCAACCAGATACCAATAAGAAAGAAGACTGTTTCTCAAGGGAATTTTTTATAGAGTGCAAGAAAGATGAACAAAGTCATAAATCATCAATATTACCTGGCTTGGTATGACATGATAAGTCTTGAATGCTCTTACTTTGAGGTCTTTCCTGAACTGAAATTCTTCCCCTGCATGGGAAAAGCTATAAAAAATTTTGACGGCTAACCAGTTCTATTTGGGGTAAGGCTAACCGTTTCAGAATATAGGTAGGACTTTACCCACATTCAATGCAATTAGATTGTGCTTCAATTCAGATTGGTCCATTGCTCTGTGCGCATTGAATAGCTTTTCTACATTTTCCTTTATAGCTCTTGGAACAATAATTGTAGGTGGTCTCATTCTGTACAAACCTCGAGTAGCAACATACATTGGAAGTCCTCCCTGACACACACACACACACACACACAAGCAACATAAGCACAAAACTACAACCAACGTTCCAGCAATAAAAATTAACTTCATTAATAGATCACACAGAAATATCCTGCGGTCATTTCTGTAGCATGTAAAAAGCATTCTAACCTACTATGGCAAGATCATATGAACCACAATAACTATTATACTCATAAATATCCAGAAGAAAATCAAGCTGTACGGTCCAGCCCAAAACTAATAAGTAACATGAGGATAATTATAAGAAAATGGAAGATAGAAGCAGAGGCAGAGCCAAGATTTTCGACTCCCACCTCCAGGAGGGAGAAAAACTATACCAACTCTATCACAATAATTTTCTGTAGTATTATTTTACCATTAGCAATACCAAAATCATAAGAATTCTTCTGACATTTGAAAATATTAATTAATATTTTTGGGGGGGGGGGTGAATAATTAATTAATCTTGTTTACATGTACATACACAGATTTCTTGATTCATATTTTTTTTTTTTTTGGGGTAGTTGTGGGGGTGGGGGAATCTAAGTGTCAGCATTCTTGGTGACGATGTGCAGTGCACATGGATGGACAAGGTACCTTTCCTTGTGAATAGAAGATCCTAGAAACATTTTACCAGTAAAATTTGAGATTAAGGGAAGAAGATTTAGAGAATTATCAAAGGGCCATCTCATAGTAATAGAATCTAGTGACATCTTTTGAGGTACTTGCTGTAGACACTTACAATTGAAACTTATCCAATAAGGTGGAAGTGAGATTGTCTATAACTGTCTAACACAGAACCCCATTTTGAGTAGTATTTTTTTTTCCCCTGCATTTGAAACACCCCCCCCCCAAAAGTCTGAAATTGTTTTCTCCTTATTTTTCTTTAATATTTTAGAGAATTGAATGAATTAGTGAAGATGGAAATTTTTGAATTTATTATAAATAGGTTGTGAATGAAGAAAAAAGGATTGGGATTTGAAACAATGAATAAGCACAATTTTGTTGCCTTTTCTTGTGTCCTTCTTGCTGTCTGTTTGCGTATAGTGTTTATCTTTTAAAAAAATAAAATAAAAGAAAGTTGAAAGAGGAGAAGGATGGGAAAATGTGAAGAAATAAAATATGCTGGTTGGTTTACCTTGCCCCACCCCCAAATTTATCATCTTTGTGAGTGTCTAATTGCCTCATGTTCACAACGAAGAACAACAAGATATCTAAGGATCACAGCAGAAACTATAAAGAGCAAAGCAATATCTTAAAGAATATGATTCTCTTTGCTACAGAAAGTATCACAGTATTTGACATTGGCTGGAGCAATAATATCATTTCCAGTCATTGGCTACCAATGGAACTAGCAGTTCACTTGTGAAAAAAGGAACTCTGTCTAACAGCATAGGCAAACCTCCAAGAATTCAAAAAACACTAATGTTGACTTCCAGGAATGAATGAAAAAGAACATGCTTGATCAAGTGTTAAGTCCATCAACATAATAAACCTAATTGAAATACTAGTGAAAAGATCCATTCTTCATATAAAAAAATGGAGTGGACAAAACCAGAAAAACCACCAAAGAAAAATCCCATTGAATGTTTCAACTGAACCACTAGAAATACAATTGACAACACCTATTTATGACCTTGCAATACTTCCAAGAATGATTTTAGTTTCATGAAGAGCTTCAGCCTTCAAAATAACAAATGAAATACACAAGTTTATCACCTTAATACCTAATAGCAAGGGATAGGAGCACATCAACTAAAAGGGCCATTGAAAATTAGCAAGACATTTGGATGGATAATTACTCACTATGTGATCCATGTGACCATGCGAGATGAATAGGAACTCCTGAGATATGGCACGCTGCGGGCACCTGCCAATGTCAAAGGCAATCTTGAGTGAAGGGAAAATTATGCATGTCTCTTGTCCTCCAATAGACAGGCCCTCAATAGGACATCCTTCAATTTCTATACCCTTTTGCTTCTTTGAATATGGGACTGAATCAGGGTCTTCGCTAGACTTAGAATCCCCTCTCTCCATTTCCATCAGCTTTGCTAGAGATTTTATCATCCAAAGGAAGGAGTGGATCAGAGATTGCAAAAAGAATCTCTCCATGCAAATATATGTAAAGATTAAATTTCCAAGAGTCTTTTCAGGTTTACAGGAAAGAAGACAAAGAAATAGCTGCAGGTTCTATCAATGATACATTTAATATTTAATCCCACCATCCAGCATGACCAGTTCAACTCATCAGGCATCCCAAAATAGGTTTGTTTTAGGACAAACAGTCAAGAAGAATCGGGCCCAGCCAATTATTAAATGGTTGATCACCAAGATCAAATTGAGAACGTCAATAGAAGTTGTTCTTTCATAGGTAAAGCCGCAAAAGATTCCATTGACTCAGTTTACATAAAATAGTGGAGAAGGATGGGGCCCAATCTACTCTATTAAAATGGGTTAGTCAGCAAAAACTAATTGAGAATGCTAGTGGGAGAAGTTCTTTCATAGATAAGTCTGAGAACCTTTTTTCTTTTCACATAAATTGACATAAGTACATAACATAAATTCTACATAAACTGAAGGGAAAACAGATTTCTCAAATTGGAATGGCTTCAATTCAAACAGGGCTTATAACTGAACAAGAAAATCTTTCACAAATGGATATAATGTAACAAATCACTAAGATATGAGGTAATTACTTAAGCATCCTGTTAGCATAACCTAATCCATGATTCTTGATTTTAAAGACCAAAGTTGATGGTCATATAAGAAAATTAGAATAGTGACATGAAAAAAATAACTCCAGAACATAAGAGACAGGCATGTTAAAACACACACCCTCCCACCCTACCCCACACCCCCCCCCCCAGGTCCCCTTGTTCTTTCTCTGTCCTTCCATTTATCTTTTGACAGAGTGGGGGAGTTCCAAAGTTGGTTAGGTGATTCCCCTATCACCATTTGATAAGGCAACATCAGGTATCTCCCTCAGGCACAATTTCGATTGTTCCTCATTGGCAAGCCAGCTGCTATTCCAGGGATTTTCAGGACATGAAGATTATAGCCAAGGTTTTAAAATCCATAATCGAACGGTATAGGCCTCCATCAATTCCGCTCTGTTGGATCCGAATCAGTCGAAATATGATATGAAACAGCCGAAACCTTAGAAAATGGAATCAGGAATAAGAAGCAACCATTTTCACAAATCTTTGAGTTTTGAAGTCTTTTTGAATAAAAATCTTGTAGACCTAGCTACAATGCCTACAAGAGGTATGTTCAATTGATGTTATGCTTATTTGACTGAATAAATTAAAGAAAAAATTGTCAAAAATGAAGATCTAAGTGCATTCATGGCAGATTCCCAAAACAATTTTGGGAAGCAGTATTTATCATAATCAGGTTAGGCCGATTCAACTTTTAAATTCATGCATATACTCAACACAGATATTTCATTCTATCCAACACAAGTTGTTACTCAAGGAAGAAAAAAAAATGTAGGATGAAACGAAAGAAATGATAAGGAAACACAAAAATAATATTCAAATCTTGGCCTCTTCAATAGCCATTAAAATGTAAGAACAGTTTAAGCCTTGATTAAAACTCACAATGCTTACAGTTAAAACTTAATAAGAAATTATTGAAAACCCATAATTGATCAGGAAAACAACTCATGCTCTCTGCACAAACATTATGAGAATTTTTTACAAGAATTTGGTCAACAGATCAACTAAAATGACAAAAAGCATAACATAGGCTATTGTTCAAACTATTGCTAATATCAAAATATTAGCCCCCCCCCCCCCCCCTTTTCAATTCCATTGAACAACCGAAGAAGCTCCTGATGCCAGTCAAACCTAAGCATATAATCTAAAAACAAACCTTTGCTTATAGTACTCAGGTTATTGCCAAGTCCAAAATAATTGCATCTTTCGAACAACAGACCCAAAACAAGAAGCTCCAAATGCCCTTCTCAAAAGATGCCAACATAACAAAGACTACACGGTTTCCTTTCAAACTACTCAACACACTTGACATCAACTCAACTGAAGCTTACTTTCTGGATTTAATAAATCTCTAACAAAAAGTCCCTTATTTCTGGATTTTTTTTTTTATTAGGGGGGGGGGGTTTCAAAACCAAATTTCTGGATTACTTTGCTACGAATTGCATTGAAACTTAAAAATTTCTTCACCCACTTCTACATTCATGACCACCACAGGCAATTCAAACACCCAGAAAGGGTGAGAAGACTCAAATCCAGATTAACAACATAAAAAATCAATAGACTAACCAATCCGGATCAACAACATAAAAAATCAATAGACTTACCAATCAAGTCTTGAAGTAGACTCCCAAACATAATCGTGAGCAAACCAGGAAGGAAATCTAAGGTTTCTCAGAGAGATAGAAGGTGTGTGTGATCCTGAGGGAGGCTTGAAGAAATAGATACGAAATGGTAGCCGGAGGGCCAAGCCCAGTGCTCTCCTTTAAATGGTCGACTCTTAACAGATAGGAAAAATTCTACTCAAGTTGATTGCCAAGTTAATACTAAATTGAAAATAGGAAGGGAATTAATGGGAAAGGGAATACATAAATTAGTAATAAAAAATGAAGAAAAGAAAGGGATCACATAAAAAGGAATATATGAGAAATGGTTTATGGCACTAATATTTAGCACATGAAAAATTGGATAGAACTGAAATTTTGTAGATAGATAAACCCAAAGGTCTCATATTCATATGCCCATTTCTGTTAAAATAGTGTTGGACAGGGGGCAAAATAAAACTCTAGAAATGAAAAACTGTAATTATAAATTATATGCCAATAAATGGGGGTGTGTATGATTGAACTTGAGTTTGAATTTTTGTATGGGGCCGATTCAAACCACTTCTTAGATATCAAGAAAGTTTTTTCCTAGAAAGTTTGTATGGAAACTAGAAAGTTTCACCCTAGAAGATAAGAAAACTCTTGAGTAGAAAAAAGATGTAAAATGTGATACAACAGAAAGAAAGGAAGACCGCTGGTTAAAAAGACAGAGAGAGGCATGTAAATTTTCAGAATCAAACAGAGAGAGAAAGAGAAACATACCTAAGGCCCCTTTCTCGATTTCTCAGAGACACCCTTTGTGGAGGCAGTAATCACAGCGAAAAATGGAGTGAATCACCAAGTTTTCAGAGGAGGGCCGACCCAAGGTTGAAGATGACACTCTGTTTTGCCCTAAACCTTGCGTGATTCTCTCAATCATACAACACCGGTTAAAAAAATTTACGAACAGAGAAGCAATCATACACGACTCCGGTTACCCATTTGAGAACGTCAAAAGCTTTACCCAAAAACAAATGCTCATATTCCTTCCCTTGTTCTTAGCCCTGAATCTTCTGAGCAGGGTGCTCGGCGGTGGAGACTGGAGGGCACTACTGCAAGGCTCTGCGGCTATGGGTTTGAAAAGAGTGGAAGGCAAGATTTTAAAAGACGGAAGCGAGACCAATGAGAAACACTTGAAATTGTGTGTGGAGGCTTGCTCGGTTGGGATTTGGGAAAAGTGCCTGGCGGGTAGAGTGCAGGCTGAGGGGTAGTTTTTGTGCTTTAAAAAAAAAAAAAAAAAAAAGACCCCTTAGTAAATTTGGGGGCATAGTACGATTTATAATCGAATTAATTGATGTAAGGTTTTAAACAAGTTTTCTTAAATCGGCCTTAATCAGGTTTTGACTAGATTATAGACTTATTTAAGTCTAAACGGACTTTAACTATACCTACCCTCTCAAAAATTTGAGATGAGAATAAATAGAATTGGGATCGAGTTCATCTCTCTATATGTGCTACACTTCTACATTTCAAAATCCAACGATTATGAAATAGAAAGGTAAATGTTTAGAGTCCTTTTAGGCTTTGATAGAGCTAGAGACCTATTTAATTATGAATGGGGTTTAAATATGCCTACCCTCTCAAAAATCTGAGGTGAGAATGAATAGAACTGGGATCGGGCTCATCTCTCTCTCTCTCTCTCTCTCTCTATATGTGCTACACTTCTACATTTCAAAATCCAACGATTATAAAAATAGAAAGGTAAACCTTTAGAGCCCTTTTAGGCTTTGATCGAGCTAGAGACCTATTTAAGTTTGAACGGGCTTTAAACATGCCTATCCTCTCAAAAATCTGAGATGAGAATGAATAGAACTGGGATCGGGCTCATCTCTCTCTGTATGTGCTACACTTCTACATTCAAAATCCAACGATTATAAAATAGAAAGGTAAACGTTTAGAGCCCTTTTAGGCTTTGATCGAGCTAGAGACCTATTTAAGTATGAACGAGCTTTAAACATGCCTACCCTCTCAAAAATCTGAGATGATAATGAATAGAACTGGGATTGGGCTCATCTCTCTCTGTATGTGCTATACTTCTACATTTCAAAATCCAACGATTATAAAAATAGAAAGGTAAACGTTTAGAGCCCTTTTAGGCTTTGATCGAGCTAGAGACCTATTTAAGTTTGAACGGACTTTAAACATGTCTACCCTCTCAAAAATATGAGATGAGAACAAATAGAATTGGGATCGGATACATCCTCTACATTTCAAAATCTAACAATTATGAAAATGAAAAGGCATTTGTGGGGTTAAAATGAGAATTGAACGATTAAGAATTAAAGAGGAGCAGAATCCATGGAACCGTGACCATATAACTGTTATATCTCTTTTTTCTCCGTGTCCCTCTTATGGTGAGTGTCCCATTCTTTCTTTCCTTTTTCCTAATCAGATTCAGAAGAGGCGATAATAATGTTTGTAGAAAAAATTCATGGAAAACTGATTCGCAGTTTTAAGCCATACTGAAAGTTGGAGCAGAGGCTTTCTTTTTCTCCCTTTCAATGTGAGATTGAAGAGTTTTTATTAAAGAATGCATATAGAAGGAAACCATAGATTAGTAGTTGTAGGTTTCTAGCTACAGTTTCAAATTTTGGAAATTCAATACAGTCGATTCATGACAAGAGAAGAAACCTTAGAATGGCTGATTTTTAAAATATGACGGCCGGTCCTAGGGTTTAAGGAAAGCATAAACCAAGGCCTCATTGTAAATACAGAAACGGACCGTGCCATTAATAAATCGAACTGTATCGGGATCTGATTTTGATATCAAATAATAAATAAAAACCATTAATACCGTAATCCAGAATCGGAATCATTTTTCATGTTCTTAAATATTTCATAAGAGAGAGAAGCATATTTTTTTTTTTCTTGGGTCAGTCTAAAAGAAAACAAAAGAAAACGTGTATTACATAAGAGGAGTCTTGATTAGATACCATATTGATTTGGTAAGTAGGAGACCTACAAATTAGAGTTTTATATGCAATAGTTTTAAGTTGTCATAGTAGGTTATGATTATTAGTATTATAGATAGGATAATTAGGATAGTAGTCCAACTCATAGCATACCATAATTAAAGTTCTAAGCCATAATTCTATTACTTTCTTAAATTGCTGATATAGCAGAAGTCTAATCTCCTCCTCGGCATCCCTTCAAACTTTGTCCACAATCCATCCATTTGTAGGTTCTCGTCCATGTTAACCCCTTCAATAGGCCTAATTCAGCTTTACCAAGTTTTCCTGTCAAGACATATTTAGATTTCATGTTCTTGTGTTCAAGTTTTACGACTATAATTTAATTTATTTGGAAAGTCTTTTTTCTTCCCTAGATTTCAATTAAGGGATATTTTACAAAAAAAAAAGAAAGACTTGGGAAGATACTTAGGACCATGCATGATTCCATGAATCACATATCATGAGAACCACGTCCAAAAAAAAAAAAAAAATGTAACTGTATTATCTTCTGAATCCCAAGAGTCTCAATGTGAAGGAAAACAAATAGCCCCAAACGATGAACGATATCAGAAATCACACACGGTCTAAAAATTTCTCATCTGAGATTTTAATGATAAATTACACCTTCACCACCAATACGCTATGCAGAATTCTTCTCTCTGCAAGAATTCTATCCGAAGTCTCTGGGCTAACAACTAGAACTAGGGGTGTCAATGGGTCGGGCCAGTTTGGTTTCGGTCGGGCTTAATCGGGCTTAAAGACTTTCAAAGGTTACACCGTGTCCGCCCATTTAACTAATCGGGCTTAGTTATTGAGGGCATAGTACACTTTATATTCGATCGGTCGGCTTCGGACTATAATCGGGCTACCTTAATCGGGCTTTAGTCGAGCCTTAATCGGGCTACGGACATGTTTAATATTAAACAGACTTTCACCGGTTTTTAAACGGGCCCTCTTTAAAATGTGCTCTTATATTCCGACCCACTCATGCAAACCCAAAAAAATGACAATAAATCAAAAAATGATACCAAATATAACCATTATTTAAAATGTGAACATGTCTTTACTTTTTAGTTTTTATTCTTTAATTTGGAGGGTAAAATAGATATTCTACAATCATTAAAGGGTTGGGCCAAGTCGGTGCACAATAGGCCGGTCTCGGTCGGTCTCGGTCGGACACCCGACGGTCCAAGTAGCAAAATCGATATCGACCATTTATAAACGGGCCGGGCTCAAGCCCGACACGTTTAATAAACGGTCCAGGTCAAGCCGATCTATAAACAGTCAATCCTGATCGGTTTAGTCAGGTCGGGCTACGAATTGACACCCCTAACTAGAACCATCCCAATACCCATATTGACCGTTCGCCTTATGTCAACATCTTCAATTCCTCCAGCCTGCACAGGAACTAATAATAAAATACACAGAATATATGTCATCTAGATCAACAAAATGGCATCTCCAGTATATATCTTAATATGTCATAAGCTGCCATTGATGTTTTGGTCCTTGCCCTTTTGTTGTGAGTTGGGTGGGGTTGTAACAGCCAAGTTTTTTCCTGAACCATCACTAAAAATTGATCTAGATAAGTCACATCTAGGAATAAACGAAGTTAGCCACTGTTTTGTGTTTCTGGGGCCTTGTATCCCATTCTAAGGCCTACTTTTATGTTCTCTTTAGGTGTTTCCCTCATTAAACAAACTTTATTTAGTTGTAAATCAATAAAACAAAACTACAACAATAAGAACAACCTTAGAAATGACAATGGAAACAAAAAAAACAGCTAAAAGGATTAGAATAAAAAAATTCTAAAAATAGGAAGTGGTATATTTGAAATCTAACCGAGAAAAAAGTAGAGATTTGATTTGTTTAACAGAGGAAGTGGCTCCGTTCCCATAATAGAGAAAAAAATATGAATTAGAATAAAAAAACTTCTCTGGACCGTCAAATATAGTTGCACTCCTATGGAGGATTTGGCTCTTCTCCTTAGCGGCCATGGCCTAGGTCTTGCTGATAGTTATATGGGCGTGCACCCCATGGTGAAGTGATGATGTGCATCACATGGTGAAGTGATGATTCAACGGTTCTTGGTGCCTCGTTCTCCGTGACTCTCTCAAAACATTGGATCATGACCTTGCCACATAGTGCTTGCCCAAGTAACTATGAGCCAACTTAGGCAATGGACGCTAAGTGGAGGAGCCGCATCCCCATGGAAGGATGATGTGGTATATTTAATATTGGATATCTAGGAAATAGTCTAAATTAAGGAGTGTCAATCGTTTGATTTTGGTTGGGTTTGATTAGACCGTCTCAATTCAAGTTCTTGTGAATTGGGCTAGGCCTGGTCTCAAAGTTGGCCCACACCAGTAGGCCCAGTACGAACAATCAGTCGAAGCATAAGATCGACCCAATCGATTATTAAAAATGTTGAGCTCAATCACTAACCAATTAATAATCAGATAGTCTCAGTACAAGCTGGCCTGATTGGGACTTACCAAATCTTATCCCACTAAAAGAAAGTAGTTATTCCATTATTTTCCTTCATTATTTTTTTCTGCCTAACTCAACCCACAATATACGGAACGTACCCTTGTAAGTTTCCACCTGATAATGCAATATTTGTGTAGAATTTGAATTCTAAAGAATATGCAATTTATGCATTGAGGTGAAAGAATGTTAAAATCTTGACATATTCTATGTTCACAAGGGCATTAAGCAAAACATCCATGCCGTAATACCTCAAACAACTCAACAAATAAGATAGTATTGTGAATAATAGTTTTTTTAAGAAAGAGATTGGATAAAATAGTTTTTTTATTCAACCACTAATAATAGACTAATACGGTTAGATTTCATGTAATCTATTTTCATGATTTTTTTCTTTTCTATACCGTGTTCCTGCCCATTAAACTTTGGGCCTCTTAATAGAGCTTATTAACCAAATTTAAAATAAATAATTCTTAAATTCAATTTCCAAAATGTTTTTTTCTAAAATGGGTCCTGCTAATGTTCGCCAACCTTGGGAAACATTTGGGAAATGACCATTGAACCAAAGAAATGGTGAAATTCACCCAAAATGCATTTGATGACAGTTTTTTTTTTTTTTTTTTACTAATTTGCTTACATGTAAACACTCAATTCTTGAGTAGTAAAGAAGAGAAAATGTAGGAACATATTTATTTCCATGAATGGAAAATTTTGAGAACTAATTAAACGATCAAATGGATGATTCAAGAACACAGATCTTCACACCCTTAAACTCTTACCGACCTCCACCAGCACCACCACCAACGCCAGTACCAGTACCAGTACCGGCGCCGCCACCACCACCACCACCGCCTCCAACTCCAATTCCAACACCAATCCCAATTCCTATTCCAATCCCTCCACCGATCCCGTGACCACCGCCCTGTCCAGTACCTCCACCAGTTCCACCACCTCCACCTACACCCCCACCTGAGCCTCCTCCAGCACCAGCACCTCCACCAACCCCACCTCCAGCACCACCACCGGCACCACCTCCACCATGACCTGACCCACCATCGTCACCTCCACTTCCACCACCACCAGAGCCGCCTCCACCTCCAGCACCACCACCGCTACCTGCTCCACCACCTACACCACCTCCAGCACCAAAGCCCCCACCATGTCCTGACCCACCACCGGTACCTCCACCTCCACCACCACCAGAACCGCCTCCACCTCCACCTCCAGCACCACCACCAGTACCTGCTCCACCACCTACACCACCTCCAGCACCAAAACCACCACCATGTCCTGCCCCACCACCTATACCACCTCCAGCACCAAAGCCCCCACCATGCCCTGACCCACCACCGTCACCACCACCTGCACCACCTCCACCACCAACGCCACCACCACCACCAGCACCACCACCACCTACACCACCTCCAGCTCCAAAGCCTCCACCATGTCCAGACCCACCACCAGCACCACCTCCACTACCACCTCCACCGCCCCCTCTATCAGCACCAATGCCTCCACGTCCACGACCAAAGCGGCGTCCACAGCCCCAGCGTCCCCCGAAGCCACAATTGTCACCAAATCTAGTCGTCTCAAGCTTGTCCCCAAGTGCAGTTGCACTCAAATGCAAGACAATGCTGAACAGAAGAAGCCCACACAAGCATTTTGTGGACAAACCCATGACTCTAAGAAGGATCTAAGCTCACTTGCTTGGCCTTCAACTCGCGCACACCTCCTTATATAAGCTTTCCCAACTTCCCCATTGAACATTTTCTCATTGCGTAGCGTAGAAATTAAGATTGAAGCCTGGTTGAAGCATTTATGTGGGTATGTCCATAACGCGTTTCAAGCGTTGGGGAAATGGCGGGAAGCATTAAAAAGTCAAACATGAATTTGAATAACTCAACAAGTCAACCCTACCGACGCTCCTCTTTCTGGGATGATCTCTTGAAGATCTTGACTGCAACTCTCAAACAGATCAGATTATCACAATTCACAGCCCTCCAATTTGTTTGGTAGATTTTGTATAGCCAAGATTGTGGCAAAGTAGCTAGCAATGAATGCATACAAGTTGGAACTTATATCTATGTTGATGGTGCCAACGGCCAACTGTTATTAATGAACTGGTTGAGCCATCTTTTCCCATAGTTTTTTTCTTTGGAACTTATTTCTTTCTCTGAGAATTCCACCACCGCCACCACCCACAGATTCAGACCAACCACCAAGTTATTGTATATGTTGTGGGAACGGATGCTTAAACTAACCACCAACCCATGATGTTTTTGGCAAGGGAAGTTCCCCTCAAAAAGTGTATGGTTTTAAGTTTGATTCTTACCTTCTTGGGGCCAACTCATACAGGGATGTTTAGTACTCCTTATTATTTTTCAGGGAAAATTGAATGGATTTCATTAACCCTGGTACGATCGGGCCCTTGCAGTTGTGGGGTCAATATGGGCTTGTGGGACTAGTCAAGCCAAAGTTCGGGATACCCTTAGTAATAAAAAAAAAAATGCACAATCAAATTTTCTTTTAAGAGGCGAGGGGGATTGGGGGTGGTGTTGCAGCCAACGAGATTCTCACTAGTGATTTTCACTAGTGGTTGGGGGGGGGATGAGAGCACAAGTGGGTGGCATCCACAATGTGGAATTTTTTCATTTCATGGGTCAAAGAGGTCATTTCATCCTTCTTGTGTCTTTCTGCAAGCATGATGCAACCTAACAACTTTCTTTTTTCCATATATATTTTAGTAGTTCAAGTGAGCCATATGGAGAATTTTTTAGTATGCCCTTAAGCAAAGTGTCTTAAAATCACAAATAAGATGTCATTTTATGTGTTGATAATTTTTTTTTTTCCCATTGAGGCACTCATTTGGGACTAAAATTTAATAATGAGGTGGGGTAGGGGTGAAGGTAAAGTCCACAATTTATCGCTTTGATTCATTTATATTCTTCGCTAAGATGGAGCTCCACTTTAATTTACCAAAGAAAGATGACGAGGAGATTTCCTTTGCATGTACATGTGTGGTGTCAAGACCTGTTCCACTTCTTATCAATTAAAAGGTGACAAAAAGGGACAAGAGTTGACACTTAACATGTACATGCAGGTCAATGCACATTTAGAGGATCCATTCTCAAAGAAATGTGAGGTGTCAATGGCTCTAAACCATTTTTTTTTTTTTTTGAAATAGATAGATATAATTTGTGACACAGAATAAGAAAATCAAAATATTAATTTATTAACAAAAATTTGTGTCAGAATTAGAGGTGTCAATTCCAACCTTACACCAGTAGGTCCGACCCAATTATTAACAATCATTCTAGGTGTAAAGGCCCTTCTCGTTGAGACCAACCAATTACATGCACCTAGACCAGACCCCTTTAGCTCGACCTTTTAACCTATTTGCTTGAAATTCTTGCTCTAACCCCAAACCATAAAGAATAAACATATTCTAAGAGAAAGTGGCAATTTGTTGCTCCTAACTTAATAAGAAATTCTAAAGAGCCCGTTTAGAGTTAAATGACTCAATAATCCGTATATAGTCCAATTATAAGTAGCTTGCTAAAGCTTAAAGCCAACTAATAAAGAACAAACAGTACCATGCTTGCTCAACGTAATCCCAATTAATTAAACAATTGATCACCATGCAAGAGCGAAAATTAATCAAACCCAATTAGCCAAGACCGACTGATTGACACCCTGACTCATGATGTCATCGAGACCATGCTGTAGGTTGGATAGAGCACAAAGACTTACCAAAAAAAATAAATAAATAAATTAAATTAAATTAAGAGTCATATCCAATTGTTTAACTAGAGAGAATAATACAATCAAATAACAGTGGAAATAGAAATCATCTCAAATTAGATTGTTTATTGTGCTTCATTGCTGTCCTATATCACAATATATATATATATATATATCACAATACAACTCCTCTAACATGCTTCAAGTGTAACTGCATCATCGCGAGCTCACGCATACACAGATTTGTGATGTACTTTGAATAAACATAAGAGCAAACCATCCAGAATGACCAGATGACATGTTACATATTGTGTCAAGATTGTGCATAAGGTTACAGGTATCGATATTAGTATTTATAATGGTCTCGGCTGATATAGTTACGGATTGGAGGTATATTGATATCGTATCAATATCCATATTGGTATCATGAGTTTAAGAAATCAGTCAAAACAAACACTAGGCGAAGTTAGTAACTAAGTAAACTGTGACGTGTTCTCTCTCCAGATGGCAATGCCGAAGGTGGGGCGAGGGATATTTCTTTATTCTATCATCTAATATTTCTTCGTTCTATCTTTTTCCCTTTTACTGCCTCGACAAATTAATGAAGTGAACAAAGGTAGAATCGATACACGTAACATAAATTTCTTAAATAGACATATAAAGTCTCAGATCAATCAACATTTGCCTGGTGACAAAGAATTTAAAAAAATCTAAAGCAAAGATGCATCTCAATACATGAGAAAAATTTGATTGAACTAAATTCTAAAATTTGACAAATGTGCTTTCCACACCATTCTCAATATTTCCAATGTTCTTGCTCATGATAATTGGAGAGATTACACCTCTATTAAGTATTAAACTAAACAATAGCCTCACCAGATTTTCTCACAGGTAAACACTCAATTCTTCACTAGTAGGGAAATACTCATTAATGCCTTGAATGAAAAACCAAATGACATAAACTTAATCAAATGGATTATTCAGTAACACAAGTCCTCAAACTCTTAATGTCTTCCACCACCTCCACCGCCACCTCCACCGCCTCCGCCACCAATCCCACCACCAGCTCCACCGCCCACGCCACCACCGGCTCCAAATCCTCCACCATGACCTGAGCCACCACCCACTCCACCACCACCACCGCCGCCGAACCCTCCACCTCCACCTACGCCTCCTCCTGTGCCAACTCCACCACCAGTACCACCTCCAGCTCCAAAGCCTCCACCATGACCTGACCCACCACCAGCACCTCCACCTCCACCACCACCAAACCCGCCTCCACCGCCAACACCGCCACCAGTTCCAGCTCCACCACCTACACCACCTCCAGCACCAAAGCCCCCACCATGTCCTGGCCCACCACCGGCACCTCCACCTCCACCACCACCAAAACCGCCTCCACCTCCAGCACCTCCACCAATACCTGCACCACCACCTACACCACCTCCAGCTCCAAAACCTCCACCATGCCCTGAACCACCACCTCCACCACCACCAAAGCCACCTCCACCTCCAACACCCCCACCAGCACCAGCACCAGCACCAGCACCAGCACCAGCACCACCTCCAGCTCCAAACCCTCCACCATGTCCAGAACCACCACCAGCGCCAGCGCCTCCACCACCACCAAAGCCACCCCCTCCTCCAGCACCAAAATCTCCACGTCCACGTCCAAAGCGGCCTCCACGTCCACGTCCAAAGCGGCCTCCACGTCCACTACCAAAGCGACCTCCACAGCCCCGGCGTCCCCCGAAGCCACAATCATCACCAAATCTAGTTTCCTCAAGCTTGTTTCCAAGTGCAACTGCACTCAAATGCAAGACAATGCTGAAGAGAAGAAGCCCACACAAGCATTTTGTGGAGAAACCCATGACTCTTAAGAGATCTAAACTCACTTGCTTGGCCTTCAAATCACTCGCAACTCCTTATATAAGCTTTCCCAAGTTCCCAATTGAACACTTCTCACTTTCTAGTTTTGAAAGATTGAAGCATTTATGTGGGCATGTCCATGACGCGTTGAACCGTTGGGGATATGGAGGGAAGCATTAAACAAGTCAACCCTACCGACGTTCCGCCACAGTTCTCTTTCTTTCTTTATTGTAGAAACTGTGATGGAAGACAGTAATAAGATCTTGACTGCAACTCAATTAGATTAGATAATGACTGATCACGGAGATCCAATTTGTTTGGTACATTCGGTATTTATAATCCATTTTGATTGATAGGCGTATACAAGAAGGTATCGACTAACTAGCAATCAATGCACACAACTTGGCATGAAATTGCCAACGCCCAACCACTGATTGAACTTCTTGAACCATCTTTGCACAAAGATTATTATTTTTTTTTAGAAACTCTCATTTTCCACGTAATTTCACGGCCACCCATGTATAGATCACTATTATGGCATACCTTTTTTCATTACCAAAAAAAGAAACAGATTGTATAGGAATCAGCCAAAATCAGAATCATTTTGTAATCCATTTATATTTACTGGTTTCTATTCAGTTTGATGTTGTTTGTAGAGCCGATTTTGGAAAATAATTCAAAGTGGATTTTTCTTTTTCATTAGTAAGTGAAAGTGGCATGTATGGAAAGGAATCTCCAAATGCATCTTAAGGATGTCTGCCAAGGTGAAGTCAAATTTTGTGGACATGTAAGTCTCGAGGTCTCCTATTCCGTGTAAAGTTTTAAGCCAATTGAAATTTTCCAAGTAACAAAATATAACCATGAAAAATTCATAAATATAAAAAAAAATGCACAATAGTTAATGCATAAACATACATAGGATGCATGCCAATACACAAGAAAATATTTGATTGAATTAGCTCTCAAAATTTGATTCATGGACAATCAATACCTTTTATTTATCCAATTGTCAGAATTGTCATATCATTTTTTCGCATGACAAAAGTGAAGCATCTGCCTCAAAATTCCTTTCCAAGTGATCTGCTTAGATGAATTTTCCCCTTCTCCCCACCCAAAAAAAAAAAAAATAAAAAAAAAATCACAAATAATTGTAACTGGGCTTCTGAAAACTATGCTTGGGTGGATTATGGGTTTTGTAGGCTTAATGCTTTTTGGAAATTTAGAGGGATAAAATAGGGTTGTTCTGCAGCTTATAAAGCTCATTAAAGTGTCATAGGTGTGTGAGTAGCATTAGTTGGTTTTAGCAAATATTTTTTGAGTAATAATTTTGTGTCTTACCAGCAACTACACAAAGGCTTCTATGTTGTACAACTTGTACCCAAGTATGAGTTTCAAGGAAAATGTTTTATTCCTCTCAAAATATCAAGCTATTTCTTTGAAAAGGGTAACCAGCTCACTTTCCTCTGTTTACTCTCTAACCAAGTGATCGGCCATATTTGGAGGTTGAACGCCACCAGTCAAAAGGCTGTATAACGGCTAGAGAACGGTCACTTTTTGATGGGGCTAAAATATGCCACTTGGGGGACTTTTTTGGTGTCTTTGGAGAGCTTTTGGAACACCCCTTTGGGGTTTTTGGAGAGACCATGAGGGCTATGCTTGGAAGATTCAAGAACACCCATGTACTACATTTGGAAGAACCAACAAAGTGATCTTGAGAAGAGGAACCAAGTGGAGTGTGCTTCAATGGAACATAAACCTACAGGAGGTATTTCATATTGTGCTTTCAATTGTATATCTACCCTATTGTGAGGGATTTTGGAGTTGTGCTTTGATTTGTAAATCTACCCTACAAAGAGGGATATTGAAATTGAATTAACAAGACCTCTTGAGTGAATTGCAAGGTTAGCTGTGACCCTTGAAACACCTAGGTTTGGTTGTGATCCTACGAAACAACTGGGTTGGTTGTGATACTGTAAAAAAATGGTTCAGTAGTGAGCAAGAAAAATATTGGTTGAATTTGTGAACCAGCAAAAACATGTAAGCTTTTATTGGCACTTCTGGCAGACTAAACAGTTAAGAGGAAATTCAAGAAATTACACTGCATCAGGATATGAAATCCTTCAAATATGGCCATAAGTCAAACTTCTTACCTTTACAGGGAGGTTTTCATTGTATGGATTCCTCAAATGCCGAGTTTTATGGAAGGACAGCTCACATAGCTGCAATTAAAACATACAATCAGTTTTGCATGATCACATCATAAAGAAGAAGCATAAAGATTATATGGAAAAGGCACAGAAGCAGAGAAATAAGTCATTAATATCTAAAGCTAATTATGCATGTTATTAAGGAGGGGAAAAGAAAACAAAACCAAAATGAACAAGCAGTGAGGAATTTAATATCATGGAGCTTTCAGCAAGCCAAAACCCAGCCTAGCAGTAGGCTAATGTGCCAAACCTGGTAACCCCACGTTTATTGATAGGACCCGTTTCAGCAAGCCAAGCTGAGAATTACTGTACTTTGTCAAGTTCACCTGAGTTAAGCTTCAAAACCATGGACATGGTTAATGAAAATAATTAAACTAAGAAAAAATTTGCATAACAATGAAACTGGTTTTGAAATCCACAAATGTTTTGGGTCGATCAAGGAGACTTCTCCTCACTTCTAAGAATATGGTATAGTCAATCTTTGCATAATAGGAAGTCAGGAAGAAGGATCATCATTGATTATATGGAAAATTTGGCAAGCCAGGAATGAAACGGTTTTCAAAAACTACTAGGTTCCTAATTCAAAGAGAGTGAAAGATATGCTTTTCTGATGACCTCCTAGTGTATAGATTTTAAAGAAATACGGGTGCCAAACATAAACAGGCAATGTGAATCCTGTTTTATATGTAGATACTGTGGATTCTCCTTTAGTGTAGGTCCTATGTTGTAATGGTCTTGTTTAGTTCGGTGCACATTCTCTTTTCTTTTTCTTATCTCAATGAAATTTTGATTCATCAAAAAAACAGAAGTGACAGAATAAACAAAGGAATATTGAAGCAAAGCTCAGGATCAGAAGTACATGAATTGATCATATTGTGGTCTTCTATTCTAACACAAAGGGAATTTATCTGAACATGCTTGGGGCTTACTAGACATAATACATGCACCTGAAAAGGCCAAGGAAATCAAGAAGCACCTTAACATACTCAAGTAATCTTGTAAATTCCATAATGAACGATTCAATATTGCACATTGCTGCCCATAAGTTTAAAAAGAATCCAAAGCAAGAACAGGAAATAAAAAAAGAGAAGGGGGGGGGGATC
>NC_056569.1:6241971-6246400 GCF_013358625.1 Macadamia integrifolia
GGGGGGGGGGGGGCTGTAGTCCAGCACAAACTTTGTGATTTGATGAGCCTGCTCAACTAATGTGGTTCACAGCAGAGAAGAAAATTTCTAAAGCATTATCCCAGGGTTATAATTCACCAAATCAAAAATCTCTTTCAGAGTACTTAAATAGAATATACCTTTAACCATTTCACAGAGAAATTTCGCCCATAATGTGCAGTGCCATGTGCATGTTTCCAGTTTCCTCCTCCAACAAATCCACCAATTTTAGATGTCATCTTTGCACATCCCTAAAAAGTTACAGTTCAACACATAAAAATTCAGCAAACTTGACCAAACTAGATGAAATTAAATTACATTAGCGGCATTAGTGAATGTTTGATCATTCAAATGAAATGCAGAGTCAGCACATAGCCATAGTAGAAAATAGTCTAAACAATAACAGATCAAGTACACGATCCTATATCCAAGACTACCTGGAAATGGCGTGTTCGATTGACGGAAAAGATCAAAAACACATGCTCCACCGAGTCAAAGGCGTCATTTAATTTAGCCTCGTTGCTTCTTTGGGTTGCCCACACTCCTTGTTGCACAGATAATTCCAAATTTTCGCGATTGCAACTTTTAACAATGAAATACCTATATTTTCATTTACCAAATGAAAGTAAGGAGGTTGACGTTCATGAAGACATTCACATAAAACCACATAAGTTATACAAAAAAAAGTAGAATAGATAGATCCATAAGAACAGTTTACTGGATTTCACAGGTGTTGGAGGCTTCAAGTTGGCAGATCAAACTGACTTATCACTCACATACATGCCAAAAGAGAATTTACCTAGGCCTGATATTTTCAAAACGCAACAAGTTAGATCCTTCAAGTTTCTCACTTGTGAGTTCTAGCTTAGAATCACTTGCTATGTGGTGCAAACCTGGGTCAGAATAACCCTTATTGGGTCGCTTGTGGGCCCACCCAAACAATAAATCCCAGTTATATCATAATTAGCGGAAGTTAAACCACAAGAGAATGTGACAAATAAAGGAAAGGTAACGTATAAGTGGAGAGGGGTAGTTTTGGAATGGGAAGCAAAATATGGATTGAAGGTAATAATGGCACAGGGGGAGGGTAAAATGGGCAAAGGGAGCTAATGGGTTTTGATTACTTAAGGAAAGGAAGGAATCATCTTCAACCTTCGATCATGAACACCAGGAGCAGGAGGAGAGACTCAATCGACTGAAATTCTATAAATCTTCGTTTGGCCTGAAATTTCAGGCAAAGTGTTGCAGCTCAGAGCTCTATCAACTCAATCCCATCACAGTTTCCATTATCAACTAAATAAGGAGTATTTAATATCTGAAATCAGACCAGATGAACTTCCCAGTTGCAGGTTTTGTCAAATACTCAAATCTCACCGCAGGAGAAGCTTTTGGGTATGAGTCTCTAAAGTATGAATCTCCCTTGGGTGACGATTCAATGCCCCAAAACTCGGGGTGAACAAGCTTATATTGAAGGAGTTCCTTATTCTTCCCAAATCAGAACACAACCAACAGGTTTGGAAAAAAAAAGTTAAGGGAGGAAAGAGAGAAGAATAAGAATGAAAGAAAAAGGAAGAAGGAAAAGAGAGAGAGAGAGAAGAAGGGTATCTCAAGCAAAGGAAGGGGGAGATCTCACGCCACAGCCATATCACAGGAGAAACTCAAAAATGCTTTCACTTCATTCATATTCATTCAAATCTCTTCTGTGTTCTACGTATAACAATGTCAACATAGAGAAAAGCAAAACATATTGAAGGAAACCAACTCAAAGAAGAAACTAACAAACTAAGCGATATCTAAGAAAAGGAAACTACCAAAGTAATCCCTAAGTCATCTACCCACCCGTATAAAATAAAACAAAATAAACTTAAAGATTAGCAGATTACAACCAGCCCCCCACCCCCCTATGGACCAGAAATTGGGTTGGGCCAGCTCCGTCTCAGCTTAGGCCTCCAAAGAGGGTCGTTCTGGTCCAGCCAAGTGAAGGAAATTGCTTCACCATGGCTCCATATAAGTGTTCAATTAGTGTCCAATGATAGGGATAGGTTGGTGGATTTCAATTTCCACCATTATAATCTGTTACCAATCAGAGAATTCCCCAAAAACATTGTATGAATCAATGTTGCAAGATAGTTATCACTGTCATTCAACAGATATCCCATCATCTTCTCTCACAGAGAAAAGGATACAGAGCGATTTCATTCCTCAGCAAAAAGCAGCAAGGTGTAGATATTATGGCATATAGGGGATTCTCATGTAATTTCCATATTTGATATCTTTAGCTTAACACAAGCCCATTATTTCATTCAACCTCGAAAAAATGAAAAGTAAATATAGATATTATTAAGTGCATACTTGAATCCAAGCATTATTGTACAAAAACAATCTAGAGCAAGATTTCTTTCTTTATGCTCAACTGCTCATGGGAAGCAAAAAAGAAGGAACAAGTAAATTTACACATTAAATGGGTATTGGGTAATAAGAATGAAAACAAAACAGCTCAAAAACACTTCTATATGGCAACAACTATTGATATAGGTTTCAAAGGCATTGTTTACAGCTTAAGTGTAAGGATAGACCACTCGAAACCATATGTGCATAGAATTATACTGTAATTGGTTCACATAACCTCATAAATAATCTACGAACTCTGATCACACCTAGATGAACCTTGAGGAAGTGGTGTAGCTGTTCTGTTAGCTTGAATAGGCACACCATTGGGGAGATTCTGCGTCTGAATCTGGCTAACCTGCTGCTGTTGAAACTGAGCTTGTGGTTGTTGTGGCTGTTGTGACTGAACATTGGTGGAGTCAGCAGTGGTAGATATTTTTACTGCTAAACCTTGATTGACAGTCGCAGGACCTTGTGGAAACTGAGGCCTTTCAATTTGTTGGCCATAACCACCACCCCGGTGCTGGTAAAATCTGTTTGAGCCATAATTGAATGAACTCAAATGCTGAATCTTCTGGAGGACTTCTTCCACGGAAGGTGGAGGTCCATCTTGCTTCACATGCCTATACCGGCAATCAGGACCATTTGGACAAAATCCAAATTTGTACCTGCATTTTAGAAATTCTCCTTAGAAATATACATCTCAGATTTAAATAGATGTGGCGCCTTTCACACATGCTAATATTAAGGCAAAAGCATCATGATTAACAGTAGGTAAAGAAAGCAGATAGAAAACAACACAAAGATGGATTCAAGTGCAGAAATGCAGCAAGTTAATAAACCCTGCAATGGTAACAAGAGGAACCGTGTCCCTCTGTGAAGTCTGAGAGTGATGCAGAGTAACGTCACATAATTATCGTGAACACATGGCACCATGCATGAATGTAACAATTACATGTGAGTTACTATTGAGTGTCTATTGTCAAGTAGTAGCTGAAAAAAGGCCCAGCAGAGCTGAACCTAAAGCATTTTTCTAGGTCAATAAAGACCATATGGAGATCCTTCTTGCAATCTATAAATCAATTATACCTCCTTAAATGCAATTCTCTAATTATACATCTTTTTTTTTATTATGTTAAATCTAATCCTACCATATGTACACGCATTTACTTGAAACTCTTCTATTCTCCAATACTTGCCAAATTAACTCTTTAAGAACTCTGTAATAAGCTTTTTCTAAGTCAATAAAGCTCATATGGAGATCCTATTTGCAATCTCTAAATCAATTATACCTCCTAAAATGCAATTTTCCAATTGCAACTCCCTTCTTTTTTTTTTTTGGTGGGTGGGGTTGTTAAATCTAATTCTACCATATGTATACGCATTTACTTGTAACTCTTCTATTCTCTAATAATTTCCAAATTAACTCTTTAAGAAATTTGCCATAAGCTTTCTCTAGGTCAATAAAGCACATATGGAGATCCTTCTTGTATTCTCTAAATCAATTACAACAACAACAAATATAACCTTATCCCAACTAAATGGAGTCGGCTACATGGATCCGATATGAAAAAGAGAATCAAGAAGCAATGAAATAAGGAAAAATAAGTGAAAAGGGACTAAGAGAAGCAAATAAGGTAGAAATCCAAGATGTGTCACAAGAATATCCCTTCCACATGGTCCGCTACCCGGATCCTTGTCCTCCGCAAAACTCTATCCATGGTCATACTAGAATCAAGCCCCACCACATGCAGGTCTTTTCTCACCACTTCATTAATAGACATTTTAGCCCTACCCCTCCCTCTTTTGGCTCCCTCCAAATGAATCTGCTCAATCTTCCTTAGTGGAACCTCTATAGGTCTCCGTTGCACATGGCCATACCACCTCAGCCGGTTCTCGCAGAACTTGTCCTGGATTGGTGCAACCCCCAACTTATTTCTCATACAATAATTCCTTACTCTATTCTCTAAATCAATTATACCCCTTTAAATGCAATTCTCTAATTATAATTTTTTTTTTTGGG
>NC_056569.1:6246420-6260788 GCF_013358625.1 Macadamia integrifolia
GGGGTTCAATTCTAATTCAACCCTGATCAGGGCTTAGTGATTATGCAATTTTGAGTTCTCTCTCCCCAACTCTGATTTTATACAACACACAGATAAACCTCAAAAACCTCCTCACTTCACTCAGAAGATTAGGTACAACGACACTAAACTGAGATGAATTCTACTCACAGATATTCATAAATCCAACAGGTACCCAAATAATCATATTATTCAAATAATTAGAATTCATCATAGAAATCCAATAATATAGTAGTAAAAACGAAGAAGACAGAGTTTCACTTCAACAAATAACTCAAACCCAATATGAACAAAAAGAAGAATCATCCGCACATATTACACTCCTTGATGTCGTCGTTTGTGTGCTTATACACGCAATCTTGCTCTCGACACTCTCCATACATTCGGAAGAATCGACAAACAGGCATCCGTGATTTATCGTACTGGTGTAGGAACCCACAGGCATCACCCTTCATACAGAGGCTCCTGAGCCAGTGCCGACATACTGTCTGCCGGTAGCTTCGCCGTCCAGCGGGACCTCCAGGGATCGTATCTCCGGCAACCGGAGCAGGGGCGGGGTTTCCAGGAACGGCAGCAGAGGAGTCAGTTGGGATCAAGGGGACAGAAGCAGAGGGATTGGCGGAGCCGTTTTCGAGGCCGCCTTCGAAGTCGAAGCTGAGGACTCCTTCGGGGTCCTCCATTGGCAAATTCTTGATTAGGGTTCCTGAAAACTCTAGTTCAGAGGTTCCACGACCATGATAGCGATCCTGATAGCGTGAGAGACGACAGAGACGAAGAGAGGAAGATGGAGAAAGGAAGAGAGAACCTGATACAAAGACTATAGCAGTCTCTACTCTCTACTCTGCCCAGTCGGTTCAGGCCGATTAGGGATCGGGTTTAATCGGTCTCGCATATTTGAATACCATGCACTGTGTCGTTACTCATTTGAGTAATTATTTCTAATGTGTGAGATATGAACATAATTATATTCGATTTGTAATATATTTAGTTGAAATTTTAACAAGGATATATTGGATTTTTTAATTTTTTTTTGTAACGACATGCCAGACTTTACCTACAAAAATTTGCTGATATAAATTCATCACAACTTACAAAAGTTCTATGTCGAGTAAAACTGAAGAAAAATTATTAGAATTCTAGGCAATCTTGGTGTAAAGTTCATTCCATTAGTCTCATTTTAATTTAGGAAAAAAGAACGTTGCCATGTTATATGGTGCCTGCACTCAAATACAAGAATTGTCCACCATGAAATGAAAAATTCCACCTTTTTTGGATGCCCTGCATGCGCTCTGATTGGCCCATATTATTGTAAACTCCACGTAGTTTGGCAACGATCCCCCTCCTTTAATTTAATTTCAAAACATCTAATTACAAATATAGGAAAAACTTACCCACACTAACAAACAAATATGGGAAAAACTTCTTTACGCTAGCAAAGTGCAATTTTCCTCTCATATAGATTCTTTTAATTATTTTCTTTCTCCTACCTTGAACATGTAAGTCCCATGTGAATGATACCATTGTCAAGACAATCATCAGTGTGACATGCAAATTTCTTTCCACACTAGTAGTGTAAAAAACCCTCACCCTACATATATAAATAACATATTACGTAGAACTTTCTGCCTATGTAGAGCATAATTTCTATCAGGCTGCATCGCCTCTACACCAGTGTGTGGGCCAATGCCAATGGAAGAGCACACAAGCATTGAAGGAGATGGACATAGTAGTTATGTATTTGCCCTATATGAGAGGGTGTAATAAGGAGTGCTGCCGGGCAGCGTTCTTGTTCCCCAATCGAAATTATCCCAAATTCCCATTGAAGGTAAATTCTTGTTGTAAGAAAGTTAAATGTGAGTTTACAAAATATCACTAGATACTGGATTCCCTTACCCCACCATTTAGCTAACCTTCAATACAAGGGGCAAAAAGGTATTTTCTGTGATCATCTTCTTCTTCTTCCTTGGTTCTCCATCATCCTCCACCTCTACTTTAGATCTCATTCAAGCAAAGATACCAGTATAGTGACTCACTTGGATCAATGGAAACAAAGGAATGCCTCTTGTAACTTTAACCACAGCAACATGTGTGGGTATAGTGTATAACAAAAGTACTTTCCAATCATTGAAAGATGGAGAAGTGGAGAGCAGTTACTTAGCCCTTTCTTTCCCAAGCAACACATGCATCCTTATAGTGTGCAATGAGGGGATCATGATCTCCATCAATGTCCTTGATTGAGGAGAGAAGAGAATGATGGGATGAGGGAGAGGAGAAGGGGGCATAAAAGTGGGTGGCCTCCTCTCTCCCATGCCCTACTTGTTGGACTAATTTTAATCAATATTTTTTATTTTCCAACTCTAGTTACTAAGTTGGATAAAAATCCAAACATATAGTAAATATTATTCTCTCCTAAGATTATGAAGAATCTAAATGATGTGATCCCATTGGTATAATCTACCAAAGATACTTATCTAGAAAGTATCATTAATTTTCAATTAATATATTTACTAATAAGTACATCTCTAAGTAAATATAACTCTTATATTTCTGAAGAAAATGTTAATTACGTTTATATCTCTCTACTTATATCATGTAACAGAACTTAAGACATGGAAATATTAGTCACCACCCTAATGTGTCGTAATTTCATGCATAAGGAATCTAAATCGCCAATTGGGCCAATAAAATGTTTCCAAAATATTTATTAAATAAATATTAATTGTAATTAATATATTTCCTTCTGTAAAATCTTTACAAAATGTTCCATCGGATCCAGATTTCATTCAATCATATACATAGATTACACTTTGATATGCTCTCTCAAAGAAGTGGATTCCTTGCCAAAGATCATTAATTTTCATTCACAATCAAATATTATAAATCCAATGCACTAATATATAGTTAGGAAGAGATCAACCATTAGTAAGCCAAAACTTGTAATACCTTAACAACAATGATAAGAACATCTTATGTTAGGGGACCAGTTACAACCTACAAATGAGAATCTTTTTCCACAAACATTTGAGAGTAGTCCATTCAATATTTTCATGTGATCTAGTTCAATTTACACGCAAATATACACTTACATAGTCACGTTTGTGTCTTAGAATCAACATCTTGAGAGTACACAATGCGATGATTTATAGAACATAATATCTTCGGCAAAAAATTCATGAGATCGAGAGATCCCTACATTTGTTGAAAAAAAAAAAAAAAAAAAAACTAATGGACCCTTCTTCCACTTTTTTATGAATAAGTCTAGATGGAACTTTTATTGTTAATCTTAACATATATGCTGAATTGGGATCTCCCTAGCAAATCCCAACCTTCTCTGTTAAAATGACCAACTATACTACTATTCAACAAAGTAGGGAATTTTATAGTAGAAATGCACCGGTGGATCCTTTCAATGAACCTTTCAAGAAAACCTATGTAATGTATGAAAAATTCAAGAAATCCCAACTCGAAGAGATTCAGCGGAGGCAAATAAGTCATTATTTATTTATTATGTTAAGATTGTCACTCCCATTATGAAATCTATGGATTGCACATCTAGCTGTACCATGTGAAAAAGGACATGACAATTATAATCATTGAATAGCTAGGGAATGGTCTAAATTGGACATGTCAATGTCCACATTCAAATTAAATGACATTCTCTACTATGTATTAGACCATTTCTTTCGTATTTCCTTTTATCTTTCCATTCTTTTCGATGAATTTCATTTTTCCATTGAACTTCTGAACCTTTATTTTGCCGCTTGACCATCTTTTTTGCAGGAACTTAGGCATGTGATGAAGGAACCTTAGGTTCAAGTTCAGCCTAATATTACTTACCTCACATAGTAAATAATTATTCATCCATAATTAATGGATATACTGTATGAGAACATCAAAAAAAGATTAAGAAAACAACCATACCTACTCTACTTTGATTCAAAAGGCGGCAAACATCCTTATTTGTTGATCAATTATTGGATGCAATGATCAAAGAAGCCCACTTCTCATCAAAATCTAGTCCTACCATATATTAAAATTGTTGTCTGACTGCATGTATACGCTAGTACATCTTGTGTTTATTTCTCTCCTCCCTGAATGAGAGGCACATATATCCTTTCATAAGAAAAAGGAGGTTTAGATTCTAACATATACCACACAGTTGAATAGAAAACTCAATGCCATATTATTACTATAATGGACCACACCGTGGATATGGAATAAATTTTCACATCAAGCCAATGGGAGTATGAGAGAGACACTACAAGATTTATGTATAAGAATGCACATGATCATGGAGGAGAGAGAATGTGAAAGAGATAGGCTAGACAGCTAATACTGTTGTTGTGACCCTCATTTCACTTACTATTATTATCAACATCCTAATTATTTATTGTTAAGTGGAGCAAATCTCTCCTTCAGATTGCATCATGGTCCTCTCACTTTAAAATAAAACACATCTGCCTCAAAAGTCAATGGCAACGTGTGTGTGCGGCATAGTTTGTCCTGTCTACATTCAACTTACCAAATCACTTAATACTGTTTCAGAGTTTTGAGGGTTCTAGCTATAAAGATAGGCAAGAGAAGAGATCAATTGCCCACTTTCCCTACAAAGCAAAGGAAGATCTCAACCTTTCCCTTGCTCTTTTAGTTTATTGAGAGACAAGATGGCATCATCTCTTTCTTCCTCTTTCTTCACTCTAATCTTACTTCTCATGGTAAGCCTAGTTGAGGAAATCACTTGTTTCTTTGTTTCTCTCACCCACATAAGGGTTGAGAACTCATATTTTGTTTACTATCTTCCTTTACCTATTTTACTTATGCCCATAAGATAGTTTCTTTCTTTTGCTTTATCTATGCATGTGAAGATATCTTATTGTTTGGATGATCCAGAAAGAATTTCACTGATCCCTTTTTCCATTTATGGATGCAGTTTGTTAGCAGCACACTCTCTTCAAGAACATACAGGAAGGGTGAGAGAGGAAAGGTTGATGGTACTAAAGAAGATTTGGGTGGTCATCTTCATGAAAAATTGGCAGAGGCACATATACATGAATCTCATTCATCTCATTCATCTACACCACACATGGATCATATGATGATGAAGGATCTTGCAGTTAAGATCTTCTTCTCAACAAATGATTTTAAGTTAGGGAAGAAGATGCCATTGTATTTTCCTAGTGCAAGAGATCATCCTTCTCATCCTACTTCTCATTTCTTGTCTAGAGAAGAAGCTGATTCTATTCCCTTTTCATCAACCAAACTCTCTGACCTTCTTCAAATCTTCTCTATCTCTAAAGGATCTCCACAAGCAGAAGCCATAGAAAAGACACTAAGAGAGTGTGAAACCAAAGCTGTTGAAGGGGAGACTAAATTTTGTGCCACATCCTTAGAATCCATGCTTGATTTTGTTCACAACATCCTTGCATCTTCATCTTCCTTCAATGCCATGAATACCAAAATCTATAGATATTCATCGCAAGTTGCAGTTCTACAGAACTATACAATAGATAAAGTACCCATTGAGATATGGGTTCCAAAGCAGGTGGGGTGTCACCCCTTGTCCTACCCTTATGCAGTTTTCTATTGCCACCAGACAACTAATACCAAGCTTTACAAGGTTTCTCTGATGGGAGAATTATCTGGAGAAAAGGTGGAAGCTGTTGCAGTCTGTCATATGGAAACTTCTAGTTGGAACCCTAATCATGTCTCCTTTAAGGTCCTTGGGATCAAACCTGGAGATGGGCCTGTCTGTCATTTCTTCCCTGAGGGTCATCTTGTTTGGATACCTTCCAATTTGATTGTCACTTAGCCACAGCAAGCTAGGAACTACAAGATGTGGCTTCAAGATTCAGAACAAGATTGTCACTCGTGTGTACTTGGGTGTGTGTTTTGGGGCGGCAGGTTATTGGGTGAGAGGCAGCCTTTCCCTTGTAATATTATCAATAAATAAAAAAAAACAGTATGTCATGCCCAAATGGTCCATGTTTTGTACATATAAGGACAGATATAGATAGAGATGACTCTATGTTTCCATTGCTATAAAAAATTAATAAATTTTTTTCTTTAATTTATGAAACAGTGGCCTATAGTTGGAATCTTTGAATTGGTTACTTCATTATCCATGCGGGTTGAGTAATATGACAATATTTTTCAACAATATATATATATATATATATGTGTGTGTGTGTGTGTGTGTTTGGCATTTGCAACCATTGGATACCTATGTCTGCACTAATCATGTATCGAGTTTTACATTCATATTTAATTACATAGGGAGAAGGCGGGTCTCGATGCAACGGTAAGGTTGCTTCGTTGTGACCTAGTGGTTGCGGTTCTGAATTGGGAAACAGTATCTACGCAAAGTGGGGTAAGATTGCATATATCATGACCTTCCCTAGACCCTGCAGCGGCAGGAGCCTCTTACAATAGGTATACCATTTTTATTCATTTATATATGAGTGCATCTTACCATTTATAGATCGAGTAGGTGAACTAATAAGTTGTAATTTTACCTTTTTGTCTTGTCTTATTCCAGAAATTACTGTAAACAGTATTTAATGTAAGGGTAATCCTATCATTTCACATGTAAAATACATTATATAACTTTCAACTTTTGAATATATAACCTTTTTTACTCTGACATTAAATAACTTATAGAAAAAAAAAAAAATTCAAAGTGCAACCTTAATGTAACTAACCTTTGGTTACAACAAGATTTTTCAATTATATATATGCCCTCATATATTGGCATCTTCACTTAGTCTAGAACTTCCATCTGTTACAGTTTATTTATTTAGTTATTTTTAAAACTTGTTCAACTTTGGGCTCTTGGTTCAATGATCCCTAATTACTTAAATAAGATTGTTGACTCCTAAGTTTTTGTTTTTGGCTCATATAATTAACTAGTTACTCTTGTATTTGATTTAAAAATAACTAGTTACTCTTGTATTTGATTTAAAAATTTAGTGTTACATGTTATTTATTATTATTATTATTATTTTGAGAAATTTAATTATGTTATATTATTATAAGTAGATAAGGTTCAACACAATAAGATAATAATATAAGAGAATCTCTATCCTTCTACCTCATTGAGAGGTGGTGAGGGGATATTAACAAAGGACTCTGATTATAAGAATGGTGATGAAATCATTATTTATTTCACAGACATGTGGCATACTATGAATCATATATCAAAAATTTAATTAGATAAATTAATGAGTTTTGAACATAACAATCCACATGGATAGATGGTTTGGTCTATCTTACCATTGGAAAGTAAGGAATCTTTTTTATCAATTGTAAATTTTCTAGTCCATCTTAAAATAAATATAACCCATATTCATTAAATGAAACTTTATATATTCTTTTTCTGAAACCATTTTTTATATTATATTCAAAGAAACTTTTATTATCACACATATTATGTTTAGTTACTTGAAGAGTTTGTGTACGCTATGCAGTAGTATTGACAATAATGTTCGATGATCTAAAAATTAATTTATTTTTAGATATTACGAAGTTTAATTTGATTGAAAATCAACCGATGAGGTAGATGATGATATGAACAACTATTCACAAAAATTTATAAGCGATTGAAATATATATATATATATATATATATATATGATAGTGATAGAAACCCGCCCCAATTTCTTTTTGTTTTAAATGTCATAATTCTACCTTACCTAATCATCTCAACTCCAAGAGGGTTAAAAATATACAATCAGTTTGAAGTTGACTTTAGGCACTCAAAACTACAGATTATGATGAAAAATTTAGATTGTGAATCATGGCAATCCCATTAAAAAAATACAAGGTTTCTCTGATAGGTGAGTTGTCCAGAAAAAAGGGAGTTTGCCACACATAGATTCATTGCCTCTGGGTGGAACCCTAATCATGCATTTCCTCTTTTAAGCTCCTTGGGATCGAGTCTAGAACTGACCCTGTCTGCCATTACTTCCCCAAAGGTCATCTTGTTTGGTTTGTTTCCAGTTAGAAGAAGAAGAAAGAAGAAATGCTTTCAAGAATCAGGACAAGAATGACACTTTTTTTTGTGTAGGTTGATTGTTTTGGGGCGGCAGACTATTGGTGGGAGGCAGGCTTTTCTTTAATTGATTTATTATGTTAAGCCCAAGTGTTCAATTCATGATTTTTATATATGTGAACAGACAGATGTATAAGACTTCGTGTTTTCTTTGTTATACATAAAAGTTTAAAGAAAAAAAAAAAATTTGCTAAACTGCCATTGTACATATTCTTTTATATCTTTCTCACAATATAATAGATAATGGGTTTTACATTATTACTCTTTTTTATTTAAAGAAATTCATCCCTTAGAAAAAAAATAGAAAAAAAAAATCTCGCCACTATGAGATTTTCATGTCCTTTCACAATCTCTCTCCTCCTTGATTATGTTACGTGAGTCTTTTATTGAGAAAAGTCTTCCACTGCTTTTAGATTCTCACACCCTTTCACAATCTTTCTCCTCTTTGACCTTGTGGGCCTTCAATTCATGAAATCGTTCCTCAAGCTTCCATCAGCGTGTAGGCATGATTTTAGGTATTCCAATATTGTATCATATTGATATTGGTATTGGTATTGGTTTGTATCGGATTATTTTGACTTCAAAGATACAAATACCATACCGTATTTACAATTTTACTATCTGTTCGTACCACGCTTTGATTCAATATTGGCCAAGTATCAGTTTTAATACCACCAATACTGAACCAATAACTAAAACCAAGGGTATGGAAAACACTCTCCACTTTGAGAGCATGAGGAACTTTCTTCCAAATGAATAAGTAAAATTTTTTGTACATGGTGATCCATACATGGAATCTTTGAATTATTTACTGAACATTCTATGTGGTAAAAGTAATGTAACAATTCAAACCATTGGATATATAAAGTTTAGAATAATTATGTATCAAATTTGGTTTCGAATTCAACTATATACCCTCATATGCATTGACATATTCTTTATTTATTCATTTTTATTTTTTTAGTTATCCACATATTAGCATACATGCACCTTTTTGCAATCTTGACTTTTACAAAGCTTTATTTTACTATTTAGCCAATTCCATGAAACTCAGACGTGGCATGTGAGCAGCAGACCTTCAGGTTTACTTGTCCATCAAATTCCACCTTCATTCAATGACCGCGTTGCGAGTTATAAAAATTCACTTCAATGAAAACTTTTATCATTTGCGGTTTTATTTATTATTATATAAATTTGTTCAATTATGAAAGATTTTTTTTTTCCTTAGGAAAATAGAACATTGCGAGGATGCGTCCAGCCCATTCCCCTGAAATGACTGCCCTACCCCTACAAACTGAAAAATTCCCCCTACTTGATGCCCATATGAACCACCTCATTGGCCCCATCATTTGCATCTTGTGTGCTCTCTGAAAAAACCGGAATTCATAAAAGACATAGAAAACATCCCTGTGTATCAAAATCTTTTGGTTTCTAGCATATACAATATAAAATTTCATGTAATAGCAACCACTGAAAGAAAAATTTTAATCTCAGATTTTGAAAATTGAAGCATAAAAATGAGATCAATAAACAAATGAGGCAAAGATGACTATGAAAGCTCTTGATCATTGATTTCTCATTACTTAAATACGGCTGCGGACTCCTAAGCTTTTGTTTTAGTATAGGACATAAGTAACTAGTGAGCAATGCATCTGATTTATAATTGTGATATATTATGGATAAGGTTCATCACTGTAAGGCAATAATAAGTGAATCTTTCCAAGGAATGTGTCATTATAACAAGGAGGAGGTTTCCCTCAGGCCACGGTATATGAGTATCAGTTAACCGTGCCTCATCGACACCATAAAATAGTGGGGGAGATGTATGGGAGACGGGGTTTACTCAAAACCCTCTTTTCCTTCACCAAGTTAAACTTGGTCCTCATAATACCACGAGAAGCCCTTGTGTCACAGACAGGGGAGTGAGTCGCGTGCACCTCCCTGGGTGTGGGCACAAAGGCCTCTCATTGACAGAAAACACTGTCCCTAAAAAAAATCAGAATTGAAAAGGAACAAGTTTAGGATTTTTAATACCGATTCTGGCAGATTCAGATCAGAATCAGTGAGGGCAGATTCTGTCCTCCTTTTTCATCATCTGCAACTTCAAAATTGCAGAACCCTCTTCAAACTCTTCCTCTGTTCCATCCCCTCCCGTGCCGTCACAATCAATCCCTGTACATCGCCTCAAACTTTGATTCAATCTTGCATACCTCAGTCCAGTATCCATAAGTTTTCTATCTTTCAACACCTCAGTGGAGTGGGTTTCATCGGATGGGCTTCCATTAGCAGCATACTGAGCATGTTGTGTTCCCCATTCCCTTCGTGTAAAAATCCTCTGAGGGGAGGCAGTGATGGACAGTAAGGATCCAATGACTAGGGTCCATGTCGGGGCCCTCCCAGCCATTGAATCCTCACAGCCATTCACCGCAGAAGATTTGAAAGCCCTTCCCTTCCCTTCTCGGTTAAGGGATGGTTTCAATACCACTTCTGGTGACAACGGTTGGTGTTCTTATTTTGGCTGGATCCTTCTCTAGACCCTTTCCAAACAATATGAATGTGATGGACATGTCAAAAGAAGTAACCTCAAGGAAGTCTAATATACGGTTTTTCTAATTGGACAAATGAATCTACATTTCCTATGGAGTAAATGAATCCCTTATTTCTGTTTGCTCTTTGGAAAACTGACCATGAACTGAAACCAAACATACCCATACATGCTAGAGCATCTCAGTTTTGAGAAAATACAAATGGACAGTTTCAATGTAACAATACATCTGACAAATGCCATGGACCATACATGTTTCAGTGATAACACAGCTATATTCAAGCGACTCACATTTTAGAGAACAAGAAGATGACCAATACATGCAAAAAAAAGGACATGCATTTTCCAAAAGGAAGGCAAAGCAATGTGTATGCAGTGACAACAGAGGAGAAAGTGAAACACCGCTGCGAGGATATCCAACTTCTACTTTGATTCCCATATCCATGCCCTTTTTTTACCTGGTGAAAGATCCATCCTGGAACTCAACAGAGACTAGTAAAAAGCCCTCCTGAAAAGGAAGGCAAAGCAATGTGTCTGCAGTGACAACAGGGGGAAAGTAAAACACCGCTGCAGAGGATATCCTACTTATACTTAAGCTACAATTCTGACATGGCTTTTATTAAGTGCAGATTAGTAGTTCAAAAGGAAGAAGCAACATAAAGCGTTCACCGGAAAAATGAAGCAATATCAGGTAACATTCACAAAGAGACAATGAACAAACTTCAGAACAAATTTAGAAACTAAAAATGCTGTAAACAAACTTATATTTGTATGTAACCACAAGTCACCCGATAGGGATTTATCCAGTGTATGATAAATTTAGTCCATTCTAATCCCGCAGCATACACACAACTAGGTACCTCTGTAGCCAGTTGTTGCCACTGACTTACATGCCCATACAATCTTTTACTAAACAACACATTTCAGAATAGATATCAGAGAAAACTTATTATATGGATCACACTAAACACAGTAGAAAACTTATTATATGGATCACACTAAACACAGTCCCAGGCCTGCATAATCCTACAGCTTTGAACCTGCTTCCTTGTCTAGAAACCAAGTTGTCTCCCCTTCAGGTGACACCATTTGAACAGGCAGCATATCAGAACTTTCACTATCATTACTAAGCGCTCTATGCACTGGACCAGCTTCAGCAGCTCCAACCACCACAAGTGCTATATAGGCAGATGAATTGATAACTGGAAAAGTGAAAGTAATCCTCTCTGGTGGTGGTTTCGGCGAGTCCTTAATGAAGGTAACCCATCGCTTCTTCTCATGCACAAGAGGATGCCGAGGGAACAGAGAAGCTACATGACCATCTGGGCCCATTCCTAATAGCATGAGATTAAATTTAGGAAACCCAGTAGTTGCTGACAAATCCACTACCTTGTTCTTTACCGACTCTTTAAGACAGGCTTCATAATCATCAGCAGCTCCCTCAGCAGACAATGCATCGTTGATGGCATAAATTTGACTGGGAGGGATTGGGACCTGCCATGTAAACATTAAAAGTAATGGCTGTGTTGAGAAAGCAACACACTGAAACTTGAGAAAATTACTAAAGCAATAGCAAGATATTCCATTTATCATAAAAATCCAAAGTAAATGTTCCACAAGTTAGAATGACTGAATGGTATGAGCTGAAGGCACTGAAAGGACACTGCAAAGATGAGCGGATGACCAAAACTGACTTGGGTTGAAGTCGTGAGGAAAAAGGAAAATTGCTCAATGAAGAATCACAATAACAGGTTAAATAGTCTGGGCCTGGTTAGATACTTAGATTTTCTATGGTCAAAAGCAAAGTTCAGTATTCAAACTGCAGTGAAAGACACCAAATAAGCAAACTATAATTACACGAAGGTTATGCTCTCTGTTGTAATTCCAACTAAGGTCCAGAAATTCATTTATCCTTGCCATGTTTTTCAAAGATTATAAGCTCAGCTACAAACGTGGAAACCTTGTAGCTCGGCATGCATACCTTGGACAGAAAACCATCATAAGCGAGTTTGTAGTTACTGTCCTCATGATCCTTAGGAACAACTCTCTCATCCAACCAGAAGACATGCCACTTCGCCCAATCAACCGAATCAACATAAGGAGGTTCTACTAATTTGCTGGAATACCAATTTTCCAAAATATCAAAAGAAGAAACAGAACCAAAATAAAAATACAGAACCAAATTTGTACAGCAAGAGTATTAAATGCAAAACAAATACTTACTTCATATATTTGATGAGATAACCCCCGGACAAAACTACACTGAAAGCCCCTCTCTCTTGAACAAACTTCTCTGACATAGCTGCGGTGTATTTCGCAAGAGAGACTGAGAGATCCTCATCAGCATCGAAAATATGTACCTTTGCTTTCCCTTTGGTGAACTCCATTTCCACCTCGATGGACTGTAATTTCCAGTTGAGTCAGTTAGAATCTGATCTTAGTGCCCAAAATGCTGAGCAAGAGCGGGAGTGGAGAGAAAGTACATGTGTGTCAAAATTAATTATTCTCTAAAATCAAGGGCGGCTTCAGAATGTGTCTATATGTATGATGTATTTACATATAAATAGACTATGAGCTTCAATGATTAAAAAAAATAAAATACGGTCAAAAGGTAGTACCCTCGGGCCTCAATGTTTGATCAATACGATTTTTAAGTTTAGAATTGTCCAACTAGGTCAAAAACAAAAAAAATCCGAACATACTCTTAACCAATAGAGTGGTTTGATTTAGAGTGCATTCTCAAACATTTGAGTTCGATGAGAACGTGAATTCCAGGACTGAGAGTAGAACGCCTCCCCTATGAGAAGAATTTGGCCACCAAGGTTGGAGTTTGAGATCATGAAGGAGATAGTATTCAATCAGCAATGAGAGGTTTTAGTGGGAACCAACCATCGGATTGTGATAATGTTAAGAGAAAATTGATGTTAAAAATAAAAAATAAGAGGACCAGTAGAACTTTAGTTGTTTAATCATTTCAAGAAGAAAATTGCAACATGAAGAGACAGAATTTCATTAAATTTCCACTTTGATCATAATTCAGGTCATAGATGAATTTCTTACAATTTTCATATATTTCAGGTCTCTATGAATGGCTTTCACTTTGCTTTCACGTCAAGTAAATTGGTTAACTCCCTCAGGAGCTTGAGGTCAAACAAGATTAGGACTGTTGTCATCGTTGTGATGCTCTGATCCATTTAGTCGATACCTTAATATGCCTGAATGATTATAGTAAAAAACTGTTGGAGTTTTAAGAGAACTAAATCCAAAAATGAAGATTGGTTGAGTGATTGACAACAAAATGGAAACCTTTGGGTGATCAAATATGGTAACAATTGCATTTGGTGCTTGATACAATAACCGCAGATTTGAAAATAACATCTGCTGAGTTTGTTTTAATACGAATCCAACATGAAGTTGGTTTGTAACATGGTGGAGGCTTATGATAGCCTTCACAGTTGGGGCAAACTCACTATGAAGTTGGATAGACATAAAACTGTTTCTTTTATTAATGGAAGCTAAACCCATAACTGGAGAAACCTTCTTGTTGAGTAGATGAAAATACCAGAATAATGAGCTGCAAACTAACTTTATTGAGACCTGGTAATCATCATCCATCATTATTTTTCCCATCTAAGATGACATAGATAGCCTAAATGCTCAGAACATAACTGAAAAGTCTCTCTGCAACATCCCCACAGTACACTAAACAGAGGGTAACAAAAAAATTGAAGAGAAAAAATATCTATCCTGTTAAAAAT
>NC_056569.1:6260808-6309015 GCF_013358625.1 Macadamia integrifolia
AAAAAAAAAAAAAAAAAAAAAAAGAAAAGAAGAAGAGAATACTTTATTTAGAGTTTGGGTGTTTCCTGCAAAACGATTGAGAGAGGGAAAACTCATTTGTAACAATTGTTTTTTCAAATTTGTCAAAGCAAGGACAGAGAAAGCATCAATTCCGACTGTATGTGTTGCACATCATTTCTTTTGAAATAATGGGTAATTGAATGCGGAAATGAAAGTGATGAAGTTTCTCTTGCTTACCTTATTAGGGTAATCAATGGATTTTTGCGGAAAAAATTACTACAGGAGTGACATTTAAATTGAAAGAGTTACATCCTATTCAACGGATCACCTCCATTTTTGTGGTATCATATAGATACGTAACTTGATTCATAAAACTTAGCTACTAGAAAATTTCTCACACTCATAATCAGGAAATTTAGCAGAAAAAATGTAGAAGAAACTCACAAACAAGAAATCAAATTGAGCAAAGAATGTAAAAAAGGAATTTCTAAAGTGACGAACCTGAACTTTCTTGCACTCTCAGATTTTCCAGTTCGATCAGAATCCGATTAAGAAACGAAATTCCAACGGGATTTGAAAGAGTAACCAATCAGTTGTCCACAGAAATGAAGAATTTAGATAGGGGTTTTATGCTTATTCCATTAATAACTTGATCCTAAAATGATGCTAAAGATTTGTTAAATCTGTTCTTAATCAAGTTTATCAGATGATTTACATTTCTCACCTGAAAAAGATCACATGATTTACTTTACGTTTTTTTAAATGGGGTTGCCTTTTCTAATTTCACTTCGATTCTTGGGACCCACAATGGATGAGTTTGAGTTTTGAGTGGGAATGCTTTCTACTTCCCATGTGCGTACGGTATATCCGTATTCTATGAGGTAGCGTTCCTCCCCTCCCCTCCACTCGTGTTAATGATGCTTACACGACGCCTTCCATTGACCATGGGCTTTGGTATATATGTGGCACAAAAATCCTTTGTGAGGAGGTAGTGAGCGATAATGAACATTCAACAGTTGAAGTGCAAGCTGAGGCTCTCTCAACTGTTGGATATTCACTGTCTCTCACCATGAACCACATAAGATTTGAGTCTGAGTAGTGTTCTCTCATTTAAAGAAAAAAAAAAAAACTTGTGATCCACTTCACCTATTTTCCCCTCTTCTCGTTTAGAAGTAAGGATTTCACTATTTAGCATCATTTTCTCTGGCTCCTAGAATGAATTGACCTAATCGCCAACAAAATCTTTATGATTCAATCCTATTTTCAAGGAGACTGTAAAAATGATGCACTTGGCCATCCTCCGTATTAAATAAATGAAGGATTAGGTTCTCTAAGCCGCCTTGGCAGGGTATATTAGTACCTTTGTATTTATTGGTCTCTTTTTCACATAAAATGACATTGCTTTCCTCCCATGTATGATACATTTTATTCTGCAACTCATTGATGTGCTCTCCAATACTTTTTACTCATAAAATTATTGTCATAAATACAATATAAAAAGAATATTTTCCAAGTCACCAATATAGGGGTATCTCTCGTAGTTTGACGTGACATACGCAAATGGTATCATCTACAAGAAACCTGAGAGAGAACCTCAATATGAAATGTGGCTTACAATATATTGGTTAAATGGAAAATCTTTTCCCTAAAATATATAGCAATGCATAAATAGCGAAATTTATACATGAAAGAATAATGCAATATTCATATTTCTTAAGAAATAGTGTTAGGAAATTATGAATCAAAATAGAATACAGTTCTTTTGGATAGATAGAATAGAATAAAGTTTTTGGGTAAGTAGAATAGAATTACCCAAATCTTAAAGGTACTTTCATCACAAGCTTCAAGTGCAAAACTATCAATTTCAAGAAGTGCTCGTTTATGTTTCTTTTCCTTGGTTTCATTGTGTGTTTAAGGGGCATAGAAGTTGATTTGAGGAAGTCCAAAGCATTGTCAATTAGGGCCATACAAAAAATTCCCACCACAATTTAGAGTTTTCACCAACATATTTTTATTGATGATTCAGCGCTATCATGACACCGACACTAAGTGAATGAATGAATGTGAAGGCAAATTCGAATGGACCCCAGCCACTACAAAAGCCTTCACGCTTATCAATCAAGAGGAAGGTGATGGAGACCCCAATATTGGAACTACAATAATTTGATTGCATGTTTGAAATGGCTACAAATGCTTATCATGCTGGCATTGGTGGCATCCTTATGTAAAGAGACTACCCTATCTCTTTCGATAACGGATCAAAAAGTTGAACGATTCAAAGAACAAATATTACTTATGATCATGAGGTGCATGTTACAATGCTAATATTCGAGCATTGGAGACACTAGTTAATTGACAAGGGATTTATATTCTATTCCGATCATGAAGCAGTTAAACACTTGCACTCTCAAAGAACGATGAGTTATAAGCACACTAAGTGAGTATCAAACCTTCAAAAATTCATTATTACCTTAAATAGTAAGCCTAGAAAAGAAAATCAAATGGCTAATGCATTGAGCAAAAACTTGCTTATCTCAAACACATTTAAAGCCCAAGGCAGCATCAATCATGTCAAAGTTGAGTATCCTTTGGATTCTGATTTTGCCACTATTTATCTAACTTTACCGCAAAAGGGCAGAGGCAAAATATTCATTACATGATGGCTTCTTGTCCACTTTCCCAACTCTCTAATTATTAAATGCTACATGCCTTATAGCACTACTAACGATCTCAATTCGTTTCACAACTCAGGACTGGATCTGGATCTGGATCCTCTCCAACTTTATCTCAACCTCTCATCTGCACATGGCCCAATGTAGTGGATCTGGCTCGTCTCCAACGACTGATTCTGAACGATGTCGCGGAAGGTCGACAAGTGGCGACGAGCAAATCCGATGGCTCAACGACCTGCAACCCTCTTTCTCTTATTTCTCGTATCGCTGAACGTTCGCAGAACTTGCTGACGAGAAATCCGGGAACTTCGACACTCCTTCCCTTCTCTTATTTCTCCTCTCGGTGAACGATCGCAGTCCAGTCAATGAGCTAAGGAATAGATGACTACTACTAAAATCAAGTGACTCAATTCCCATCTTAGTGAGTTTTAGATATGAGTATGTAATGAAAAAAATAAACCAACAGAACCATGTCCACAGAGACAAATACAGTAATCATATTTTAAATAACCCAACAGAATCAACAGAGCCCCATCTTACAAAGGTTTCAATCAGGTCAGATTCAAAGCTTTTAGTGGACATGTTGAATGAAGTAATCCAAGGACCTTAGGATACTCAAGTTATTAAGAGAAGGATTTTGCAATTGACTAAATCTTTTGCATTAATAGAGTTCAAGCATGTTTGAGGGAATTAAATAGGCCAGCAGACTATATGGCTTCTCTTGGACCTCCAAGTGAAGAAATCCTTATTATACCTACTGGGTTTTCTAATGATCTAAAGATGTTTGTGGAAGAGGATGCAACCCACATTGAGTATTACAGAGTCTAAAAGTGTCTTTTCTATGATTATTGTAATTTTTTATTTCTTTACAGGGCATGTCCTGCTTGTGTTAGGAATTCCCTAACCTTTCCCTAGGTTTGTGCTGAGAAGGTAATGGGAATTGCCGTTTTTTGTACTCTTTCAATACAAATATACCACTTAAAAAAAAAAAAAAAAAAAAAAAAAAAAAAAAAAAAAAAAAAAAAAAAAAAAAAAGAAAAGAAGAAGAGAATACTTTATTTAGAGTTTGGGTGTTTCCTGCAAAACGATTGAGAGAGGGAAAACTCATTTGTAACAATTGTTTTTTCAAATTTGTCAAAGCAAGGACAGAGAAAGCATCAATTCCGACTGTATGTGTTGCACATCATTTCTTTTGAAATAATGGGTAATTGAATGCGGAAATGAAAGTGATGAAGTTTCTCTTGCTTACCTTATTAGGGTAATTAATGGATTTTTGCGGAAAAAATTACTACAGGAGTGACATTTAAATTGAAAGAGTTACATCCTATTCAACGGATCACCTCCATTTTTGTGGTATCATATAGATACGTAACTTGATTCATAAAACTAAGCTACTAGAAAATTTCTCACACTCATAATCAGGAAATTTAGCAGAAAAAATGTAGAAGAAACTCGCAAACAAGAAATCAAATTGAGCAAAGAATGTAAAAAAGGAATTTCTAAAGTGACGAACCTGAACTTTCTTGCACTCTCAGATTTTCCAGTTCGATCAGAATCCGATTAAGAAACGAAATTCCAACGGGATTTGAAAGAGTAACCAATCAGTTGTCCACAGAAATGAAGAATTTAGATAGGGGTTTTATGCTTATTCCATTAATAACTTGATCCTAAAATGATGCTAAAGATTTGTTAAATCTGTTCTTAATCAAGTTTATCAGATGATTTACATTTCTCACCTGAAAAAGATCACATGATTTACTTTACGTTTTTTTAAATGGGGTTGCCTTTTCTAATTTCACTTCGATTCTTGGGACCCACAATGGATGAGTTTGAGTTTTGAGTGGGAGTGCTTTCTACTTCCCATGTGCGTACGGTATATCCGTATTCTATGAGGTAGCGTTCCTCCCCTCCCCTACACTCGTGTTAATGATGCTTACACGACGCCTTCCATTGACTATGGGCTTTGGTGTATATGTGGAACAAAAATCCTTTGTGAGGAGGTAGTGAACGATAATGAACATTCAACAGTTGAAGTGCAAGCTGAGGCTCTCTCAACTGTTGGATATTCACCGTCTCTCACCATGAACCATAGAAGATTTGAGTCTGAGTAGTGTTCTCTCATTTAAAGAAAAAAAAAAAAACTTGTGATCCACTTCACCTATTTTCCCCTCTTCTCGTTTAGAAGTAAGGATTTCACTATTTAGCATCATTTTCTCTGGCTCCTAGAATGAATTGACCTAATCGCCAACAAAATCTTTATGATTCAATCCTATTTTCAAGGAGACTGTAAAAATGATGCACTTGGCCATCCTCCGTATTAAATAAATGAAGGATTAGGTTCTCTAAGCCGCCTTGGCAGGGTATATTAGTACCTTTGTATTTATTGGTCTCTTTTTCACATAAAATGACATTGCTTTCCTCCCATGTATGATACATTTTATTCTGCAACTCATTGATGTGCTCTCCAATACTTTTTACTCATAAAATTATTGTCAAAAATACAATATAAAAAGAATATTTTCCAAGTCACCAATACAGGGGTATCTCTCGTAGTTTGACGTGACATACGCAAATGGTATCATCTACAAGAAACCTGAGAGAGAACCTCAATATGAAATGTGGCTTACAATATATTGGTTAAATGGAAAATCTTTTCCCTAAAATATATAGCAATGCATAAATAGCGAAATTTATACATGAAAGAATAATGCAATATTCATATTTCTTAAGAAATAGTGTTAGGAAATTATGAATCAAAATAGAATACAGTTCTTTTGGATAGATAGAATAGAATAAAGTTTTTGGGTAAGTAGAATAGAATTACCCAAATCTTAAAGGTACTTTCATCACAAGCTTCAAGTGCAAAACTATCAATTTCAAGAAGTGCTCGTTTATGTTTCTTTTCCTTGGTTTCATTGTGTGTTTAAGGGGCATAGAAGTTGATTTGAGGAAGTCCAAAGCATTGTCAATTAGGGCCATACAAAAAATTCCCACCACAATTTAGAGTTTTCACCATCTTTTTATTGATGATTCAGCGCTATCATGACACCGACACTAAGTGAATGAATGAATGTAAAGGCAAATCCGAATGGACCCCAGCCACTACAAAAGCCTTCACGCTTATCAATCAAGAGGAAGGTGATGGAGACCCCAATATTGGAACTACAATAATTTGATTGCATGTTTGAAATGGCTACAAATGCTTATCATGCTGGCATCCTTATGGAAAGAGACTACCCTATCTCTTTCGATAACGGATCAAAAAGTTGAACGATTCAAAGAACAAATATTACTTATGATCATGAGGTGCATGTTACAATGCTAATATTCGAGCATTGGAGACACTAGTTAATTGACAAGGGATTTGTATTCTATTCCGATCATGAAGCAGCTAAGCACTTGCACTCTCAAAGAACGATGAATTATAAGCACACTAAGTGAGTATCAAACCTTCAAAAATTCATTATTACCTTAAATAGTAAGCCTAGAAAAGAAAATCAAATGGCTAATGCATTGAGCAAAAACTTGCTTATCTCAAACACATTTAAAGCCCAAGGCAGCATCAATCATGTCAAAGTTGAGTATCCTTTGGATTCTGATTTTGCCACTATTTATCTAACTTTACAGCAAAAGGGCAGAGGCAAAATATTCATTACATGATGGCTTCTTGTCCACTTTCCCAACTCTCTAATTAGGAACACATGATTTAGATTAAAAGTTAAAAGAAAATGTAAATATGGATGGTTTAGATTTGCCCTTAAAAGTAAGACCCACTATGAGTACAAGAGGAGGTTTCATAAGGATTGAACTCCTCTACAGCGCTATAGGGCATGCAACACATATCTAGTGATCAAGAATGCTCAAATACACAGCTCAAAGCACTCAAGTGCAGCCCAAGACATTCTGATCGTTAGATGCTACATGCCTTATAGCACTACAAACGATCTCAATTCGTTTCACAACTCAGGACTGGATCTGGATCTGGATCTGGATCTGGATCTGGATCCTCTCCAACTTTATCTCAACCTCTCATCTGCACATGGCCCAATGTAGTGGATCTGGCTCGTCTCCAACGACTGACACTCAACGACATCGCGGATGGTCGACAAGTGGCGACGAGCAATCTCTTATTTCTCTTATCGCTGAACGTCCGCAGAACTTGCTGACGAGAAATCCCCGAGCTTCGACACTCCTTCCCTTCTCTTATTTCTCCTCTCGGTGAACGATCGCAGTCCAGTCAATGAGCTAAGGAATAGATGACTACTACTAAAATCAAGTGACTCAATTCCCATCTTAGTGAGTTTTAGATATGAGTATGTAATGAAAAAAATAAACCAACAGAACCATGTCCACAGAGACAAATACAGTAATCATATTTTAAATAACCCAACAGAATCAACAGAGCCCCATCTTACAAAGGTTTCAATCAGGTCAGATTCAAAGCTTTTAGTGGACACGTTGAATGGAGTAATCCAAGGACCTTAGGATACTCAAGTTATTAAGAGAGGATTTTGCAATTGACTAAATCTTTTGCATTAATAGAGTTCAAGCATGTTTGGAGGGAATTAAATAGGCCAGCAGACTATATGGCTTCTCTTGGACCTCCAAGTGAAGAAATCCTTATTATACCTACTGAGTTTCCTAATGATCTGATGATGTTTGTGGAAGAGGATGCAACCCACTTTGAGTATTACAGAGTCTAAAGTGTCTTTTCTATGATTATTGTAATTTTCTATTTCTTTACAGGGCATGTCCTGCTTGTGGTAGGAATTCCCTAACCTTTCTCTAGGTTTATGGTAAGAAGGTAATGGGAATTGCCGTTTTTTGTACTCTTACTTTTTTCCTCTTTCAATACAAATATACCACTCATCAAAAAAAAAAAAAAAAAAACACAGAGCCTCATCCACAGAGACAGATAAACAAAAGAAGAGAGAAAGAATTGAACCTTTACTGTTCGTTCGTGCCTTTCAAATCCTGAAGCGAGATTGATTGCAAATCTCTGAAAGTCCTCTTGCCGGTGTCGGTGCTCGCCTCTGAAACCTCTGAATGAAAGTCCCTACTAGATCGATTTCAAAACGTCAGCGAGGTTTGCGATCTTTCACCGAGAGGAGTAATAAGAGAAACCCCTCTGCAGGTTAGGGCTATTAGTGTGTATGGGTAGAGAAGAGAGGGAAAAATAGAGTAGAGGGAGACGAGACTGAGTCGGATTTTTCGTCGGCGAGGTCTGCGATCGTTCACCAAGAGGAGAAATAAGAGAAGGGAAGGTGTGTCGAAGTGACCGGATTTTTCGTCGGCGAGGTCTGCTATCATTCACCGAGAGGAGAAATAAGAGAAGAGAAGGAATGTCGAAGTTCTCGGATTTCTCGTCGGTGAGTTCTGCGGAAAGAGGGTTGCTGGTCGTTGAGTCGTCGGATTTGTTCGTTGCCACATGTCGACCATCCGCGATATCGTTGGATGCTCGTTGGCCTGCCCCAAGGTAGTAGGCACGTAGCTACAAACATGCACGTGAGGTGTTGGATGAAATTGGAAAAGATCTAGATCCCGACCTCTAGACATCGACGTAAAAGAATTTTGGTTCCGAAGTGGTTGACCCCATGGTTTAAAATATTGGTGAATCGGCCGATTCATATAAATGACCGATTCCAATCCGATCTGAATCAGCACGGATTCCTGTTTTTAAAACTCTTGGTTTGCCGTTCTAAGTTTCCTTCTTTGGGTTCTTCCTCTGCAACTCTGTGAGTCGTGTCTTATAAACAGTTGCAGTTAAGGTTAAAACCTCCGAGCTAGGGTTTTAATCAAAATTTTTTGTTTTGTTCTTTTCATTAATTTTTTCTTCCCAAATTGCAACTCCGCCATTAGTGAATCCAATATTGAAGAATGAAACTTCGACACGCGATGGTTTGTTCTTCGAATCAGAATCGGAGCATGGAAGCTCATTCGCTCCTCAAAAGAGAGGGCTTAGATGTCTCTTCTTATGGTACTGGAGGTCATGTTAAGCTTCCTGGGCCGTCTTTAAGGGAACCCAACGTTTACGACTTTGGTACCCCGTACAAGCAGATGTTCGATGATCTTAGACGGAAAGATCCTGAACTGTATCCCTTTTTTTTTTTTTTTTCTGAATGAATATCTCATTTTGTTTTTGTTTTCTTGCGGTGGGGATCGAATTCAGAAATTTTTCACATTTTTAGCTTCAATGGAATACTGATTTGATTTCTGTGAGTATTGGATTTTGTAGTTTGTTTTTGTGTGAATCTTTTGAGGGTTTAATGTCTTTCCTTAGATTATATATGCCTTGGTTGCCATACCTGCCAAAAAGCTATGGATTGATTCACGTTGGTTGATTCCTCATTCACTGGGAATCACTTGACGTATTGGACAGTATCAACTGTTGAATCTACATGCACTATTTTACCAGCTAGTCTTTATCAATAATTGGATCAATAGGCTTAAATAGATTAGATTCTGATGCTGCCCATTGTACCAAGTTGATTATTGTTGCAAATTAAACTTGAAACTGTGTTAACTGAACTGCTGAACTTTCTAATTGACATTTCAAATTGAACGGGTTGATGATGAACAATTTTTTATGCTTTATCCATCAGGCAACTAGCAAATCATATCCTATGGATTGAGAGTGGATGGGATCCAAGTGTGAACTTTACAATGGTAGTCATCCTTCTTCTCTGACCCTTGAAAGGGTGTGTGTGTTGGGGGGGGGGATTGTGATTCTGCTCTCATTTTTGTTTTCACGACCCATGTTTTGATTCACTGAATTTTCTATTCTTCTCCAGTGTTGGTTCCGTAGGAGCAAGTTATGAAGGTTGTGAAAAGAACTGTCTAATTTTGTTCTTCCTCAACATCCTTAGCTGCAACGAATAGAATAATGCAAATCTTCTAAGTTTTAAAGAGGAAAATTAGGTTGAATATTTGGATGTGACATCTACAAAGACCATTATAGAGAATGGGTTGAAATAAACTGCACATCTTCTTTTCCTGAAAAGCTACTGGTGTAGAATAGAAATAAAAAGCTACTGGAGTAGAAATAGAAATAAAGGGAATACTCTTTTTGAAATGATATTTGGGTGAAGAAGGTTAATTATTTAGTTTTCCTGGGCCCCTTCTTTTTTGTGTATCTACAAGATGAAGTAATTTTCATTATTAGATTTGTGGTGAGATATATCCTTAACATAGTACAGATACAAGAGGAATGGTATCTTACCAATGCTTAAAAGGAATTCTTCTGTGAAACTTGCTCCTCAACGCTGGCAAGATAATGCTGCTGATGGTTCCTTTGATGTGGTATTTACGTTTGAAGAAAAGGTTTTTGATATGGTTGTTGAAGGTTAATATGTTTTTTATTGCATTTATTGTATATTTCTTTTAGTTTGAATTGTTTTTAAATGGTAGATTAACGTGTTTATTGTTCCATGCAATAATTGAATCGAGTGAACAGGGTTTTGAGTTGCTTTTATGGTTCAAGCTGGACAATGATTCCTACTTGAACCACGAAGCTAGCTCATGATAGTTGTTTCTAGACCTCTTTCTTTTACTCTTGGCTGACACTGCATCAGGGCTTTGAGTAGTTTTTATGGTTCAAACTAGGCTGGTATTAAGGGTTGGATTGTTAGTTTAATGGCCATGGGTCTTTGGCTCTTCTTGTTGGCTGTGGTCATTACCTAAAATTTTAATGCCAAAAACTACTCTTTTATGTGGTCTGAGGGACCAGCAGTATGAAAGTACTGGCCCAGGGTTTTTTTAAATGGATGCTGGACTAGTTATTTTTAACATGAGCATCTGATGAAAATTGAAGTGGTTTAACATTGAGGAGAGCTATCTGTGGTCTGAAATGTTATCATAGGGGAAGCTTTGAGATATTATAAAGGGTTTTGATAACTGGAGGCATTATCTATTGAGAGAATTTAGTTTACTGTTTTCCCCCTCTTTTAGGTACATCGTATGGTTTTATCAACGCATTGACTTGGAAACATCTAGGAGTGAATTTCTTATTGTTAGCCAGGTGTGTGCATGGTTGAGTTATAACGTGGCAAGCAACCTCAAGAAAGATGGTCATATATTTAGAAAGCTTTTCCTCATAACTGGTTCTGTTTGAAAACTTGTGCCTGGGTAACAGAAAATCTAAAATGACTAATTAAAAGTTTGTGTTTGAGTAACAAGAATCTAAAATGGCCAACTGTTAATCTGTTTAACATTTGTTTCTGAATGATAGAAAATCTATAATGACTATAATAGTTGAAATGCAGAAGGATAACTGGATGACACCACCGGAGACAAGTTTGACAGAGAATAACCACCATCCCTTCAGTGTTAATATCATGGACGTCATTGTTGGATGGTAGAATCATGTGGTGATTCTATGCACTGTATGGTAGGGTGGACAACTCCATTGTATATGATATACAAGATGTAAGACAATCTACGCATACACATAATGTCCCTTTACACGTTTGCTCTTCCCTATTCCCTTTTCCTCCCGTTGGTTCAGTGTCAATGCTAAACAGAATGCAAAAGAAACCTTTGCATGATCTCCAATCTCCTCACCATCCCTCCTACATGATCCATGGTATCTTATTCCCTCTAACTCCATACAGAAATTCTAGGAGATCAGCATTCGGATTTGTTACTTGGGGCTGCTGAGGACGAATTGTTTGGGCTCCTGAGGGTGAGGATTCCGTTGTTTCAGGATAAACTAGATATGTTAGTTCTGCCTCGGCTTCAGGGAATACTTTTCTCTCTCTTATTCTTATTGGATGTTGTTTTCCTCCAACCCACTTCTACAAATGCTCACACCAATAGACTCTTCTGTTTTCCTTCTGGGAAGAGGGTGGGGGAACCGAGATTCAATGGAGATGCCATGACAGGGAATCTGGAATGGTGGGTAAATTGTGGATGGAGGTGAGCACAGTGAGGGAAAAGGGCAGAGTGAGAGTATGGGTTTGGACAAGGATGGATGATCTTTGGTGGTGGGTTTTCAGATCCAAAAATCTGAGAAGGAAGGTGGAGATCGATGGGAAAGAAACTAGAGAAACCTGCCAGCAATGGTGCCACAGGAATGCGAGAAAAGGGAGAGAAAATAGAAAGAAAAGAAGCTGAGGGGAGAGGAAAAACGAGATTGAAGAGAGAGAGACATGGCGGAGAGTAAGGGGAGAGAGAAATTATTTCTTCCAAATAAACTAATTCAATCAAAACAACAACTCAGCATTATCCCAACTAGATGGGGTCGTCTACATGGATCCTTACCCTCCAATTAGCTCTATTCAACGTCATACTAATACAAGGCCTAAGCTATGCATGTCTTTCCTCATCACTTCTCCTGAAGTCATTTTAGGTCTACCCCTAGGTTTTTAAGTTTATTCAATCTGAATCAAATCACTCCTCCGTACTAGAGTATTTGAAGGCCTCTGTTGAATATGGTCATACCACCTCAAACGACTTTCTCATAGCTTATCATATATTGGACTACTCCCAAATTAGCTTTAATAGGATCATTCCTTACTTTATCCTTCATAGTTTTACCACTTATCTATCTCAATATCCCCATCTTCTCTGTAATGAATTTATTTACATAATGCCTATTGCCCGACATTTTGCACCATACATCATAGTTGGTTGTATAATTGTCTTATAAAATTTTCCTTTAAGCTTTAAAGGAATACGTCGATCACACAATACTCCGGACACATCTCTCTACTTCATCAATCCTATTTTAATTCTTATGAAACTTCATCCTATATATCACCTTCTTTAGTTATGACTAATCCCAAATACCTAAATTAATCACTTTGAAGAACCTCCCTCTCATCAATTTTCACCACCTCATTATTCGTCCTCATGGAACTTTAGTTACACACTGTGTACTCCATCTTCATTCTACAGTTCTACTTATCTTAAAACCTTTTGAGTCCAAAGTTGATCTCTATAACTCCAACTTGGATTTAATTCATGCTCTTGTCTCATCCACCAAAATAGCATCATCAACAAAAAGCATACATTAAGGAACCTCATCTTGAATGTCTCTGGTTAATTCATCCATGATAAGCACAAAGAAATAGGGGCTTAAAACTGATTCTTGATGTAATCCAATTATAATTGGAAATTCACTACCTTGACCCCTCCAACAGTTCTTACACTGATCACCACACCATCATACATATCTAATTATGTCCACATATTTTCTTGAAACACTTCTTTTCTCTAGTACTTGCTAGATTAACTCTTTAAGGACTCTTTCATAAGCATTTTCTAGATCAATAAAGGCCATATGTAGATCTTTATTGTTATCTCTAAATCTTTCCATGAGTCTCCTAGGTAAGTATGTAGCTTTTATCGTAGACCTTCCTGGTTTTGTTTCTCCGTAAATGGTAGTTTCATTTCTCAAGTGGGTTCCAATAACCTCTCGAATAATTTTATAGTATGACTCATTAGTCTTATATCTCTATAGTTGTTATAACTCTGAATATCATCTTTATTTTTGTAAATCAGAACCACAGTGCTTCTCCATTCATCTGGCATTTTCCTTATTCAATTCATTTCTCAAATTGTAGGTGAGGTCTAGCCTCTGACATGTATTTACAAAATAGAAAAAGACATAAATTAGAAGCTTAACTAACCTAAGCTTCCAACTTGACTTGAGGGGGGACTCTTATAGTGAATAAATAACTGAGATAGAGACTTCAAAACTGATCTGGAATTTATGAGTTATTCCCATCTGTCCAAACAACATAAGCAGGTTAAAATAAAGTAATTTGGCTACTTAGGGTGAACCAGATCTTGAACCATGGGTACAGTGGTGGTAAAATCGACCCATAACCTGAACCGCAAGGGCTGTTGCGATACTTTCCTTTATCATGTGCCCATCCAGAAAAACCAGACCCTAGCTCAAAATGCACAGGTTTTTGGGCAATCTTTTTATTTTTTTAATTGCTTTTGTTAATGGTAGCCCTCCTATATAAAAGTCATGGATATGATTTCCTAGCAAAATGTGTAGACATGGTACTGGATTTAAAACGTAGTGTGCATCCTGGATTGGGACTGGTACTGCTTAAGGTTGGGATTGTTGTTGAAGGATTTAATTGGGTTAGGCTGTTTATATTTGCATCTAATTGGAAATCTATCATTTTGGAAAATGACTAGTCATCTAGCTTTATTTATTTATTAGGGATAAGTTTCCTTACTAACAGATGTAAAATGTTACCTTCTCATGAACAGATCTATGCACATGAAGTGCTGGCTAAGTATCTATGCACATGAAGTGCTGGCTAAGTTAATTGCACTGGGATCCAATCTAAAGAACTTCAAGACAGATATTGTAACTGAAAAATTAGGTGCAGCATTTTGAGTTTACATATGGGTATCATTCATCTATTTTAATACCAAAGCAGCAGAACCTAGCAAGTGACTGAGACTTCTTGATGATGCTCACATTAAGGTCTTTCATGGGACTTTATATCAGATCATAGCCACGAATTGACCCAAACTCTATTAGATTTTGTGCATTTTATTCTTCTTACTATTCCTATGGCAATTCAAGTACATCAAATTTGTCCAACATGGCAATTTTTATTCTAAATTTTTGTCAATTGAAAAGCTTCCGAAGTCTTGGCAACTCACATGTTTACAAAAAATGAGTAGGCTGACAAGACTTGAATCCGATCCTCCTCCTCGATTGGCATTTTAAACTAACTGTGATCCCTAAATTTATCAGGCAAACTGCCAGTAACAATCCAATTAATGGCCCATTTTTGTTAGCAGTATTCATTTTTTTTTTTGGATGAACTGCATGGGGTGGGTGGGTAGAGTGGGTGACAGTATTCTGTCTTTACTATAAAATGGGAAGGACCGTACAGGTCAACTGCATATTGCAGGTTTATTTCATGAATCATGTAGACTATGTTTCATGCAACATAAGCATTCGCTTCTTTCTGTTGGTTCATTTATCTATTGTAGAGAAGAATATGTGTAGAACCATAATGGCTATCGTGTAGAAGTGCCCAACCAGCGTATTGAACTTCTGCAGATCTTCACAATCGGGAGCATGCTCTTATGAAAAGTGTACTAGCGATCAACTTGGATGTAAAAGATAACCATGAGGAGGCAGCCATTGGAGCTAGGCTTGCTCTGGAGCTTTGTCAACAGGTGAGAGGATGGGTCAGCATTGTAGTTCTCATTTTATCTTCCGTGTTCTGATTTCTGATACAAAAAGTGTTCAAATGTTCCTTCTGATGCACAGCTTGAAGCTGTTGAGTTTTGGGAGGATTCTATCGATGACATTGTTGCTGCATTTGAGAAACAACATCGGCGGAAGCTTTTATATAGCATTTCTTTCTATTAAATTTTTCTTGGGTATGTACACAAGGGTTGGATTTCCTTTCAGATATTATGCTCCATTCTATTTTTCTTTTTCTAGTGCTAATATGTGGCTGCTTGGTCTTTTGAATTTGCAGGGATCTATTATGGTAATATGAGGACCTTCTTTTTCCTTCTGCCATTTGGTGTCAAGTCATCACAAATGGGAAATTTCTTGTTCTAAATGACCACCTTCTAATGTACTGAAGTGAACATCTAATTCCTCAATTATAAGGTCAAGGAAAATGATCCAAACCATGTTGCTTGAAATCCAGAATCAGCAACTGGAACAAGTATGAACTCAACCTATGCATCTCCAGGATGAAAACCTAATCTACAGGATGTATTTCTTTCTTACTTGGTTTATGGGTTAACCTGAGCCCTTTCATTGTTATTACCTTTTTGTATACTCATTTGAAATATTTTTTTCACTCCCTCTTTCCTTTATCATTGTTATTCACGTCATAAATAATTAATCAAAACAAAACAAGGGAACCCATTAGGAGTCCCTTCATGCATGAATGGACAGATATTTGAATACTCGCTTGGGGTTAACTGAGTGAAGAAACGGTCCAGATCCTCTGTTATTCTTGGATCTGTTATTCTTGTGTTATTCTAGGTGTAGAAGACGACACGTGGTGAAGGACAGGCGGACAGCGCAGATTGAGTGAGAGAAGGATGTACCATAAAAATCGGTTTTAATGAGAAACCGGTTCTAGGTTCAATATCAACCTGGTTTGGTTCCCTCGTCTAAAAGGATTCAAACAATTGTTCTCTCTCCCTCTTAAACCTCTTCTTTGTTCTTTCTTCTCTCCCAGTCTCGATGTTACTCTTCAACCCACGACTTTTCTCACTTAATTTGCGTTGAGTTTCTCTGTTACGCTGGATCCAAGAAAATCAAGGGCCGAGGAATAAAACTCCCCAAAACGAAGGCTGATTTCGTCTTCCCCGAGCTTCGGTCATGGGCGTTTGCTATTGTAACAGAGAAACTCAATGCAAATTAAGTGAGAAGTCGCAAATTGAAGAGTAACAGTGAGACTGGGAGAGAAGAAAGAACGAAGAGGAGGTTTAAGAGGGAGAGAGAACACTTTGCTTGTTTGAATCCTTTTAGATGAGAGAACCAAACCAGGTTGGTATTGAACTTAGAATCGGTTTCTTAATTAAAACCGGTTTTAATGGTAAATCCTTCTTACTTAATCTACGCCGTCCACCTGTCCTTCTCAACGTGTCGTCTTCTGCACCTACAATAACACAAGAATAACATAAGATCTGGATCTGAGGAGCATCCGGGGAAGGGAGGAGGTTCGTGGATTTTAAACTCATAATTGGGGGATCCCATCACTGATGGTTTGCTAGTCAGTCAGATACACAAAAATCATCGAGAACACTGATATTGATGTTTGACTGATCCTATATCAGTGTAACAATATAGACAAAGGATAAAATAATGCAAAATTCATTTTTAAGAAAAAGGGAAAAGTCCAAGAGCTGTCCCTGCACCACAGACACGGGCAGGCAATAACCACCATATCCCATTTGGAGGTGCGTTCTCTGTGTTTGGGTGCAGGTTGTTCTCGGACAGAAAACACTTGTCCTTAAGAAAAATAAGGATGAAATCATCCGAGCCAATCTGTGGACTAATACTGATTACTTAGAACCATATCAGTTCCTACTGATTTCGATTTAGATAGGACTGAAATCAATAGGGATCTCTATCATAAAAAAAATTGTTAGGGATCAATTCCAAAACGCTTATAGAATTGGCTCCTTAGACCTGCAACCTGGTGATTTGGTCCCAAAAACCCTAGAATCGAATCGACTGTTTCAAAAAGGCCCAAATCAGGATCAATCATGGCCAATTCCAATTGAATCGAATCAATCGATCCAATTCCGATTTGGGTCGAACTTCTCTCGAAATCTCCAATTGAGCTTGTTAATAAGAAGGGGATTTATGAATCATCATAGTGTGCCACTTCCTGAACTTGCATCCCCAAAGTTGAATTATGCTCATTTTGAAATCTCCAGATCGCGTTAAGTTGATTGCTTGTAGTTCTACAACTTCCCTCATTGCTTCATTGATATCATCTTCAAAACAATCCACCCAAACCCATGCGTTGGTGAGCCAACCTGATCAACAACAGTTACTGTCTCTGTTAACCCATTACTCAACAAGAACCCATTCACTCCAAATCCATTCCAAACTGATCACAACTGGGTTCTGCAGATGTAGAGTGGACAATACTGGTATACTAATCTGGAACACTTTACTTAGGGAGTACTCACTCGGCATTTTCCCTGAAGAAGCTTTGAAGCTTTATAAACAAGTTCAAGAGGTTTCAGCTTCTTCTTCATATACACCTGATAGCTTCACGTACTCTTTCCTCCTCAAGGCTTGTGCTAATTTGGATCAACCCATCAAGGGAAATCAGGTATATGCTCTTGTTATCAAAGTGGGATATGGGTTTCACGTTTATGTGCAGACAGCTTTGGTAAACTTGTACACAGTTTGTGGGTGTTTAGTTGAAGCTAAGAAAGTGTTCGATGAAATGCATGAAAGAAATTTAGTAACTTGGAATGTCATGATCACTGGTTTCATAAAATGGGGTGAGATTGATATGGCTCAGTCACTGTTTGATAGAATGCTTGTTCGGAATGTTGTCTCCTGGACATGTATGATTGATGGGTATACCCGGATGAATCAACCTGTGGAAGCCCTTCGTCTTTTTATTTGGATGATGATAGATGATGGCATAAAACCGACTGAAATAACAATCCTGGCCATCCTTCCTTCAGTTGCAAATCTTGGGGCACTTGATATTTGCCAGTCACTTCACTCTTATAGTGAGAAAGTTGGGTTTAATGCTTTTGACATCCGTGTTACAAATTCATTTATAGATGTATATGCTAAATGTGGGTGCATTGATAGTGCATTTAAAGTGTTTGAAAAGATCTCAACTGAGAATAGGAACTTGGTGTCGTGGACATCAATAATTTCTGCATTCGCCATGCATGGGATGGCAACAGAAGCTGTAAAGTGGTTTGAGAAGATGGAGCAGATGGGCTTGAGTCCTAATGAGGTGACTTTCTTGAGTCTTTTGAATGCTTGCAGCCATGGAGGATTAGTTGACGAGGGACTTGAGTTTTACTCAAAAATGGTTAATAGGTACCAAATCTTGCCAAATATTAAGCACTATGGTTGCCTAGTAGACATGTTAGGAAGGGCGGGGAGGTTAGAGGATGCAGAGAAAATGGTGATGCAGATACCTGCAGAGATTGTTAATGTGATCATTTGGAGGACTCTTTTGGGTGCTTGCAACTTCCATGGGAATGTGGAGATGGGTGAGAGAGTAATGAGAAAGGTATTGGAGATGGAGAAAGGGTACAGTGGAGATTATGTTCTATTGTCTAATATATTTGCGGGTGTTGGAAGGTTTGAGGATGCTGAGAGTGTAAGGAGATGTATGGATGAGAGGGATGTCCTCAAAATTCCTGGTCTTAGTTTACATGCACTCCAAAGCAGGAACAAGCAGACCATGTGCATGCACTAGTAGACACAGTAGCAGAACAAACTCCTATTTGTTACTTTTGCTTCAGTCTCAAAGGGTCACTGAAGACTCAGAAAAAAACCTTGGATTAGGTTGTGAGATTTTTGGGATGATATTCAAGTTCTTTCCTTTCTCTTCTAATTCAATAGTTCGATTCTATTTGGCCTTGCTCATGTCTCTATATGTTGAAATCGAGAGAGTGAGAGAAGTAATTAATATAAAAGTTCCCTTAAACCTGTATATTGTTGTAAATCACAGTTTTCAAGCATTCTCTCTTGATTGTACATAGGATATATATGTATTTTGTCGTAGTTGTCAGACTACAATATCCATTGTTAAAATGTTGGTGTAAAGTTTCTATCCTAAAAGTTTGAATTGGTAGGTGAGGTGTTGTAGGCTATTAGTAGTTGATGTGGGACTAAACTCTCAATGTTCCTCAGCGTGTGGCTGTATGTACTGCATACACATGAAAAAGGTGAAAACTTACTCTGATACCATGTTGAATTTCTAGTCGTGTGGTTGTATAATTTTGATGGGGTGAAGGGTTGATGTAGATAAGTCATTTGGGCTTATTTTTTTGCAAATAAGCCTTGGGTTGTGTTGGGCCTTTGATCCCATGAGTTTTTTTTTTAAATGGGCCACTTTAATGGGCCCAAAATATGGGTAGAATGTAGAAAAACGAGATTTAATTCATTAGTTTAGTTAGTTGTTATTTAATTCAATAAAAGCTCATTAGGCCATTGGTCCGTTGTAAAGTCCTATATGGACTATTAGTTAGTTAGTCTTACTCCATGTTGGAGTCATAAAGTTAAGTCCTAGTCCTATTTTGAATTCCTAGTTGTAGTAGGAGTATCTAGTCCTATTGGGAAACTAGCTCATAGTAGTAGTTTGATTGCTATTCTGCTCTCTATAAATAGAGAAGCCGATGTACTTATAATTTCAGATTTTAATGAATCAATTATTGAGTGATTACTCTTTAGCTAAAAAAACTATTATTGAGAGGTTAGATGCCTAAACCTTTGAGGGGTGTGATACTCAAAACTTGAGGGGTGAGTTACCCATTCCTTTATTCTCTTTCACCCTTCTCAACCCTCCATCGATTCTTCTTTTTCTATTTTTATTTTCTGTTTATTGTTATTAAAAGTTCAGACCTGTTAAAGCATACAATATCAGAATCAGCTAGCCAAAGAATTCTTGTTTTTGAAGCCAATTGACCCTCATTGCTGCTCAAGTTTGAGATTTGATCTGCAGATCCTTTGGAGGACTAGTTCTATACTCTAAGAAGATCAATCGATCATCTCTTGAAGGTTATCTGAAGAAGACAAGTTGTTGTTCCTACAGAATTCTTCACATTCTCTCTCCTAGGTCTGAAAATCAAGAAAGTGCATAACTCCATAACTAGCCGTCAGAAACCCTTCATATTTGTGGGGTTTTGTACCCTCCCTAGGGACTTTCTATACCCAAAAGTGCAGCTCAATCGGACTCCCACAAACCTGATCGCACATTTCTCTCTTCAGCTCTATAGAAGGTCTTTCTCTCTCTTATTGACTTGGGTTTTGGATTGGTTTTACTCCTATATGGATACTGTATCTTTGGGGGTTTATTTGATGGTATTATTTCTTTGTTTTTTGCTCCTATTTGTATTGTTTGGGGTTATAAACTGCGAAATTAATTACTTGTAATCTACTCCTGCATTAAGGGGGGTAATATAAGTCTTGGGCGAAGTCTATGAATATATATATATATATATATATATTTCGAAGAAAAAAGAGGAAAAAACAAAAGAGGATTCTATGGGGGGTAGAGGTGAATACCCACCCGATTCCTAATTAAGGTTTTTTTATATATAGCTTCTTCTGCTAAGTTCTTAAGTACATACATAAGATAGTCATTAGCCTTTGTAACAAAAAAAGTAGTGTTAGTCAAAAAATGATGCAGCTCAAAATGACGAGCCAAAGTAAACCACGGCCAATTCAAAAAATTGTTAGGTTGTAAGAGTGTCTAAATCTTTCACATTACTCCAAAATTCCCGGACGTCCCATCCTTCCTTTTGAACTTCTTCTAATCCAAATAAGGCCGCTGCCGCGGCCGCTTCAGAAGCCTCTCTTGTCATCAAGTAGTTAGCACAAAGGAATAAGCAATCTTGGTTATGAAAAATAGCAACAGCCCATCCAGACATAGTTCTATCAGTATCCAAAATAGAAGTGGAGACAGTCTATGACTCTATGTTATTTAGAAAGATCTAGTCCGATATTTGAGTAATATATGCGGACCCTATTTTGGGAAAAAATTGCACCAGTATTACCTACTATTAAAAGACTTCATCTAATTCACCCTAATGTCTCTTTCCATCACTTGTTGTGAAAAAAAAAAAACTCTCTGTTACTCTTTTCCCATTTCCTCTCTGTTCTCCGATCACTCTCACTCGCCGGCTCCATTTCCCCCTTCACCCAACCCACCCCACTCCTCTGGAATTTCTTTGGATCCAAAATAGTAATCGCTAAGAGGGTAAATTTTCAGAACATAGCTACCACAGATGTTATGATCATGATCATATTATTATTTACAGAAGAAATAGTTCCATTTTCCATCTTCAAAAACACAAGAAGAGCCTTCACAGAAATGTGAAAAGAAAAAAAAAAAAATCCCTGTTTCATGAATAGGAGCTCGAAATATTTCGAACATTGAAAGAGAATTGAAGAATGAATTTTCCTTCCAGAATCCTAACTTCTGCAAGTTTCACCAGACGTTGCTCGGATTAAGCTTGTGATCAGAAGAAAAGTGAAAATATGAGAGAGAGAGAGAGAGGCCTCTTCCTGTGAAGTACAAAATACCCACCCGCACCCCCTCATTGACCCCTGTGCTGGTGCAAGGGCCACAAGACTAGGTGGCACTCTTTTTCCCATATAAAATAAAAGGTAAAAGAGGAAAAAAAAATTGGTACCAACATGTTGTAACCACCTTTGATACAAACATATTGTCCCTTTTATTTCCTTTCAGTGGATTTGAGATATCTTTGTTTCCAATAAAAAAGAAAAAATTTCTCAAAAAAAAAAGGGAAAAAGTGAGAGGGGTGTTCTACATTGTTGCACAGACTAAAGTAATTTCATGAGATCCTCTTGATAAAGCTCCTTATAGTACAAACTGAGATAAAATCCTTGATTAGTAATGATCCTGGAAACAAATGTAATTGATCAAGGCTGATCTCTGTTCTGATTGATTAGAAAAACTGACATGCGCCTCAAAAAGGTAATTGATCTTCAAGGTTTCATTGATAGAATAAGAATAATACAGAAAAACTTAAGTCGACTCCTAAATGACTCAAGAAGACATCCACAAATGATTTGATCATATCTCACCAAAGTCATAGAAGTATCCAGACCTAGAACTGAGGAAATTGGAAGTAGAGTTACATCCTTGATAAGTATTGACAATTTTGACATACCCTACTCCCTATTGTATACATTGTTGATGTGTCATCATAGAGTTCTCTAGCAAACACAAAAAACCTAAATTTCCAATAAATAAAAATGCAAACAGTATATCCATGATAATGGCATGTGAACTGATTTAATCAAGTACACTGTACCTCTATAGAATTCCCAAGTTACTGATTTTAATCTTAAACCAAGTACATTGTACCTCTACAGAGTTCCCAGGATGATTCCATTGTTTCCAGCCATGCACCATGCTGGTTCCAAGAGAGATAAGATTTGACCCTGGCCACTGCTTACCATGAAGATTCATGACCTCATAGTCATTTCAAAGAAGTAATTAATAAGACCTTCTGTGCAAACCATTAGGAACAGGGCCATATTGATAGCAAAGGATACCTTCCAACTACCAGTATACCAATTCCCTCACTATAGAAATATGGTCATAGATATAGGATTTGCCTGCAATACAAATCTGGACTTGTTTATGGCCAGCAGCTCGTGAAAAATAAACTGTGGGAACCCAACGTTAAGGGTGTCAATCAATTCCGTTTTAGTTCGATTCAAGATAAAATGTAGAAACCAATAAAAAAAAAAAAAACTGAACCGAACTGAGAGTAGGAACACATTTTGGAAATCAAAACCAAACCGATCAAGTTTGGTTCGATTTTGCATTTGGTTCCTTATCAATTTTATTTTAATTTCATGTTAAGTTTAGGTCCTGTTTAGGTGTTTGGAGCAACTTTTTATATCTTCACTAACAGATAAACACATTTGTTAGAGTCATAATCCACCGAACTTTCTTTAAAGCATTAGAGAAGAATAAATTTATCATCCATAATTGAAATAGTAAAAAAATAATATAATTTTATTAGGTCTCTTATTCAGTTTGAAAATAGGTAATTCGTTTGGTTTAACGATTTGTCATAAATCAAAATTGAATCAAACCAATAAAAGATTCCAGCTTTTGAAATCAAAACAAACCGATTTACTTCGGTTCGGTTCAATTCAGTTTAAAACCGCTGGATTCAATTTTAGTTTCAATTCTAATTTTTTTTTTTTTTTTTTTTTTTTGCTTACGATGGGTATCCAGACCTATGGCCTGACTAGTCCCAGGGACTCATATTGATCTCACAACCGCTTATTTAGTGGTTAAAATAGTAAAAAATCAATTATAATTATCTATTGTAATGGAGGCCGATTATGGGTTTAAATTTTGCGATGGTTAGTTCTAAATATTCCAGTTTGAAAATGACATGATGTTAGGGTTATGCTCAATTTAGGCTTCGACTCTAATAATGTTTCTTCCTGGGTTAGAAATCTCCCTTTTTTCTTTTTTAGGTTTTTAGGTTTTTGGTTTTTTTTTTTGGTTTTTTTTTTTTTTTTTTTTTTTTTTTTTTTGTTTTGTTTTTTTGTTTTGTTTTTTTTGTTCTTTTGTTTTTTTTGTTTTTTGTTCTTTTGTTCTTTTGTTTTTTGTTTTTTATGCGTGTTTAATTAGGGCATTCTGGCTTCTAAGTTTTGAGGGTTTTTGTTAGTGTAATTTAATGTTCTAGGGTTATTCATCTGTAGCCTCTCTGTTTTGTGTTGCCTTTTTTTCTCAATTACAAGGCTTGAGATTTAGTGTTGCTCCTCTTTTAAGTCATTTTGGAAGTGTAATGGATATTGTAATTTTATTTTTTCCTCCTTTCAGAAGTTTGTAGAATGAACCCAGGTTTAGTGGTGGAGTCTTTGAGATAGCAATTTAACTAGGATCACACCATAGATTCAGTTGTAAATATGATGGTTATGAGAAACCCTAATCAATCTACTTAATCGTGATTTCATAATTGAATGAGATCACAGTAAGAGAGAGAGGGAGGAAGAGAAAGTACTTTCTCTTCTCCATTAGGGTTTCACTATTGAAGGAGTTTCTTCCTCCATATGGTTACAAGTTCAGGTGTTGTGCTACATTCCGTTGTAGAATTTGATTTTGTGAAACTCAGCTTAAATTTAAACCATCTATATTGATTTAATTGCAAATAGCCTAACACATATGGAGAGGTGTTCTTGATGGCCAAATTTTATTTGATAGCCTCCCTCCTATGAAATGACATATTTACCCCTATTGTGGGAAGAGAGAGATAGACATATGAGACACTAATATATGCTATGCATCTAGACAATATTCTTTTACCTTTTCTTAATTTAAGGGAGAGGGCTCCTTGAGCAAGAGGCATAAAGGAACACACCAATGGGTTGTGGTAAAATGGTATCAATCATAGAAGGGCAGCAAATTCATTTCACATAAAGAGAGAGACAAACACAAAGATGTTAGTGTATTTTACCCCAGTAGCTCTAAGCACTGTTGGCAAACTAGGTTTTGACAAGAAAAACTAGACTGAGTTTGTTCAAAAGATTAGAAACATGGTCAAGAGTCATGGAGACTCGTCATGTATTAAAAAATGACAAGACTTGGACCAAATCATACCGAATCATTCGAAACTCGTTTGTTTTGCCCGAGTCACAACAAAATGAACGATTCTTGTCAAATTGAATTGGCATTTCTAAATTAGTTTTGAACTAAAATATATTCTAATGATGTTCAATGTTTGATGTCTATGGTCTTCTGTATTGAATCTAGTGACTATTGAATGTATATATTTAAATTTTAATTAAAAAAACATGATTAATGACAATGACATCTTCAAGCCGAATCTTATCATTGTCATCCAATAGACAATGAATGATGGGCTTCATAGAAAAAAATTTGAAAAGAAACACTTTTATTCTATTTTGTCTCATTTAATTAATTTATTAATTATTATTTGGATCACCTGAGAAAGACTAGTATGGAAATGAGAGGGGGAAATTTGACATGACTCACTTGGTATCTCGTGACTCGCTCTGAATCACCAGGTTTTCAAAATGACGATTCCAGTCACAAAACTTGGTTTTTCAACAATAGCTCTAAGAACTTTTTTGATTTATTTTATAAAAAATTCTGGATGGCCACGAAGATTGAAAGAGGTGTTAGGGAAAGATATTTCCAAAAATAGAAACATTATGGTAAAACTTTGGGAATAAGAAATAGAGTACGATTATATAAAGGGTAAGGTAATTTTCAATTATATAATGATTAAGTTCCTACTTTTACTTCAAAGAAAAACAATCTATGGTATAGCCAATGGTTTTAGAGGAAACCATCTATTTTAATTTCATAATTCTACAATTGGCATTGTTCTACACTTCATGCAAAGTTATTTGATACCATTGTACTATATAAAATTGATGAGATGGTCCCTGAAAATAGTTATATTATAGCAAAGGGAACAAAAATTTAAGTGAGAAGGGACAAAAAACAAGATAGATGGGGAAGAATGTGGACCTGAGATTTAGGTTGCATTTGGTATGTGTTTCTGTTCTAGAAAAGACGTTTTGTGTCAAAAACAAAAATTTCAGTTTCTGTGTCAGAATGTCTTTTTTTTTTTTTTCTTGGAACGAAACTGAAACAATGAAATTACCTTTTCTTGTTCCATCAATCCGTTTCTACTTTTTTGTTTTTTTTTTTTTACTCTTAAAAAAAAAAAAATAAAACACATCATAAATGCACCAAATGTTTTATTCTGTTTTTTCATTATCATAGAATGAAAAAACTCCAAAAACTTTTTTTTGAGCGTTACAAACACAGCGTTATTAGGATCTCAATTGACTTGTATATAGTTTTCTTAATATTTAAGTAATTGTTTGAACTGATTGGAGTAAGAGATCTACCACATAATTTGGACTAAGAGAAAAAGTCAAGGCCTGTGGGAAATGGCATTGGTTCACGTTATTAAAATTAATTAATCTAATTTAATATATTATTTTAAAATTTAAGGGTTACTATTCCACGTGGCACATTAAGTTGGTCCATTTATGTAGGCTTCCATGAGTGGCTAGGACCACAAGAATTTTTTAAGAAGGTTGGCTGAGCAGCTTCTTCATAGATTCCAGGATACATGCTCTTATTAAAGCCTCGTATAAAGCCAGTTAGCATGGAGTTGAAATTTGATGGATAGGTATATTTTAAGGTTTTTTACTCGGGAATTAAATTTCTACCTAAATAAAGTGACCATATAGGCATATAGCAAACAATGATTTAAGGGCTTTACTTAAAAAATAAAAATAAAAAATGTTTAAGGGCCAGGGAACTTTGTCTGTCTAACGTTCCCATGCTTAAGCCCAATCGGGCATGAAAATATCCAGTACGTATAGAGGCAACTAGTCAAACATGGTTCTTTTCTCGAACATTTCAAACACATCATTGCGGAGAGAGTATAGGAACTATTAAGAAGCTATGTGCAATTTATGAGAACATATGCAAAACCATTGAAGGGTATATGCTTAAATTAGTGTGCAAATTATTTAGCATATTTATTAATTTAGACTATTTCTTAAATATCCAATAGACAAAATTTTCCAAGATTACTCAAGTAGATACACACCACTAGAGTACATGTATTGAAATCACTTCCCACTCCCCCTCCCCCATTCTCATATACAATTATATATCAATATGATGACCTGCATTCTATCACCCAAAAAAAAAAAAAAAAAAAAAAAAAAAAAAAAAAAAAGCAATCCAATGCACGAGAGTCCTGCTACTACAGGGTATGGGAGAAGCAGCCTTACCCCCTGCTTTGCAAGAGAGACTGTTTTCAAGTTTCAAACTTGTGACCAACATGTTGTAATAGTGCAATTTGATCATCGTGCCACATACTCGCCTCCAAACTATTTGATAATATTTGGGTGGTAGAATTCAATTTAATAAACATTAAGGAGGTTAGTCAAAACAAAAATGAATTAAATTATTTAACAGCAATTGCCCCACCACTAAGAAAATGAGTTGTAATGTATTATTTGCCTTCAACCGCCTACTTAATTTCATAATATTTTAGTATGGTTGATCAATCAATTATCTTATTATTGTAAAATAACAGAGATTAGATTTAAATTTTCCCTTTTTGGAATCTTAATATGTGTTGAGGTTCATCTAATTGAAACTCATGAGCAAAAGTGTAGGTGCATGTACAAGAGGTTTGCATACCAACTCAGCTACCACGTGGTAATTTGGATCTGTAGAGATGGAGGAACCCAACTCCATTTATTTATTTATTTGATCTTTCTAAAGTTTTGGAGACACATCTTAATCCTTTATATATAAAATGGTACAAAAAATGGATGCATGTTTACTAATAGTTTACTATGTATTAATTTTCAGTTGAATCGAAATTTTTTCAAAATAATGATTTTAATTTTTTTTTTAAATAATTAACTCTGGTGAAGAATGAGGATTATTTAAATGAATTAAAGCAAAGAAAGTCTTTTCTTTGATGGCCCATTTAGTTGTAGAATGCTAAATTTGAAACGAGAAAAAGAAAGTTGCTTGATCGTGTGGTTTTACATCTAGAAAGAGTGGTGTATGAAATCATTACTTTATTTCTTATAAAACAAAAAATCTCTTTCATTGGCCCTTGTACTGCCATGCAGTGGCCATGTGATCAGGCATCAATCTCTTGTCATTTAAAATATAGCTATGCAAAGAATGCATCCACCCCCCCCCCCCAAAAAAAAAAGGGTAAGATCTAGAGTGTACTTTGTGGACCAACCCAGGCGTTAATGATAGCACACCAGAAAACATCAATATGATGGGTATTTTTGCTTTTCATGGGATGTGGTAGTCATTTCACCTAGGGGTGTTAATCGGTTCACCCGGTGTAGACAGTTTGATTCGGTTCGATGCAAGAGTTTTTAGATAAAATCAAAACCAAATCATTTAATAAACGGTTTCATATATTTAAACCAAAACCATTTAAACTTTTTAAATTATTTTCTTATGTTTTATAATTATCCAAACAACTTCTTTACATTTAAAAATTTTAGTGAAGTGGAAGTAAATTGTAACATTAAATTGAATTGTTTATTATCATATACTTTTTTTTTTTTAATATTTTTTTAATGTAAACTTTAATTTTTTTTTTTATTGAAATATATGTAAAACTTTACATTGAATGACTTAAATTTGCTATGCATATGTTAATCAGTTTAATGGATTATTAATGGTTTAAACTTTAAAACTAAAATCAAATCATGATTTCAATTTTAAAACCAAAATCAAATTATTTAATAAATGACTTCACGATATCGATGTAAATCATTCGATTCAATTTCGATTTCAAACTCACATCCTCAATTTCACCCCAGTGTGTGTTGGACACAGCAGGTAATAGGTATGCTCATTCCTTTCTTAAAATAAATAAATAATCCCTTTAGATTTTTTGCTCCCTTGTCTGCTTGTCTCCTATTTTTGTGGGCCATGACTTGGAATTTGAATGGTTTCCATTTCAGTGCACATCATGACCAAATCAATGCATTATTAATCAATATCTATTTATAGATCTCTGCAGAGAAAAGAGACTAAAATTAATGTATGGTACAGACCAATCCAGTAGAATTGGTCTCCCCATCCAATGATGGGATGCTCTCTCTGAAGTTCTAAACGACACTCAAGATCTCTTTTTTTTTTATTATTTAAATCTCTAGATCTTATCTGCATGTGTATGAAATGATAATTAATCTCTCTCTCTAACAATATAGAAAAATAATCATTTTGTTGCTTGGTATGATGCAAAATGACGCACTGCATTACCTCAAGAATCTGCAAAATCTACTTCTGTGATATTAATCATTGGGTTCTCTAACTTTCTCCAGCTGTGTGTGTATGTAAAAAATGGCTTGCTGGTTTGGTTGGCTGGATGATCAAAGAAGCCTTCTATATGTTCTTGTTTGGAGGCTTTAGAAGAATCAAAGAAGGCTTGCTGTTTGTTAATATGTTAAGATTATCTTTTCCCATATGTTTCCTGAAGCTCATCACTTTATGGTCAATGCATTAATTTACTAACCTAATTGCCTAGTATGAGAGGAAAAGAGAACTGAACTGAACTCAATCCCTTCTTTGATGGCATTTCCAGTATTTATCCGATCAGTTGTTGTGGAAGATAAAAGTGGGTCTGGCTATTTAGTGTTAATTAGTTTACATTTAGCACAGAGGTTGGTTATGTAGCTAGTTTTCCTGGTGTTATCAGCTTTGAGAACGTGGATCAAGTTTTCATATGAAAACCTCTCCTCGTATAGACTGATCCATACACATAGGATCTATCACAAGGGTTTTCTTTATGTGGATACTATGTATGTAGATCAAGATCATACGAAAATATGATCCTTTCTCATCAACATTAGTACATAACATATATGGACATGGTGGGTATCTTTTCAATGTCGAGAGAGAGAGAGAGAGAGAGAGAGAGAGAGAGTATGGTGGGTGTTAAGGCCATGCCTCCCTTTTTCCTTATTTGGTAAAGAATAGATGCACCATCCATGTGGGACATCCATGTGGGACAAGTTAGGGGGCAACATCGATGGGGTGTGAGGTATGGGAATCATAAAGAATGGGTTTGGGTCATTTAAGGTGGTGGGGGAGGCATGAGAGAGAGAGAGAGAGAGAGAGAGAGAGAGAGAGGTCTTAGCTTGCGGTACGTGGGTATTGTGACTAGAAGTAGTTTATGGGTTTTGTTTTTCTTTGATAATGATTTATAGGCTTTTTTAACTTCTATATTTAAATGGTCAATCTCTTTGTTTTCCCTTTTTTTTTTTTTGCTAGAATTAATTAGTGGTAAGGTGATATCACTGTTTTCCCCTCTTTATATTTTTTATTTAATAAAAGGGAAAGGATTTCCTTTTCTCATGACACTAGTGTGACGAGAAATTTGTACGTGACATCAATGAAAATGTGGATAATGAAATCATCCCTATAAGGCCATTAATATGTTTAGAGGAGTACAAAAAGTGAGAGAGTAAAAAATTTCATGTAAAAAAAAAAATAATATTTTTTAATATGTTCAGAGGAGTAGAAAAAGTGAAAGTAAAATATTTCATGTTAAAAAAAAATTAATATTTACTATCATTGGGATTCATTTTCCTTAATAAAATTCTGAATAACTACCCGATTTATAAAGGGTGGGGAGAATCTTTCCGAAAATACAAAGAATATTGCAAATCTTTGAGAATAAGATATAAAGTAGGACAATTCACTTCTATAATATAATATAATGACTTCCTTTCATGTTTTAGTTGTTTAGAAATAGAAAAATCAATTCCTACTGAAAAAATAAAAAAATTCTATGGTCCAGCCAAATGGTTCTAGGGGAGGGGAGGAACCATCTATTCTAATTTTATAACTCTACAACTGACATCATTCCACTTCATGTAAAGATATTTGAGATTATGGTACCATTGAAAATTACAAGTATGAAAAAAAAAATCCTAAATAAAGAATTTTATTGTAATTGTCGTCGTCATTTCAAATTTTCTTAAATTTTGTAATAAGAAAAAATGTTACATGATCATGTGTCCCTGCACCCAGACCAGGAGTGATGAAATAACCATCTTACCCCTAATTGGATGTCTTGACCATGCTTCCATCCCATGCTAATGTAGGGACAATGCAATTAGGCCTTCTCTCACCCAATTTATAAATGAATTGAGATTTATTTTGGTTTCAAGTGACCTGTATTTTATTACCCCCAAAAGATAAAAAATCTGTATTTTGTTTTCTAAGTTAGTGTTTGCTTAAGTGGGGAACTTGTTGGACTAAGAGAGAGTTGTCAATGCATTGGAATTTGTAGCTGATTTTATTTAATTATAAAAATAAAAATTTATTCATTTAAGAGATGTGTCACTCTTCCTGGTGGAACATTATGTGGTCGATCAATGGATTTTTTTTTTTTTTGGGTACAAGATCAGTGGATACTTACTTGAGTGGAAAAAACATTTACCATGGGTTCATTAAAGCATTCCAATAATAAGGAAAATGATGCAAAGATTGTGGGTTATTTGAGTGAAATAAATAAGTGAGTTAATTAACATGTAGCCTATATATCTAAAGAAAATAATTTGGCTCACATGACAAAGAGTGTTAAGACACATAGGAATATATTATCACACGCTTAGTAGAGATCCATTTAACCTTAAGAAAACAAGGAAACATTTTAGAGCATCAACAAGGTCTCATTTTTTATGTAAAAAATAGTTCTACTGAAATTTTTTTACGAAGACAAAATAGTCTTCGTTTTGTTCTTGAAAAGAAGGACAATTATTTTTTTCCATATGAGAGTAACCTCGCATAAATTTTTTTTTTTATTTCCAAACTTTCTGCCACATTTGCGTAGCTGATGAAACCCTAATGTCACGATACATAATGTCCACACTATTATTTGACCATGTATTAATTTTCAGTTCATGTCAATCCAAAATTTGCTAAGATAATGATTTAAAATTTCTTTAAAACCATATCATTATTAGTTTATACCATGGCGTGGCAGAAATAACAAATAAGCTATAGAGATGGTTCTTCTCCCTACCACACCCACCAGGCCCACCACTCACCACACCTCCCCTCCCAAAATGGAAAATGAAATAAAAAAATGAGCTTCCCATCCCTTTGAATATTTTTTGCTCCCCTTGTCTGTTTGACTCTATTTTTTTTTAGGTTCTGGCTTTCAACTCTGTTAACAATAGAATTAATATATGGGTCCTTTCCAAACAATCTCTCTACTCAATACTCAAGATCTTATCTGTGCATTTATGAAATGACTCTCTCTCTCTCTCTCTCTCTCTCTCTCTCTCTAATTATATATAAGTATTCACAATGACGCACTGCATTACCTCAATTAAGAATATGCAAAAACTACAGAATGGGAGGCCATATATAAATATATCTATAAGCCCACATTCTAGTTTGTGAACTCATAACATTTTTGAGTTCTGAAAGTTCCTTCAGCTAGATTTGTAACATGGCAGGGTTTGCTGGGGAAGAAGAGATAGAATCATTTCGAATCGAATTAGCAGAGATTGGAAGGAGCATTCAATCATCGTTTCGACGCCATACTTCGAGTTTTCGAAGCAATCCAAGAACCAGTTCTGTGAGAGATGATCCTGATGCTGATGTTGATGTTGTTGATATTGTTCATACTATTGTTGTTGATGAGTTTATCAGTTCAAAGTGGGCTGAGATTGAGAGGCTACCCACTTTTGAAAGGCTCAAGTATTCTTGTTTTGATGATTTTGATGATCAAAGAGAAAACAAAGGGAAAAGAGTGGTGGATGTTACAAAGCTTACAGCTTTAGAACGACATGTGTTCATAGAGAGGTTCATCAAGCACATTGAGAATGATAATCTCCGGTTGTTGCAGAAGCTTAGAGATAGAATAGACAAGTAAGCCTTGTTTTCTTCTTCTTCTTATAATTTCTCTATCTGGGGCGTGGCCTACCTGAGATTGACAATCTCTCTCTTTCCTTTCAACCAAAGGGTAGTGATATCTTTTCACATAGAAGTCTGATATAGGCCACACTTTCGGAAATTTTTTTTTTTTCCCTCTTCGTAAATAATATATGTCACTCCCTCACAAAGTTCTTTCATCTTTCACCTCACACTTTTCATTTTGCACTTTTCATCTTTCATTTGTCATGTACCATTTTTTATTTTCACTTTAATTTTTTTTATACTTTTCTCATTTCTTCCCCTTTCCCTTGCCTTCCCTTCCCTTCCCTTCCCTTCCCTTCCCTTCCTTTCTGTTTAGAATTTAGTTTTTCTTACCTTTTTCTTTGGATCCATAAAACCAATCTTATTAAATTGGGAAAATAAGGCTTAGTTTGTTGTTATAAATAGTATACCCGACAAAAAAGAAGTAAATAATATATGGGGACAGAAATCGTGCCAGATAGTGTGGTGCCTACGTTCAGACACATTGAGAGACGAAATGACTGCCCTACCCCTATGAATGCAAAAAATCCCACTCCTCTTGAACCTCCCCGTGCCTTAGCACAAGGGCCATGTTGTTGGGCAAAGAGCCCTCTCCCATAGTATATATGTAAGGGTGGGTCCATCTCATATAAGATTCGTCACCTATTTTATTGATCAAGTTACAACTTGATGTAATATGTCATATATGGAGGTCAAAACAAGCTTCATAGCTGCATTAAATTTAAAAAAATGTCACCAACCTCTTGTATATAATAAGAAAAATGATTTTTGTCTCAGGTGTAGCCTCCATTAGTGCCTCCCTCTCTCTCTCTCTCCCTCCCTCCCTCCCCCTCCCTAAAATTACCTCTTTGCTCCAATAAATTGAACCAATAATAGGGCTTTGATTGGTTGACTCTCCCCATCTAGTAGTAGAAGTTAGTGGCATCTTCATAAATTTTCACAATTCTTTTAGTCCCTTTAATCCAAGAATATGCTCATTTAATGTTAGAATTTTACCTATGAGATGAGATATTATTATAAATGATACAACCTTGTTTTCACCAAAGTCGTGAAATGAGCAACTGTAACTTTTTTTACTGTCCCTCTCAAAAAGTTATTTAGGTTAAGAACAAAAAAATATTTTTAAAATAATTTGAAAGTGATATATTATTATGCTATTTCAAGAAGATGACATTAAAATATATTATGCTATAGAGATAAAAATAAAATAAAAGTTTCAATTTAATTTTCACCAACGTTGGTTAAAATAAAAAATTCCCATTATAAATGGACCCAGCCACTGTCTAATATGTCATACGGATAAAAAAAATAATAATAATAAAAAAAAATTAAAAAAAGAAGATTTTTTATAAAGTTCACAAACACACATGAACTTTACAAAATTTTCCATTTCACATGTTTGTTTGGAGTTGAAATAGACTGTGAGATGGGTGTTGTCATGAGAATAAATTGGACTCTCAACTATCAATTTACATGTATTTACTGAAACAAAGAAAGAAAAATTATCACTTTACATCTGAAATTCTGAATCATTGAAAGTATAAGGAAAAATATGTAATACAAGATGAACATATGGTTGAATTAGGGCTTTAAATTTGATATTTGACTAATACATGAGATGAATATACCTTTTATATCATATATTTTTTCTTTCCTTATAAATCATAAATCAAGTTTTCCTTGGATGATGTACATACTTGACATGGGTTGCAAGTTTATATTAATATGTACTACAACCACTGTGATTAGGGTCAGTGTTACCAAAACTAGAGCCATCGATCTCAATTCCAGAACCTGAAAAAGCTTAATAGAGAAGATGGTGGTGAAAGAAATGGATTCCAATGATGAATAAACATGTTAACACACTTTCTCCCCCCTCCCCTTGTCCAAAAGAAAAACTATGTAATCTAATAGGGAAAATGTTTTTGTCAATGGCCTGTCCACTTTAGAATATGTAAAGGACATGCAAGTTATTTACCTAAAAGAAAAAAAAAAAAAAGGCGATGTGATAAATTTGACTATGGATATCTAGTGATTGATATGGATCGGTCTTGCACTAATTTTCATCATATGCCCTTTCATGTATTGACTTGCACCTTTTGAAGTAGTCTAATATTGGTAAATACGTTCTTGGTAGTCTTAGATTTGCCGCTATTTCATTTTATATATGCTTGGCTAACTCTAGTTGAGACAACTTAATATCTAAGTAGGGAGACCTTGGGTTCTAATTATCCACAAGATTTTGACCCATTTAACATATCACAACTAGATACGCTAGGTACAACTAGTTATACTCTTCATATGTTTTATGGTGGCTATGCACTCCACATACTTCATGCTGGGCAAACATATTTTCTTCGGGAAATTAAAAAGAAGGTTTTCCCCCGACAAAATTTTTCTATATGGACAACTTTTAAGGGGTTCGCTAGATGAATTTCTTTAGTTTTAATGATCACGTGGAAGGATAATATGACAATTCTAACCAGTGGATATCTAAACAATTGCTTGGATTGATGATATGTCAAATTCAATCATAAACCCCTAATTAGGGTTGCAAGCCAAGTGGGTTTGGAAACACTTGGGCCCCCAACCTGCGTCCCAAATGCTTAACTCAAGATGCATCAGTGAGGTTGGGCTGGAAAAATCAGCAAGCTATCCAGGCTCAGCTCAACTGAGGCCCGGCCTGGGTCGGTAATCATAAAGAAAAATGAAAATTACTATCACCTCCCTATTTATTCTATATTTACTCAACAATCACCTACACTAAACTTCTTTTCAGATTGCCCATGGAAAGCAAAGTCGCACCTCTCCATCTACCTTGTTATTTTAAAATCCCCATAATACCCCTGAAACCTTCCGTCTCCTCTTCCGTTTCCACCTTCAGTACCCTACCGCCGCCCTGCCACCACCGTGGCGCTCCCCTGCTACCGCCCTCCCCCACCCATCCCAGAAACCTCTGCCTCATACCCACATGGCTTCCGACCCCTTCACCACTCCCATTTTTTCCCCAACCCCGCCGTTGAGGGAGGCAAATGATTTAATTAACAGATATCTTTCACAAATCCAATGATTTCAAAGGGACCATGCTGTGACGCTTCCCTAATTGATAAATTGAATCATGAAAAGTTCCGAAAAGAAATGAAAGTCAGTTAATCTCCCTCACAAAAACCCTAGTAATTTTGGTTCCTAAATTTCTGCAAGGTTTTGGGTTTTGGGTTTTGGGTTTTGTGAGGGAAGTCTCGCGAGAGCTACAGAGAGAAAGATCTTTGAGTGCGTAAGGGGAGAAGAAGATGTGTTATCTATGTGTGTTCTACCACAGATTGTTAGATTACAGGAGACCCGAAGTTGAAGCCTTACCAGAACTCTCTTCAGAGAAGATGATAACAACAGCCATAATTGGTCTTCAGATTGGAAGTTTCCAGAAACCCACCACCCTGATTCTCCTTTCCGTCTCGTCAATCTCTCCTCCGAGGGCATAGCCAGAAACATCGCCAATCTAAGTAAGACTTCCCTTTTTATTTCTCTACTCTGTTTCTATTCGTTTTTCACTCGTTTTTGAATTTAGACAATTCCCTGTGTTTTAATTTGCTCTCACTGTCACTGATGTTTCCTACTCGTCTCATAGATCCTTAATGAATTTCTATCCATATTTGCTTCTTTCTCTTACTCGTTGTTTCAAAAATTGGAATCGGATTGGTCGAATTGGCATGATTCGTATCGGCTGCACTAGATGATCTGGACGATATCTGTTTGTTTTTTGCCGATTTGAATTGGTAATTAGCACTGGACAGTTGTTAGTGCAAATGGTTGTTGCAGTATGGACTACAGAGAGTGACTTCCTTACTCTTGTTATATACGTCTATACATTGGCTGCTATAAGGGAGAGTTATTGTGCTTATAAGGACCTATAACATTCTTGTGAGGCATGGGCAGGTGGGGTGGAGGTTGCTGAGAGGGCTGGGAGTAGGGCAGGGTAGTGGGTGGTGTTGGGGTGGCTGTTGGCTGCTGAAGGTGGAATACTGGAGGAGAGGGGAGGGTACCAGGGGTAATCAGGAAATTTTGGTTTTTCTGGGTGAATCAAAAAAGAAGTTTAGGTTAGGGGATTTCGAGTAAATGTGAGTATAATGGAGTGATAGTAATTGCCCTAAAGAAAAATCCTAAGCCAATGCTAACAAAAACTGACAGAGGGCAAGTATATTTCTAGCCCCCCACACCCCCCCTGGCCCCACCCCCAAAAAAAAAAAAAAAAAGACATAGGGCAAGTATTTATTTATTTTTGAGAAGTAATATCAATAGCACACTAGATAAGAAAAATTAAATATCTAATATGGCAAGTAGTTTGATTGACAAGCTGTCTATTTGGGTGAATGCCGAACCTACAATATATAGAGGCCCTAGGTTCTAGTTTCTGGACTTATTAAAGATAATCGTGCAGTGGGTCGCATAATGTTTGTAATAGAGACTATAATGTACTTTGGTTTCTTGTGTCAACTTTCTAAACACAATTTCTCACTATCTACAGCAATAGTTAAGATTTGTTTTAAGACTGAACTGTGCTCTGATTTTTAACTTAGCTTATACTGGTTTTTTTTGAGTTATGTTACATCTCCACCCTTGGGTAAATGAAGAAGGTTTGTAATATAGAAAATGTAAATATAACAATTAATTGGGAAAATAACTAATGAGGGCCATCCATTCCTTTTTATCTTATCTATTCTTCCTCATTAGTGGAATCCCTCATAAATGAAATAATAAGCTATTCTTTTGGTTTGAACAAAAATAAACAAATTTTGAAGAACTTAGAGATAGTAAATGGCTATGTCAAATGTTGCACTGAGATCTATTCACTTTCGTGTTAGTAAATTAACATGGTTGAAGATAGTAGCATAGTTGTCAAGGCACCAAGAGAGCCTGGGTGAGCAATGAGTGCCATGTTACAGGTATATTGCCATATTCTACATACATTTCTTTCATTATCTAGGCATTTAGGCGTCTGAAAACATAAGACACATGGTTGCCTTGGGCATCAAAGCATGTCTTTATGCTTAGGCAATGCCTTGAGAACGATGGCTAGTAGTTTTTTATTTGGTGATTGAAATACTATTTTTTTTTTTTCCGATCTACGCATATGGGTGTTCTGTAGAACTGGTGTGACATTGCCCACTGTGGAGGTGAGATATAAAAATCTATCTGTGCAAGCAGTGTGTGAGATTGTTCATGGCAAGCCTCTTACTACTTTATGGAGCTCCATTAGAAGCAAACTTTATGTAAGTGCCTGAGTTATCAAAGAATATTTCCTAGGTTTACCAATGATTATGCCAATGGCCTTTTGAACATTCCATATTGTATTCAAGAACCAAAATAAGATTTTGAAGTAATTATATTTATTATAAATGATATATTCCACTTGTGAATGGCTCACCTCGTGGTTAGAAGACTTACTACCAAGTTATATGCTTAATGGTTGTTCCAAATGCTATTTATTTAATTATTTACTATTATGAGTTTAAAGATATGACTGCTAGAATTGGTAATAAGCCCCTCAACTGAAGCACAACATATTTACTAAACAAGTTAGCCGTATTTCATGTTTACCATAGATGTTAGTCATTGATTCGCGATTGACCTAAACATGACCGTGGCCAAAAGATGCTAATTGTTTGTTGCATTTGTGTGAAGTTGTTGGGCTGTGTTGGCAATCAACATCCTCCACCCTTGACCATGAGACCACATCAAGACCTTTGACTGGATATTTATCTTAGGATCCAAACCATGAATCCTCAACATGTCATATTCATCAAACTACTAGCTTCCAAAGTATCATAATTTATAGGAAACAGTTTTTTGCGGTATTGTTTCTGCTAGTTCTAGATTAAACCCTTTAAAGAATTGTATTGAAATAGAATCACTGGCCTGGGGCTACCAAAAATAGGAGTGGAATTAGCTATTTTCTAATTATTATTAGGGCCCTGTGATTTTTTTTAAGTAAAATTTTCTGACCAAGGGGGGAAAATGACCCTACCCTTGTGTACCTAACATATGTTAGGGAATTTTAGTAAAGTTCTAAATTAGTTTCTGGTTCTTGTTCCATTTGTTTAGATTGGAGATTTCTTGTAATCATAACATTTCCCTTTAAATAAAGAAAATTTTAAGCTTCATCTTTATTTCTTTATAAGTACTTGATTTTTCTTTTTTGTAGGGGTTCGCAATGCTTTCTGGTTTAAAGTCTAAAGTAACCAAAATCAACATCCTCAAAGACATCAATGGTGTTATCAAGCCAGGGAGGTAGGAAATATGGAATCTTATCAAGTTAAAATATTTGAATACTATTTTCATCTATGTTTCTTTTAGAATTATTAAAGCTTTTTTCTGAGGATGTCCACTTTTTGGCTCCTAACTTCTTATATCTATTCCTCGTGTATGGCTTTAGCATTAATTGTCTGAGATTATAGCATGAAAAACTCTTTAACCAAGGAACATTTTCATCTCTTTTGATATTTAAAATGCTTAAAAAAAGGACCTTCAAATTGTTTATTTTTTAAATGGTAACCTGTATAAGAAAATTAGGGTAAGATATATGCAAAGTTTCACCTCATGAAGGTTTGTTTATATTGCAGGATGACACTACTGCTTGGTCCTCCAAGTTCTGGCAAAACGACATTGTTGTTAGCCCTTTCAGGAAAACTAAACCAATCTCTCAAGGTTGTTCTTCGAACCTCTTCTTTAATCAAAACCTGGTGATGATGTCTTTTTTTTGGTAGAACTGGTGATGATCTGTCATGCCTCATAAAAGTGTTTGTAGATTTGATGATTGGATTCCTCAAGTTCACTATGTTGCTAACTGTAGCGAAGACTTGACAATTATTTCTGTTGGAATTATTGATTTGGTTAACAAAAACTTGACTCTGTGAACCTTGAAACAACTAGAGGATGCTATAACTAACAAAACTTGAATTTGTGAACCCTGAAATGATTTGAGGATCTGTAACTAAAAACTTTAAATATTCTATAGGCCTACGCTCATTTTCTTCTATAGGCTACTTTCATTATATGCTATCAAATCCTTTAGTTGGATAAATGTTGGCAAGTGTGATTCAATAACTTTAAATGATTAATCAATCATGTATAAATTCTCTGTTGAAATTAGTTAAAACTTTTACGCAATTTAAGAGAACCTCTAATGAGTAGCTACTTTTCCTCTGTAACCACTCTTTATGCATACCTTTATCACAGCTTTGTGATCATTTTTAATGCAATTTTTAGGTCACAGGGGAAATCACCTACAATGGTTATAAGCTAGAAGAGTTTGTTCCACAAAAAACATCTGCTTACATAAGCCAATTTGACCAGCACATTGCTGAGATGACTGTGAGAGAAACACTTGATTTCTCTGCGTGTTGTCAAGGAGTTGGAAGCAGAGCAGGTAGGCTTTTCATTGGCCTGCTTAAATTCTGATTTTCATTGAAGTTCCCACTTTGTGTAAGTTTACCACATGTGATCACCTAGTTTCCTATGTATGTAGAGATTATGAAAGAAGTCACTAGAAGGGAGAAACAGGCAGGAATTATCCCAGATCCAGATGTAGATACTTACATGAAGGTATATAATAGCATCTCTTGTTTTCTTTTCAATCATGATTGTTAAGTCCTGGGTATTCGGCTTTTAGGCATGTACAGATGATGAACTACACATGAAATAAGTTATTATATAGAAAGAGAATCGGTCAAAGACAATATTTTCTCGAAAACAGCACATTATAGAGTCACTATTAGAAAACCGTGGGTTTATCTCAAATTTTAACATAAAAATCAAGATTATAGTTAAAAAGTGAAAAAGATCCACACACCAACAGTGTGGGATGCTTTCCCAAGCTTTCTCACACCCTCGTCACCCGGATCCTGCACTAATGCTCTCTCTCCCACTGACCATGTGGGTCTTTTACTGGATGAAACCAATTCCCGCACTGTGATTGGTGTAAGGTAGGAGATTCCTCCCACACTGTTGCTTTGCCTTGGGAAACCTCTCTCTTAAAAAAAAAATTAATAAATTAAGATAAGTCATGCAGTCTTCATCTTCTGGTCTCCAGTTAGTTAAGTTGAAATGATTCTTGTTTGCAAGATAATGATTTACAAACAATTTTTGTAGGCAATTTCAGCCAAAAGCACAGGAAAATCACTACAAACAGATTACATATTGAAGGTGATTCTCTTCTGGAAACTTCTTGTCAATTCTTTCTTATGTTAATTATGTATGCTTAGCATTGGTGGTTATTTGTTTTTACACACAAACTGTTCAGATTCTTGGACTTGATATTTGTGCTGATACACTGGTTGGAGATGCCATGAGAAGAGGTATATCAGGTGGTCAGAAGAAGAGATTGACTACAGGTAATGTGAATAAATAAGTGGATTCATATAGTTCAACAAACATTACATTTGGTGCTATCAAATTCAATTTCCGGGTGTTGAGTTTTTATACTTGTAATTAGAGCGATTCTGTTATTCAATTGTATCATGTAGGGGAGATGATCGTGGGTCCAACAAAAGCTCTGTTCATGGATGAAATATCAAATGGATTAGATAGTTCCACTACTTTTCAGATTGTTTCTTGTCTTCAACATTTGGTGCATCTCACAGATGCAACAGCATTAATTTCGCTGCTTCAGCCGGCTCCAGAGACCTATGATCTCTTCGATGACATTGTCTTGATGGCAGAAGGAAAGATTGTGTACCATGGTCGAAAGATTCATATTCTTGAATTTTTTGAAGATTGTGGGTTTAAGTGTCCGAAAAGGAAAGGGGCTGCTGACTTTCTTCAAGAGGTGAGTCTACCTGATGGCTGACTACCTCTCCTCCCACTGCACTTGTGTAAAAAGCTACTTGACTTTCAAGCTTCTTTCAAGTGTAGGTTCTCTCCAAAAAGGATCAAGAACAATACTGGTTCCCCAAGGAAAAACCATACAGTTATGTTTCTGTTGATCAGTTCCGTAAGAAATTTAAGGCTTTTCATGTTGGGCACAAGCTAGAAGAGGAGCTTTCAGAACCATTTGATAAATCTCAAAGCCATAAAAATGCTCTATCGTTTAGCTTGTACTCTCTAAGTAAATGGGAGATCTTCAAAGCCTGCATGAAAAGAGAATTCATTCTTATGAGGCGGAATTCTTTCATTTATGTATTCAAAGCAGTTCAGGTCACTACTATTTCCAATTATTCTCTTTTATCCATAAAATAATTTCTCAAGCCTTGCGTAATCTATCAACTTCTTGTAACTGTTGCTCTGCAGCTTGTCATCATTGCATTCATCAGCATGACTCTTTTTCTGCGAACTCAAATGCGTATCGATGTATTCCATGCAAACTATTACATGGGTTCCTTATTTCTTGGGATTATCATGATGCTTTCTGATGGATACCCAGAATTGTCTATGTCAGTTTCAAGGCTTGCCGTTTTCTACAAACAAAGAGAATGTTGCTTTTACCCAGCTTGGTGTTATGCTATTCCAACAACTATTCTAAAGGCTCCACTTTCAGTGATGCAGTCCTTAGTTTGGACAACTTTAACTTACTATGTCATTGGATACAGTCCTGAGTTTCAAAGGTGATTATTATATGAAGAATTGAATTCTTAAATGAACATTATATAAGGAAGTTTTAAGTTTTATACATTTAGCTAAGGACATAATGGGAACTTAATGTATCTGCATAGGGGTTTGTGGGCTTTAATCAATACATGGGTTAATGTTCTGCTTTGATTAAAAAATAAAATCTATTGAAATAGAACCCCCTGAACAGTCAGTTCCGATGTAGTCTTACCTGAGCATGGATTGAATTGTAGTCCCATTTCAAAATATATATATATATATATATAGGATCTTCTTGACTTCGAATATCTATTTCTTCTCTTTATATATTCCACTAAGAATATCTTCTGTGATATCCTAGTTTCAGTTTTTGTGTAACTTTTTATTTTTTATATTGTGTTCCAGGTTTCTCTGCCAATTTCTTATACTTTTTGCTGTGCATCAAGCAACAATATCCATGTTCCGATTTATTGCCTCAGTCACCCAAACTGCAATTGCTGCCATGTCAGCAGGACTTATGGCTTGGGTATTCCTGTTTGTATTTAGTGGCTTTATAATTCCAAAATGTAAGGCTTTCTACAACTCTTTTTGGAATGAAATAGAGTACAATCTTTTGAAACTAATGTATTTAATGGAATAATATTGGTTGTAGCCTCAATGCCTTCCTGGTTGAAGTGGGCATTTTGGGTTTCTCCATTGTCATATGGAGAGATAGGCATGACTGTGAACGAATTTCTCGCTCCTCGATGGCAAAAGGTGAGCAGCAATCTTCCCAATTTGTTTGTTCGTGTAATTGATCAGACAATTTTATGCTGCTGTCTAGTAGATTGTGACGATATATGAAAGCCATAATGGTACCCTTTATAAATATGCAACCATCTTTCTTTGATAGTTGCTATAGAAACCACATTTTGGCCACGAATGACTTTGCGGTGGTCATCCAATTTTAGCTCTTCCTCCGATGATCACCGATATCAATAAGATAGTGGAATATCATTTGGGATATTTTAAATGATAATCCACAGGCTTACATCATTTTCCCATCCCCCTGTTTTGGATTTTGCTTTTCTTCAAATATTCTAGTTTAAAATTATGACTAGGTACTTTGAGATTCTTTTCAATAATACTCAAAATTTTATGCATTTAAAAATGGAGCCCAAATCATTTTGAGTTCTTTCATGATATTTTAAATAGGTATCTATGCATAAAGGTCTTTTAAATGGTTTGAAGGTTATGAGGAAGGATACGATTTGATTGGCACTATCTAGAAATTATATAAATTAAGTTGTTATCACCTGCTTTATAGCAATAAAAGTTAATTTCGAATTTTGGGGAAATTTATTATGTGGCAGGATTTTCTCAATGTAGATTCTGTGGTAGTTAGAATTTCTCTATGCCCTATTTTTTGGGATTAGTAAAAAGTATATTAAGAAAACAAAAAGATTACAAGATGGTCTCCCACTCAAGGGGGGAGGGCAAGGGAGAAGAAATGGTTCTACATGTTCTTGTGATATTGAGTCTCCAACTTGTTTTTTTTTTCCTTTGGGTTAACCTAAAAGTTTCCAAATTCAACATCTTATTATTTTTCTTTTTTCAATCCTTACATTTTTTTTCTCCCCTTTACCCAGAACTCCAAGACGGTGGGCAGCCCTTCAGAACTTCATTGATTCAAACCAAAAATAAAAAATAAATAAATAAATAAAAATATCAAAGGATATGGACACAACCCATATTTCTTCTAACCTAAAAAGATGCAATCACAACACTCATCACTCCCAAAAGAAATTCACCCATAAAATAATTAAAATCTAACTTACCTTAAAAAATAGCCTCACAAAATTCCACCGAGAATGATGGAGGGAGTTAGGGAGGAGGGGGAAAATCAGAATAGCAGGGGAGAGAAGGGAAAGGAAGGGATCACACAATTAGATATTGTACAAATCCATCTAGGGAGGGAGAAATTGCATAAAAAAGGGGGGAGGGGGAGTCACACACAGCCTTAAAGCTCTCAAACATTAACTCAGTTCATCATTCTTCAAATCTGTCCAATCGAGTACATTAGCTCCTATATATAAAGAGGGCAGACTAGCAGTCATAACATAACTAAGAGTTAGACTCCAAGTAGGACTAGACATTACATAATAGGAGTTGGACTCCAAATAGGACTAAACTAGAACTCCAACATGGAGTAAGTAAACAACTAGTCATTCACTAATAGGGAAACCTAAACTGACTAAAAAACTGAAATAACAAAGGAAATAGACTCAAAACAGGACCCTAACTAAGCTAATGAATTAAATCCCATTTTTTCCTATTTTCTACCTATATTTTAGGCCCATTAAAGTGGCCCATTACAAAGAAAACTCATGGGAACAAAGGCCCAACACATACATAACCTAACCTAAGGCTTATTTGCAATAAAATAAACCCATTAAGTGACTTATCTACATCAATTCCCCCGTTGTTGAGAAAAATTCGTCCATGAGTTTTGTAGAACGGGTGAATCAACACCAATCGATCAATATCTATCTTTTCCTGTATGAAGTCACCATCAAAACCATGATCGAATGCTATGAAATCCACGATGCGAAGTTCATAAGTGAAGTAGTGACTCAGAAAATAAAATTGATCGGTTCACTGAAGAGAGCAACCGATTTAAATTTTTCCACAAGTTGATCTTCAACTTCCAACGGTGTCATCTCATCTTCTACCACTGGTGATTCATCTTCTGGTTCGTCTACCTGTTGTTCAAAGGCTGAGGTCACATAATTGAAGGTAGAGTGTATACAATCAGATGTGACCAATGTTAGGTCTTTGATTTCCTTGCAGTGTCGTTGCATCTCATCGAGCTTCTCTTCCATCAATTACATTTGTTTACGAATATCCAACAAACGATCTAGATCCATTGGTCAGTTTTGCTTTTTTTTTGGGGGGGGGGGAGAGGAATAGGGAGAGAAAGGGAGTTGCGTGGGAGGTGGAAGGGTTACTGTGGGAGGTAAAGGGGCTACTATGGGAGGTGAAGGGAGTTACGTTTCAGTAGAGTAAGGGATCCTTCGGCTCTGATACCAATTGATGGAGGGGCCTTAGGGAGGAGGGGGAAAATCAGAATAGCAGGGGAGAGAAGGGAAAGGAAGAGATCACACAATCAGATATTCCACAAATCTAACCAGGGAAGGAGAAATCGCATAAAGAAAGGGGGGGAGAGAATCACACATAGCTCTAAGCCTCTCAAACATTAACTCAATTCATCATTCTTCATATCTGTCCAATTAGAGTACATTCAAGGATTAAAGTATCGGTATTGGTCGCCGTATCTGTCGGTCAAAATTAAGATACATATCGGAGGATATCGTATCGTATCGGAGATACGCTAAGATACGCTAAAGATACGCACATAAATGGATAGGGAACATATTTGTATACACTTCTGCATAAAAAAACAGTTAAAAAAAGTTATATATAACATGTAAAATGCATAAATACTTAAGTAGAGGGTATCGTATTGATAGACAAATATATTGAGTTGAAAATGTTCAAAATGATGAGGTTTGAGTTTCTTACAGTTTTTTCTTTCCTCATTGCCATTGCCACTGTGATGAGTGTCCTGAAGAGTGTCGTGGTGGTTCAAATCCTTGGCTAGGACCTTCTTCTTCAATAGGAGCAACTACGATGATATTCTGCACTTGTCGAATATAGGCACAATATTTACCCCAGTTGAAATATTTATGGTAGTGGGTCTCCCATTCATTGTAGAATCTTTTGTACTGCTCAGGAGTGGCCAATGTTGGTCCTGCATAAGTCCCATATCCATAGCCTGAAGAAGCACCTGAAGATACATGGTGTCCGTGTCTGGATGAGGAACCAGCATGATCTGAACTTCTGTATTACTCTGAATTGGCAAATGATTGTCCTGCATAAGTCCCATATCCATAGGATGAAGATACATCTGAAGATACATGGTGTCTATGTCCAGATGAGGAACCAGCAAGATCTGAACTAATGCACATTAACTCCATGCTACTCATCAATGCATCAGTAGCACTCGGATTGTGGGATCGCCTACCCCTCCGACTATAAGACTTTGGTTGTATGCGAGCACCATGATGACTATCTTGGGTTGTATGTGTAAATGCAGCCTCCTCTGTGAAATGTAGTGGTACATAAGTTTGGCCACCACCACTACCACCATCACCACCACTGCCACCACCACCACCACCATCATCATCATTATAATCATCATCATCATCAGCAGCAGCAGCACCATCCTTGTCTTGATCATCATCACTATTTGGTTGAGTTACGCTATATGTAGCACCTGATCTCGTCCTCCTAATATCGCCATCATTGGAGCTATCATCATCCTCTTCCATAGCTGATGGTGCTTGGGTTTCATCGTCAACAGTATTTTTAAAATCTTCATTTATATCTCTAATGAGGTCATCTATAAAGGGATCAGGTGTGGTTTCTCGGCGATCTTCAAATAATTTGTCCAACACTAAAACATTTTCAGTCTCTTCAATCCATCCCCTAACTGGATCTTCCTCGTCGAGTATGTGGGTGATGTTAATTGGGTTGACATTAATATCATCCCCTGATTTCTCCAATTCTAAATATTTCATCTTCAATTTCATGTTGTAGTGCACATACACTAGCTTCTCCAGCTTCTCATAACTCAGACGATTCCGAGGTTTGGTGTGTATCAATCCGAACGTACTTCAGTTACGTTCGCAACCACTTGAGGATGCCGTGCATGATAATATTTTCATTGCGATTGGCCTCAAGCTTGGAGCGCTCCATCCATAGTTCATCCACCAATCAGCTGTACAAAGATAATTGCAACATTAGGAGTTTGAAATTAATTTGAAATACAAGGATAGCTGATTAAGCCTAAATTACCAGGGAATTATGTTCCTCTAGCACGGATAGCTAAATGATCGGCAAACCTTTGAGTGGCCTCTCGGAAGTACTTCACCTATACATATATTAACATATTAATATGCCACTCGATGTATTTAGTAGACTACTAACCTCTTCAACTGCATCTTTGGCCGAATCAATATTAGGAGCTAACTTGTTGATAACATCCTTCAAAGATTCCATCAAATCTTTCCTTTCTTGTAGTGCAGATACGGATTCAAATAATAGGCTGCACATGACATTGTTACATATCACTTATTGTTAATGATTAAATATATTAAATTACTAATAAAGTAACTTATAAATTTAATTGAGAAAATACCTACCCGATGAAGGTCTTGAACCAAATTATTTTCCCATCGACGATTTATAATCTTCAAAAATGCCTTAAATGACTTTGGGTTCTCCTCTTCTATCTTTTGTTTGACAACTTCCATACAATGCACTATATTTCCCATCGTCTGTGCCTTATCACCATCAACTACTTTAAGTATCATAAATAGTGGTTGCATAATTAGTAAATCGGTATATCTTTTCCCAAAACTTTATTGAGGTGATTAGATCTTGAATAGTTTTTCCAATTTCAGTGGTTGCATATCTACTACTGAATCACTATTAGAGGTGAATGACTTAACTAGCCCTTCCTTCCGTTTTTGAATACTATCAAGTGCAATATAATTTGTTGCAAACCTTGTTGCTGCGGGCCTCACCAAGTCACCTTTTGTGTACTTTCTCATCAATGCCAACACCCACCTGTGATTGTAGATGAAATTGGTGATCGGTATATCTTTTCCCAAAACTTTATTGAGGTGATTAGATCTTGAATAGTTTTTCCAATTTCAGTGGTTGCATATCTACTACTGAATCACTATTAGAGGTGAATGACTTAACTAGCCCTTCCTTCCGTTTTTGAATACTATCAAGTGCAATATAATTTGTTGCAAACCTTGTTGCTGCGGGCCTCACCAAGTCACCTTTTGTGTACTTTCTCATCAATGCCAACACCCACCTGTGATTGTAGATGAAATTGGTGATCATCTTGGCATCAGAAACCAATGTCTGCACTTTGTTCATTTCACTAATGTCTTTGAACCTCAAATCAATACAATGGGCTGCACAAGGTGTCCAGTATAAGGTGGGATACTTCACCATAAGTAAAGTACCAGCCTTTTTGAAATTGGAGGCATTATCAGTCACAACTTGGACAACATAATCTGGCCCAACTTCCTGAACAACTTCATCCATTAATTTAAACAAATACATTGAGTCCTTGATATCTGAGGATGCGTTGAAAGACTTATGGAATATTGTTTTCCCATCACAATATATCAGAAAATTGATGATGGACATCCTCGTCG
>NC_056569.1:6311273-6313268 GCF_013358625.1 Macadamia integrifolia
ATCTACTCCCCATTTTGTGAGGAGAGAGATAGACACAGGGAGGGACTAGCAAATGTTACTCAGTCTGGCAGGGATCTCAGTCCCATAACAAAAACACTGCTTTATCTGGGAGGTAAGAATTACTCATAACTCTATCTCTCTAGCTTCAGCTCGAAAAAAAAAAAAAAAAAAAAGAAAGATTACTAACACAACTGTTCTCTTTTCTTAGAGACAAAGAATACAGCCTGAGTAAGTTTTTTTTTTTGGGTGAATTAATAAATGCATTAAAAGAAGGGAGAGGGAAAATATATCATCCCCTAAAGGAGATTCCAAACCCTATATAGGTAATCAAAGTCCAAAAGGACAACAACCAAGGCTCCATGGGCTTGAGGAGTGGAAGACATATCACAAAGTCTAAAACAATATAAGGCCCACAAGGCCAAAACAAGAGCCAGAAGCCCAAAAACTTACTCAAAAGCTCACATGGGCTGAACAAGAACCTAAAAGCCCAAGAAGGAGGGGTAAACTAGGAAATTTGGAGGTAGAGTTCCACCAAACCCTACTAACAGATCTCAACACTTCAACTTCCAGCCATCAAGATGTGAATCGGAGTTCTGGAGGAAAGGCAGGCACAGCGGCAAGGTACAGGCCTTGCAGAGGGCCACAACCAAGAGAGAATCTGGACTCGCGGAGGAGACAACCGGGAAGGGGGCGTCGGCCTTTTGGAGGGTATCGGCGTGGCGGCTGTTTGCTTAGCATGACTGGCAATCTTGTGGGTTGCAAGCTGTGTAAAGAGCTTGCCAAAACACCGAGACAACGTTGTTCTGCCAAGGAACAAGAAGCGATCATGCCAAGGAGGCGTCAGAGCACACTCGAACAATACAGCGACTCGAGGATGAGCGCCATCAGACCCAGCGAGCGTCGACAGAGGGGGCGAGGAGCCAACAAGGTGTTTCGGGAGCAGGTCAGCATAGTGGACGGCGACTTAGCAATGCACGAACAAAGCAGAAACTCAAGGAAGAGTAGCGTCAGGCCTAGAGCTAGCCAGCGGAGAGGGAGCCAACGATTCCAGCAGAGAGGATGAGGGATTCTGACAAGACCATCATCAGAGATGGGAGTGGAAAGAAGGGGAGGCAGCTAGGGTGGATCGCTACCTCCTGGACATGTGAGAAGAAGAAGAAGAAGAAGTTCAGAGGAAGAGGGTGAAGAAAAGGAAGGAGAGCAGAAGATGCGAGGGAGAGGGAGAGGGAGATGGAGAGGATGAGAGAGAAGAAGAGGGGGAGGGGGAGGGAGAGTGGGGGGAGCAGCCCGGCCAGCGGCGGCACGGATAGGGTTCCGCAAGCAAGGGTTCAAAGCGAGAGACGTTAGGGTTCCGTTACTGGAGATGAGCCTAAGTAAGTTAGCTTAACCATAATTGCAGAAAATAATTTAAACAACTCTCTTAATGAGACCATTCTTCTAGTTGTCTCAACCATAATAAATTTTTTATTGCTCTTTCATCTACATCTATTTGATTGCGTGTTAAGGTAGTAGGTAATGGGGACCCAGTAGTTAGATACACAGGAACACTCTTGGCGATGTCAGCTTATATGTGATACCCAAGAATACGGCAAGTGTACCGAATCCGCCTGGGAGATCGGTGAGTTTTCCCTACCAAGAATACGGTAAGTACCAGTGGTTTGGGAGATCGGTGAGTGTGTGCAAACTTTAGCCTGACATCGCCTAGGGGGAGGTTGCTGGGCTAATTGATAACCGCTAGCCTCCTTAACATGGCATAATGCGTTTCAAAGCCTTGAGGCCCATGGGCCAAAGAGGACAATATTGTGCCAAGGTTAATGGGGCCGGGGTGCTGCATTATCTGTCCACTTCAGTACTCTTAAGTGAACATTTTGGCCACTTTAACCTCTAGTATGGGTCAATTTTTTGTCTGATCTAATATTGACATAAGTATTTTGGAAATTTCTTCAGATCTGTTTGAAGAATCAGGATGCAAGGGAAAAGAGGTGGGGGGGGGGG